>NC_056664.1:24430883-24742978 GCF_018350195.1 Panthera tigris
GGGATCCATAGACACCACTTAGAGAAACAAGGAGTTCATTTTCCCAGTATTATAGAGGAAACATATGTTTAGAGTATGTCAAAACAAGAATACCAGTTTATAGGGTGAACAGAAGATTTTCTTATTTGATATTTTTAAAAGATCATTGTAATAGGGTGCCTGGGTAGCTCAGTTGGTTAAGCATCTGACTTTGGCTCAGGTCATGATCTTGCAGTCCGTGAGCTTGAGCCCTGTGTCGGGCTCTGTGCTGACAGCTCAGAGCCTGGAGCCTGTTTCAGATTCTGTGTCTCCGTCTTTCTCTCTCCTCCCCCACTCATGCTTTGTCTCTCTCTTCTCAAAAATAAATAAACAACAAAAAAAGATAATTTTAATAATGGGTGAGACTATCTTTTTAACATTCTGTATTCTTGGAGTCTTTCTCAAAGATTAGTTGACTGTTATGCATGTTTTATTTCTGGGATATGGATGTCTTTCTGAATGGCTTTTATTTATTTTTCTTGCCTAATTGCTTTGGCTAAGACTTCCAGTACTATGTGGAATACAGGTGGTAAGAGTGGAAACCCTTGTTTTGTTCCTTATCTTAGAGGAAAAGGTTTCAGCTTTCACCATCAACAGATGAATGGATAAGGAAAACCTGGTGTGTGTGTGGGGGGGGGGGTTGCATATTATTTAGACATAAAAAGAAGGAAGTCTTGTCATTTGTGATGACATGGATGAGCCTAGAAGATATTATACTAAGTGAAATAAACCAAACACAGAAAGACAAATACTATATGAGATCACTTACATGTGGAATCTAAAAGAGTCACATTCATAGAACCAGGGAGTACAGTAGTGTTTGCCAGGGGCTAAGGTTCAAGGATGCAAACTTTCAGTTAAGGGATGAATAAGTTCTGGGGACCTAATGTGTAGTGTGGTGATTATTGTTAATTAACTGTATTGTATACTCAACATTTGTTTGCTAAGACAGTAGATCTTAATTTTTTTTACCATCAAAAAAAAGCTAACTGTGTAAGGTGATGGATGTGTTAATTAACATGATTATAATAATTATCTCACAGTGTCTGTATATATTAACTCATTATGTTGTATATTTTTTAAAAAGTCACATGTATAACTGAAATATATAACATTTTATTTACCGATCATACCTCAATAAATCTGAGGAAAAAAAGAAATATAAGAAAACCTCAGAAATTTGTTTCACTGCCTTACATTCATTCTATGTATTAATATTATTTTATTTTGAATATATGGTAGGGGAATGACCATTAGCCTTTAGGATTTTAGGGCTGCTAATGTTCCTAATCCATATTATCCCAGATTTGATCCTTTCTCTGTATAGTCATACTAAATCAGGCATTTATACTCATAAAACAATTCTTCTCATCTTTCCTGTTTTTAGTTTCTTCCTGAACCTATGACAGTGGATCTCAAACATTTTGTTCTTTGGAACCCTTTATATCCTTAAAAATTAATGGGAAACTTTTAATTATGTGGGTTATACCTATCGATATTTGCTGTAATAGATATTAAAATAGAGAAATTTAAAAATGCTTATTGATCAAGTAATTTAAAATATCAATAATAAGCCCATTGTACATTAATATAATTTGTAGTTTTTAATGAAAATGACTCTTTCTCACTGTGCACTTTTGCATTCTGAAAATACATGGTTGACTGATGTATTTAGGAAATGTTTTCTGAATAAAAGCATATGAATTTTTAAAAATTAGAAATATAAAATTTATGTGGTTTTTACTAACAATATTTATATACTTACTAACTTCACTTTTAGTAAATTTGCCTTGGAAACATGTTTATCTCTAATTAAGTGATATCTCAGTAAATCAACTATCACAGAATTTGTTTGATAAAAATTAGCCCTCAGTTATCCCTTGGCATAGGAAAGATTGGAAAGAATCTAGGACTCCTTGGCACAGTACTGGCTGTAATTGTGGATAAAGAGGCAGTGGCTTAGTTTCATGTTTAGAGGTCATATACAGGCTAGACATGGGCCCCAGGAAATGCTAGGTGTACTCATCAGGAGAGGAAGTGAGCTGTTGAGTGTGATCTCAGGGAAGCAAGAAGGAGGAGTGCAGTATGAAGGTTTGTTTAGTGGAGTCCTCATGACCAGATGAAAGATGAAGACTCCAATAACAGATTCAGAATTCTAGAATACTGTCTTTTATCTAATGCAGTCTGTCATTAGTATTACATTTTCTGAACCACGAATAACAGTAATCTCCTATTCTTATCAGAAAATTATTACATATTTTATTTACTTCACACATTTTTGGAGTGCCTACTGTGTCTTAAACATTGTTTAGGCATTGGGAAAATGATGGTGAACTTAAGATACATAAGATCCTTGCTCTCATGTAGCTTATATTCAGTTGGTAGGAAACAGGCAATAGTAAGTGCTATGAAAAGATGGAGCAGAATGATGTGGTAGGAGAGAGCTGTTTGAGAGGATGGCTCTCAGACACTTCTCTGAGGAAATGACATTTGAACTGAGCCTTGAATAATACAAAGTGAGGAGCCATTAGGGAGAAGAATGTTCCAAACATGAGCAAGTATAAAACACCTGAGAAGGGGGTACATTTGATGTGTTCAAAAGACAGGAAGAAGACTTGTGTTCCCACTAAATACAGTTTATTCCATTTTGTGAGATCACTAAAACATTCCAGTTTTGTGCATTTAATTCTTGTGCAGGATCTCTATGAGAAATTGGTCAAATGGACTAACCTGCTATTCATGTGTTCATTTAACAGCTCTAATTACTGAATACAAATTTATGTGGCATAATACTCTCCTGACTTTCCTCCTGTATGGGTCTCTGGGGCTCCTACTCCTTAAGTTACCTTTCTAGCTTAGCCTTGAGTCTCACATATTCTCTGTGATCTCTAAGTGATCTCATCCATTGCCATTGTTTGTCATTTATGTACTAGCTAATAGACACATTTAGTTGGATACATGACAGAAATCTGAACATGAACATGCTTCAAACTGAATTATCATTCCCCCTTCCCAATTTAGACTCCTTTTGTCTCAGTATAGGAGATATCTCTGTTCTTGAGTTGCTCAAACCAGTTAATATCTAGTTCATCATCATGTTCTATTAATTTTACCTTTATTTAAGAAATGTTTATTTATTTTGAGAAAGGCAAAGAGAGAGAGTGAGCATGAGCAGGGGAGGGACAGAGAGAGAGGAAGAGAGAGAATCCCAAGCAGGCTCCACACTGTCAGCTCAGAGCCTGATTCGGGGCTCCATCTCACGAACCACGAGATCATGACCTGAGCTGAAATCAAGAGTTGGACGCTTAACTAACTGAGCCACGCAGGCACCACTAACTTTAAAATGTATATTAAATTCAGTGATTTCTTTTCTATTCCCTTGTTACTACCTTAACCCAGGCCTCTGTCTTGTTGGAATGCCTGCAGTTGCCTCTTTTATGATTTCTCTACTTCCACCTTTGCTTTGCTTCAAACCATTCTCTACCCAGAAACTGAAGTAAGCTTTTAAAAGTATGAATTAGATCATGTCACTTTACTGCTTAAACCCATGTAATGGTACCATGGAATTTTGAAATCAAACTTCATAACATGGCATGCAAAACCCTGATGATTTAGGCTCTATTGTTTATTCTCCTCTTTCAGCCATGCTGGCCTTATTTTCATCCTGAAACATGCCATACTTTTTCTTATCTTAAGGCCTGAGGTTTTTGCTGTTTCTTCTGCCTGGATTTCTCTTTTCTCTCTCTTTACCTTGATTACTACAACCTATTCTTCAGATGTTGTACACAAAGGGGCCTTTCTTTGAGTGATAGCGTTCCTTCTGGTCGGAATATCAATATAATATCAATATAATATAAATATAACAGGAACTATCTTTCTTTTGACTCTTAAAACTTCCTGTTATTTTCCCTAATCAAACTGTCAGTATATTTATTTTATTAAAAAAATTTTTTAATGTTTATTTTGAGAGAGAGAGAGAGAGAGAGAGAGAGAGAGAGCACAAGATGGGGAGGGACAGAGAGAGAGACAGGGAGATTCAGAATCTATAGCAGGATCCAGGCTCTGAGCTGTCAGTACAGAGCCTGATGCAGGGCTTGAACTCGTGAACCATGAGATCATGACCTGAATGTAAGTTGGACACTCAGCTGACGGAGTCAACCAGAAGCCCCATCAAACTGTCAGTATATTTATTTGTATGTTTATTTGCTTGGTGTTTGTTTTTTCTTTCTAGGTTATAAGTTACATGACAGCAGGCCATGTATCTTTTGTTTGTCTTTCATTGTGTACCTAGCTCCTAACACAATACTTGTACATCGTACTCAAGAAGTATAGTATTTGATGAATGGATATAAGAAGATAAGAGACCGTACTAGAATGATACCATTGACAATGGGAAGGAAAGTGTGAGTAATAAAGCTCTTGATGAACTCATAGTGGGTAGTTATGATACAGCTACCAGATGGATTCAAGAAATATTTTTGGTGAGTACACTAAGCAGTTGTTGTTGTTGTTGTTGTTGGTGGTGGTGGTGGTGGTGGTGTGTGTGTGTGGTAGCTACCTAACACAGAGGAATGATATTTATGGTATCTGCCCAATATGTAGGAATGATATATACATCACACATCTCAGTGATGTGTGTAACCTTTCCCAGTACTTGTGATGACTAAAGTCAGGTGAGGTTCAATTCTAAGGATTGAAACATTCCATTCCAATGGAAAGCCTGGAGAAGTTCCATTGTAGGAGATGATCCATGACTTTGGAAGTCCACTCATCTATGAATTAGTGAAACAATTACAAAAATCCCTCACTGTTTTGAAGTCATATGATTATGGGCTTTCATGTTTAGTGTCATCATTAAGAGTTTGAGGAAGTAGCTAGGGAGATAACTGTTTACCTACATTAAGACTTCAAGCAATGCTGTTCTTCATAGATTTTGTTGAGGATTGATCAGCCCTGCCTATTGCAGTGTTCAAAGCTCTTGGTTTCTTCTGAGATAGATTGTTGTCACAACCAACAGAGACTAAACAAAGAGCAGGAAATGAAAAGAAACTTGTTCAACTACTCACTTTGACTATTTGAGCTTTAAGAAGATGTAGAAGTACTTGAAACAAGTGATTGAACTGACAATTTTTGATTATGATCTTTATTTATTTTGTAAATATTAGGATTTTATTATTGTGCATAAACTTGGTACATGATGCAATTCTATAATTTTAAATAAGCATGATATATGCCAATCCATATACCCCAAAGATTAAATTGGAAGGTATTTAGTCATTTAACTAAGTAATTTATTATAGGATTCCTGTGAAATCAAGGTCCTACATATCAGAGACTCAGTGGATGAAGTTTCAGTTCAATTCTACAAACATTCATTGAGTACCTTTTTGTACTGGTTGCTTTGTTCTAGAAGCTGAATGATATCACTTAAACTAGGTATATGTGAACTAGTTATGAAAAAGTGAGACTAGTTATTGGCAAGGATTTGTGTATCTCTGTACATTTTCCATAAGAGGGCAGCAAAGGACCAGCATAATTTTGTTATCATGCAATCTTGCACCAGAGATTGGTTCACTTAGAAAACCTAAATAACGGAAATCTTGCAAGAGAAAGGGAAAACAGAGGGCATAGTTACAGTTTTGCTTAGTTTCCAGGTTATCTTTTGTGTGGTATAATATGGTTTTTGTACCACATAGCAGATTATCTCACAAGGATTGTGGTATCAGTGATAGTTTAATGATTGAATGTTGGCCATGGGGTCAGTTATTGGGGTTTGAACGCCTGCAGCATGACTTACCAGCTGCATAACCTGGAAAGACTACTTAACCTTTCTAAACCTCAGTTTCTTCATCTACTAAAAAAGGAGGGGGCAGTGTTAAAGACTGGCAGTGCCTACTTTACATGGTTTTAATAAACACAAATTTCTGTATCCTGGAAAGGCTAAGAGCAATTAAAAGTTGGAACTAGAAAAAAAAACTAGCCCAATAGCCTACCAGACTTGGATGTATACTATTTGCTTAAAATCCTGGTTAGGGTCTGATGAAATTTTTTTTTTTTTTTTTTTTTTGAGGGAGAGGTGAAAATGAGCAAGGGGTAGAGAGAGAGAGGGAGAGAGAGAGAAGTAGGGCTCACCAGCAGTGGGGCTCGAGTTCACCCCATGAAGGACTCAAACTCACGAACCATGAGATCATGACCTGACCTGAAGTCAGATGCTTAACCAACTGAGCCACTCAGGCACCCCTACTTCTATATTTTTAAATTAACATATATTTGTATACCAATGATTATTTATTCATATAATTTCTGAAGCCAATTAAATACATTTAATCTTTTACAAACTACCAGTTATAAAAGAAATCATGACAATGAAAGGTACAGAGGAAACATAGTAATATTGTTATAACTTTGGTGACAGATAGTGACTATACTTATGGCGGTGAACACTGCATAATGCACGTGATTGTTTAAACGCTATGTTGTACACCTGAATGAATACAATATTGTATGTCAACCATACCTCAATTAAAAATAAAATAATAAATTAAAAAAACTTGGACTATCTCAAATAGCATATCTTAATTTGGTTACTCCAATTGTTTTCTGAGCAAAAAAATAAGTGAGCTTGTTTCATCCTGATTTAATTCTCACAAATTTGTTGTGATAACTTTGTTTCTTCTTATTTATGACATTTTTCATGTTGTTCTTTTTTAAAACATTCTTGATTATTTTTTCCCCTTTGCCTGTGAAACTTCATTAAGTATGGTTCTCTTTTGATCTCTTGTACTTAAATTTTTACTAGCCATATTTGACATATATCTTTTTATCAATGGTGGGAATTATTGAGTATCTTAACTTCTGACTCTCAAATAAGACAGTTAGATTGATTTTTCTTTTTTTGTAAGTGGGTTCCACGCCTAGCACAGAGTCTAATGCAGGGCTGAAGCTCACAACCATGGGATCAAGACCTGTGCAGAGATCAAGAGTCAGAGGCTCAACTGACAGAGCTACTCAGGTGCCCCTGATTTCTTTTTTTAGATCTCCCTTTGTGACATGCTTATTATATTTTGATAAATAATTTAAAATTTCAGTCTGAGATTATTGTTACTTTTTGTTTGTTTGTTTGTTTGTTTGTGTGTGTCTTTTTAAGATGCACCTCAAGTGGTGCACAGAAATAGATCACTAATATCTGGTTCTTGACATTTTCACTGTTGGTCCATGCAAAGCCTGCATTTGTTTTTTACTTTGTTTAATACTGATTAAGCATCCATGAAGTTGCTACCCAATTCAACCCCGGAATCTTGATATTATGTCTGTCTCTTCTCATTCCTTGCCTACCTGAATTTGGGACCTCGGTCATTCCTTTATTTTCTGCCCATTTCCCCTTTGCTTTACATGGCTTTATTTTATCTCTATGCTTCTTAAAATTTTATTTTAAATACTTATTCCTAATTTTATTTTAAAAAAGAATTATGGGGCACCTGCGTCATAGTTTTAACCCATAGATATTGTATATCTTTTATTAGATTATTTGTAGGTACTTGGTATTTTCTGATACTATTGAAAATGCTATCTTCCTTTTTCAAAAATATTTTCCAGGTATGTGTTATTAGTGTAAAGAAATACAGTTGACTTTTGTACAACAACCTTATATCCACTCACTTTGTTAAACTCTCGTTATTTCTAGTAAATCATCTGCAGATCTTTTTCTACAGAAATGATCATATCATCTGCCAATAAAGATAGTTTTATGTACTTCTTTGCAAACATTTTAGCGTCAGTTTATTTTTATTATTTTATGTCCTATTAAGGGCTTCAACTTAGTGTTATTTTTTGATTTGTTAAAGGAATGCTTTTAAGGGCTTTTACTGCAGATTATTTAGAGATATTCTCTGTGGAAATTCATTGTATCTTTTCCTTCTAAGGCCTTTTGTTATGAATTTAATGTTAAATTTTATCGAATGCTTTTTCTGCATCGATTGGAATAATCATGATTTTTCTCTTTTCATCTATTACGATGAATCGAATTTGTAGATTTTTCTAATATTCAACCATTTTTGTATTCATTGGATAAATCCAACTTAGTCATTTTTTTTTTAATTCCTCCTAGCGGAATTAATCTGTTAAGTAGATAGCTTTCAAAGTGAAGTTTGACAGTGATGAAAAGTAGTGATACTGTTGTAGAAACTAGGCTTCATTTTATAAAAAGAATATAACTTGTAAAAGTAAGAAAACTGGAATTTTAATCACTGCCTTCATGTCTATTACTTGTTCTTTTCTAGCCAAATAAAGTTATGTCACAGATCTTTATTTTATAAAGGATAGGGATATAACTCATATATTCTATCTATAATACACTCATTTAAACTGTACAATTCAGTGGGTTTTAGCCTATTCAGAGTTGTGTAACCACCATCACAACCAATTTTAGCACATTTTTTATCACTCCAAAAAGAAACTTTGGACTCCTTAGCTATTGCCCTCTATTTGTCCCCCATTTCTCGTCCCTACCATGCAGTCAGTAATCTACTTTCTGCCTATATATTTGTCTTTTCTAGGCATTTCATATAAATGGAATCATTAAATATGTGATCCTTTGTGACTGGCTTCTTTCAATTAGCATGATATTTTTTTTTAATTTTTTTCTTTTTCTTTTTTTACTTTTTTTTATATGTGATTTATTGTCAAATTGGTTTCCATACAACACCCAGTGCTCATCCCAATAGGTGCCACCCTCAATGCTCATCACCCACTTTCCCCTCTCCCCTATCCCCAATAAATGCTCAGTTTGTTCCCAGTATTTAAGAGTCTCTTATGGTTTGCTGCCTTCTCTCTCTGTAACTTTTTCCCCCCACTTCCTCTCCCCCCTGGTCTTCTGTTAAGTTTCTAAGGATCCACATAAGAGTGAAAACATATGGTATCTGTCTTTCTCTTCCTGACTTATTTCACTTAGCATAACACTCTCCAATTCCATCCACGTTGCTACAAATGGCCAGATTTCATTCTTTCTCATTGTCAAGTAGTATTCCATTATATATATAAACCACAACTTCTTTATCCATTCATCAGTTGATGGACATTTAGGCTCTTTCCATAATTTGGCTATTGTTGAAAGTGCTGCTGTAAACATTGGCATGATATTTTCTTTCTTTTTTTTTTCAGTAATCTTTTTTCTTTTTTGTGCTTTGGTTTAACTTTGTTTTTTATTTTTTTAAATTTACATCCAAAGTAGTTAGTATATAGTGAAGCAATGATTTTAGTAGATTCCTTAATGCCCCTTACCCATTTAGCCCATCCCCCTGCCCACAACCCCTCCAGCAGCCCTCAGTTTGTTCTCCATATTCATGAGTCTCTTCTGTTTGGTCCCCCTCCCTGTTTTCATATTATTTTTGTTTCCCTTCCCTTATGTTCATCTGTTTTGTCTCTTAAAGTCCTCATATGAGTGAAGTCATATGATTTTTGTCTTTCTCTGACTAATTTCACTTAGCATAATGCCCTCCAGTTCCATCCACATAGTTGCAAATGGTAAGATTTCATTCTTTTTGATTGCTGAATAATACCCCATTGTATATATATATACCACATCTTCTTTATCCATTCATCCATCGATGGACATTTGGGCTCTTTCCATACTTGGGCTATTGTTGATAGTGCTGCTATAAACATGGGGGTGCATGTGTCCCTTCGAAACAGCACACCTGTATCCCTTGGATAAATACCTAGTAGTGCAATTGCTGGGTAGTTATATTTTCGTTTTTTGAGAAACCATACTGTTTTCCAGAATGGCTGCACCAGCTTGCATTCCCACCAACAATGCAAAAGAGATCCTCTTTCTCCACATCATCGCCAACGTCTGTTGTTGCCTGAGTGGTTAATGTTAGCCATTCTGACAGGTGTGAGGTGGTATCTCATTGTGGTTTTGATTTGTATTTCCCTGATGATGAGTGATGTTGAGCATTTTCTCATGTGTTGGTTGGCCATCTGGATGTCTTCTTTGGAGAAGTGTCTATTCCTGTCTTTTGCCCATTTCTTCATTGGATTATTTGTTTTTTGGGTGTGGAGTTTGATAAGTTCTTTGTAGATTTTGGATACTAACCCCTTATCTGGTATGTCATTTGCAAATATCTTCTCCCATTCTGTCAGTTGCCTTTTAGTTTTGCTGATTGTTTCCTTCACTGTGCAGAAGCTTTTCATTTTGATGAGGTCCCAGTAGTTCATTTTTGTTTTGTTTCCCTTGCCTCTGGAGATGTGTTGAGTAAGAAATTGCTGTGGGCAAGATCAAAGAGGTTTTTGCCTGCTGTCTCCTCAAGGATTTTGATGGCTTCTTGTCTTACATTGAGGTCTTTCATCCATTTTGAGTTTATTTTTGTGTATGGTGTAAGAAAGTGGTCCAGGTTCATTCTTCTGCATGTTGCTGTCCAGTTTTTCCAGCACCACTTGCTGACGAGACTGTCTTTATTCCATTGGATAGTCTTTCCTGCTTTGTCAAAGATTAGTTGGCTATACATTTGTGGGTCCATTTCTGGGTTCTCTATTCTATTCCATTGATCTGAGTGTCTGTTCTTGTGCCAGTACCATACTGTCTTGATGATTACAGCTTTGTAGTATAGCTTGAAGTCTGGGATTGTGATGCCTCCTGCTTTGGCTTCCCTTTTCAAAATTGCTTTGGCTATTTGGCTTTTCTGGTTCCATACAAATTTTAGGATTATTTGTTCTAGCTCTGTGAAGAATGCTGGTGTTACTTTGATAGGGATTGAGTTGAATATGTAGATTGCTTTGGGTAGTACCAACATTTTAACAATATTTGTTCTTCCTATCCAGGAACATGGAATCTTTTTTCCATTTCTTTGCATCTTCTTCAATTTCTTTCATCAGCTTTCTATAGTTTCCAGTGTGTAGATTTTTCTCCTCTTTGGTTAGATTTATTCCTAGGTATTTTATGGTTTTTGGTGCAACTGTAAATGGGATCGATTCTTTGATTACTCTTTCTGTCGCTTCATTGTTGGTGTATAGGAATGCAACCGATTTCTGTGCATTGATTTTATATCCTGCAACTTTGCTGAATTCATGAATCAATTCTAGAAGTTTTTTGGTGGAATCTTTCGGGTTTTCCATATAGAGTGTCATGTCATCTTCGAAGAGTGAAAGTTTGACCTCCTCCTGGCCAATTTGGATGCCTTTTATTTCTTTGTGTTGTCTGATTGCAGAGGCTAAGACTTCCAATACTATGTTGAATAACAGGGCAAGAGTGGGTATCCCTGTCTTGTTCCTGACCTTAGGGGGAAAGCTCTCAGTTTTTCCCCATTCAGCATGATATTAGCGTTGGGTAATAAAAGATGGCTTTTATCATCTTGAGGTATGATCCTTCTATCCCTACTTTCTTGAGGGTTTTTATCAAGAAAGAATGCTGTATTTTGTCAAATGCTTTCTCTGCATCTATTGAGAGGATCATTTGGTTCTTGTCCTTCCTTTTATTGATGTGATGAATCACGTTAATTGTTTTGTGGATATTGAGCCAGCCCTGCATCCCAGGTATAAATCCCACATGGTTGTGGTGAATAATTTTTTTAATGTATTGTTAGATCTGGTTGGCTAATATCTTGTTGAGGATTTTTGTATCCATGTTCATCAGGGAAATTGGTCTATAGTTCTCCTTTTTAGTGGGGTCTCTTTCTGGTTTGGAATCAGGGTGATGCTGGGTTCATAGAAAGTTTGGAAGTTTTCCTTCCATTTCTATTTTTTGGAACAGTTTCAAGAGAATAGGTGTTAACTCTTCCTTAAATGTTTGGTAGAATTCCCCTGGAAAGCCATCTGGCCCTGGACTCTTATTTTTTGGCAGATTTTTGATTACTAATTTGATTTCCTTACTGGTTATGGGTCTGTTCAAATTTTCTATTTCTTCCTGTTTCAGTTTTGGTAGTGTATATGTTTCCAGGAATTTGTCCATTTCTTCCAGATTGCCCACTATATTGGCATATAATTGCTCATAATATTCTCTTATTATTGTTTGTATTTCTGCTGTGTTGGTTGTGATCTCTCCTCTCTCATTCTTGATTTTATTTTTTGGGTCCTTTCCTTTTTCTTCTTGATCAAATTGGCTAGTCGTTTATCAATTTTTTTAAATTCTTTCAAAGAACCAGCTTCTGATTTCATTGATCTGTTCTACTGGTTTTTTGGTTTTGATAGCATTAATTTCTGCTTTAATCTTTATTATTTCCTGTCTTCTGCTGTTTTTGGGTTTTATTTGCTGTTCTTTTTCCAGCTCCTTAAGGCGTAAGGTTAGGTTGTGTATCTGAGATCTTTCTTCCTTCTTTAGGAAGGCCTGGATTGCTATATACTTTCTTCTTATGACTGCCTTTGCTGCATCCCAGAGGTTTTGGGTTGTGGTGCTATCAATTTCATTGACTTCCATATACTTTTTAATTTCCTCTTTAACTGCTTGGTTATCCCATTCATTCTTTATTAGGATGTTCCTCAGTCTCCACGTATTTGTTATCTTTCTAGATTTTTTCTTGTGGTTGATTTCAACTTTCATAGTGTTGTGGTCTGAAAATATGCATGGTATGATCTCCATCTTTTTGTACTTACTTAGGGCTGATTTGTGTCCCAGTGTATGGTCTATTCTGGAGAACGTTCCATGTGCACTGGAGAAGAATGTATATTCTGCTGCTTTAGGATGAAATGTTCTGAATATATCTGTTAAGTCCATCTGGTCCAATGTGTCATTCAAAGTCTTTGTTTTCTTGTTGATTTTTTGATTAGGTGATCTGTCCATTGTTGTGAGCGGGGTGTTGAAGTCCCCTACTATTATGGTATTATTATTGATGAGTTTCTTTATGTTTGTGATTAATTGATTTATATATTTGGGTTCTCCCACATTTGGCGCATAAATGTTTACAACTGTTAGGTCTTGGTCTATAGATCCCTTGATTATGATATAATGCCCTTCTTTATCTCTTGATACAGTCTTTATTTTAAAGTCTAGATTGTCTGATATAAGTATGGCTACTCTGGCTTTCTTTTGTTGACCATTAGCATGATAGATAGTTCTCCATCCCCTTATTTTTAATCTGTAGGTGTCTTTAGGTCTAAAGTGGGTCTCTTGTAAACAGCATATAGATGGGTCTTGTTTTCTCATCCATTCTGTTACCCTATGTCTTTTGATTGGAGCATTGAGTCCATTGACATTTAGAGTGAGTACTGAAAGATAAGAATTTATTGCCATTATGATGCTTGTAGAGTTGGAGTTTCTGGTGGTGTTCTCTGGTCCTTTCTAATCTTTGTTGCTTTTGATATATATATATATATTTTTTTTTTCATCTTTTTTTCCCTCAGAGTGTCCCCCTTAATATTTCTTGCAGGGCTGGTTTAGTGGTCACAAACTCCTTTAATTTTTGTTTGTCTGGGAAACTTTTTGTCTCTCCTTCTATTTTGAATGACAGCCTTGCTGGATAAAGAATTCTTGGCTGTATATTTTTCTGATTCAGCACACTGAATATATCCTGCCACTCCTTTCTGGCCTGCCAGGTTTCTGTGGATAGGTCTGCTGCAAACCTGATCTGTCTTCCCTTGTAGGTTAGGGACTTTTTTCCCTTGCTGCTTTCATGATTCTCTCCTTGCCTGAGTATTTTGTGAATTTGACTATGATACGCCTTGTTGATGGTCGGCTTTTGCTGAATCTAATGGGAGTCCTCTGTGCTTCCTGGATTTTGATGTCTGTGTCTTTCCCCAGGTTAGGAAAATTTTCCACTATGATTTGCTCACATAACCCTTCTACCCCTATTTCTCTCTCTTCCTCCTCTGGCACCCCTATGATTCTGATATTGTTCCTTTTTGATGAGTCACTGATTTCTCTAATTCTTATATGATGCTCTTTTGCCTTAATCTCCCTCTTTTTCTCTGCTTCGTTATTCTCTATAAGTTTGTCCTATATATCACTGATTCTCTGTTCTGCCTCATCCATCCTTGCTGCCAGTGCATCCATCCGTGATTGCAGCTCAGTTATAGTATTTTTAATTTCATTCCAGCTAGTTTTTACTTCTTTTATCTCTGCAGAAAGGGATTCTAATCTATTTTTGACTCCAGCTAGTATTCTTATTATCATGATTCTAAATTCTGGTTCAGACATCTTGCTTGTGTCTGTGTTGGTTAAATCCCTGGCTGTCGTTTCTTTGTGCTCTTTCTTTTGGGGTGAATTCCTTCGTTTTGTCATTTTGAAGGGAGAAAAGGAATTAATGAAGTAGAAAAATGGAAATTAAAAAAATTAAAATTAAAAAAATATTAAAATTAAAAATTAAAAACACACCCACACAAAAATCGAATAGATGATGCTAGATCTTAGGTGTGTTTTGGTCTGGGTGTAGAAAGTGGTTTGACAGATTATAGAAACAAACAGAAAAAGAAGGGGGGTACAGAAAAAAGAAGGAAATCGTTTTAGAATTTGAAAAAATTAATATACTAAAGTAGACTAAAATACACAAAAATAGAGACTATAGTAGAAAACGTTATAGAAAAATATTTTTAATAAAAATTAAAAAGAAATATGAATTTTTTTGTTTTCTGTATTTAAGAAAAAAGAAAAGAAATGAAAAAGAGAAAAAAGATAAAAAAGAAAAAAGGAAAAGAAAAAAGATCATTTGAAAATTTGAAAAAGTGAATACACTGTATTAGACTGAAATAAAATGATGGGAGTAAGATAGAATTTGAAAAAAATTTACACAAAAGTAAAAAATATAGTAATAAAAATTAAAGACAGATATTTTTAATAAAAATTGAAAATAAAAATGAGTTTTTTCTCTTTCTGTATTCAAGAAAAGAGAATTGTAAAAGAGAAAAAGGAGAAAGAGAGAAAAAAATAGATGAACCTGCTAACAGATTGAACTAGGACTGAAATTGCTTTGTTTTCCCCTAGAGGTCAGTCCATGTAGCTCTTTATAGTCCCTAGCTTAAGCTGGTGGTGAGGTTTGTGTTCTTGAAGAGCGAAGTTGGCCCAGTTGGGCAGGGCTCGGTGTAACAGCTCCACTCTCCCCTAGATGGCGCTGCTAGCCTACTGGGGTGGATTGTTGAGGTGCTCTTAGGTGCGCATGCTCATGCGTGGGAGCAGTGAAAAATGGTGCCACCCAGCCACCCAGTCTGTTCTCCCCGATCAGCAGTCTCACACCAGTCCTCCGTCTTCAGCTCTTGTCCACTCCCTGCTTTTCCACTCTCCATGACCAGGCCCCAGGCAGTACCTCTCTCCCGAGTTTTTTCTCAGATGTGGCTGTTTTCCCCGGTCCCTTACTTCCAAAGGACTGCGGTTTTGACCTGCTCCACCCCTCTGCGGGAGGGTCTCACCAAGCAATGGCCGAATGTAGCTGCACCCAGGAACGCCCGCTGGATCCTGCTGTTGCCGGTGCCCTGAGACTGCAGCCAGGTGCTAGCCCGCCCCCCCCCCCCCCCGCCCCCAAAATCACGAGACAATGTAGCCTCAGCATTTCAGGGACCATGGAAAATCGCAACATACATCTGACACCAGGCTTCACCCTCAACAACCTTGCTCCAGCACTGGTGAGTGTGGCTGCCTTCCGGGGTCTGCTGGGACCAGGTGGCTTCAACAGTCTCTACCAAATGTCCTTCCAGAAGTGGAACCGCTTTTCCCCATGTGGCCTGAGAACCTCCTGGAGCCCACTCTGTTCCTGGGGATTCACCTTTCCCACCACAGCACCGCCAGGTATCAAGCTGCGGAGTTGCAGCCTTTGTGCTCCCTTTGTTTACAGTCTTAATGGAATTTAAACCCTGTCCTTTCTCCGTTCTCCCTTTTTAGTTTAGTCCCTGTGGCTGTTTCCAATTTTCCACTTTCTCTCCAGCTGCTTTTGGGGAGGGGTGTTTTTCCTGTATGCTCCCCCCCTCCCCAGTCTCCATTCTCTCTCTGCCTGCAAAAGCGGTTTCCTGCCTTTCGGGCTTCTTGCTCCTCAAGTTCATCTCTTCGTGTCCCGTTCCTGCTGAATTCTGTGGTTCAGGTTGTGCAGATTGTTGTGTTAATCTTCCAGTCTGTTTTCTAGGTGTGTAGGATGGTTTAGTGTTGGTCTGGCTGTACTTCATGGATGCAAGACATACAAAAAGCTTCCATGCTGTTCCGCCATTTTGTGGCATGATATTTTCAAGGTCCATCTATGTTGTAGCACGTGTTCTATCTAAAACTTGTGTGACTTGTTATGCATTTCTGCCCAGAGCCGCACATACACAGTCATGGGGGGCTTAGTTGGCTTGTACTCTGTATTGGCCTTGGTATCAGAACTGGCCCTTCTGTTCTTGATGCCAAAAGGAATTTTAACTCGCTTCACCTCCTTGCACCAGACCAGGCTGGCTCCCTGGAATAGATCAGGGAGGGAAGAAAAATATACAGATGTCCAGGCTCCTGAGATTCTCAGATATGATAAGAAAAACAGAGAGGGCGCCTGCATGGCTCAGTCAGCTAAACATCTGACATTGGCTCAGGTCATGATCTCAGTTTGTGAGTTTGAGCCCTGCGTTGGGCTCTGTGCTGACAGCTCAGAGTTTGGAACCTGCATCGGATTCTGTGTCTCCCTCCCTCTCTGCCCCTCCCCCGCTTGCATTCTGTCACTGTCTCTCTCTCTCTCAAAAATAAGGAAACGTTAAACAAAAATTAAAAAAAAGAAAAAAAAAGAAATCAGAGAAAAAAAAAAAACCCAGCTTGCTCAGGACTGCACTTAGGCAAACTTAATGACTAGTCAGATGAATCACACAGCTAGTCCATATATTGCCCCAGTGGGAATAGTTGGAAGTCTCACCCCAGGGGAGGACACTCCACTGTAGGGCCCTCAATTAGGACTCCAACTGGGCTGTTCACTGTGGGGCTTTCCCTGCCAGAAGGTTTGATGTTGTGAGTACCTGATTTGATGTATTAACCCTTCTTTGTTCTTCTCTATACTTCTCTCCCTCCTTACGTTTACTCTAATTGTTTAATTCCGTATATTCCTTTCCCTTATAATTAATAAAGCTTTCCTCTATGAAATAGCATCTATCGTGAATTACTATTATTCACAACAGTACTTCTTTCCTTTTTATTGCAAAATAATATTTCATTATATGGACATCCTACATTTTGTTCATCAGCTAATGAATATTTAAGTTGTTTATACTTTTACACTTTATGGCTATTATGAATAATGCTGCCACGAACATCGATGTGAAAGTTTTTTTGTGAACTTATGTTTTCATGTCTCTTGGGTACCTAGGGGTGGAATTGCTAGATCATATAGCAACTCTGTGTTTAATATTTTGAGGAACTGACAGACTGTTTTCCAAAGTGGCTGTGCTATTTTAGATTCCCGCCAGCAGTGTATGAGGGTTCCACTTTTTCCATATCCTTTAAAATTGGTAAAATACACATAACATAAAATTTACCATTTCAGCCATTTTTAGTGTGCAATTCAGTGTCATTTTGTACATTTATGATGTTGTATAACCATCACCACTACTCATTTCTAGAACTTTTTTTTACCCCACACAGAAACTCCATATCCACAATAATTCCATATTTCACCTTCCCCCTAGCTCTTGGTAACCTCTATTCTACTTTCTATCTTTGTGAATTTGCCTATTTTAGTTATTTCATGTGAGTGGAATCGTTAGCATATGCCTTCAGGGTTCCTCCTTCCGTTCTTGCCCAGCTTATGTCAGGTGCCTCCTGGATCCTGCTTTCGTACCGTGGCCAGCCTGCCTTCTGAGTGGTCAGTGCCCATATGGTGGTTTTGGAGAGCATCCCTGAATTGATCATAATTTACCATGTTTTTGGTGAAATTTCATCTGTATATTGGAAAGTACTTTTCTGTTAAACGTTTATGTTTAAAAGTCTCTTCTGACTTCCTTGAAATTTTATGATATCTCGAGGAATCCATGTGTTTTCATCGGAAATTGGTCTCTGAAATATCACCACCGTTAGTGTAATAATATAGAACTTTTTGGAGCAGTGGTTTGGACATATAAGCTCCAACTTATACCAGAACAGAAATTTTTCCTTCTTTGTAGAGCAGAAACCATGGCATTTGGGTGGGATTCGTTATTCTTATGTCACTTTAAATTCAAACATTCAATGCATTTCTCTTTAAATATAATTTTTTTCTGTAATAGTATATTACGCATCGCCATCTTCCAGTATGGCTTTATCTTATACTTCTTTATTTTCTTTCCTCACTTATCTTTTCCTAATATACCCATAATGTATTTTTTCTGAAATGTCTTTCATGTTTTCCCAGTCTCAGCTAGAATTTCATATCACATTATATGGTTAATTTTGTGTAATCTAACCTTGTACATTTCCCCTCATTCTAGTTACTTACCAGCCTTCATCTGTTTTACATAAGCAGCTTTATTCTAAGCTGAAAGAAAGAAAGAAAGAAAGAAAGAAAGAAAGAAAGAAAGAAAGCAAGCTGCACATTTTTATTTACCCAGATCTTCAGAATGTTTTCTTGTTTGTTTGTTTGCTTTTAGAGTATTTATGAAATGACTGTGAACTTTTTATTGCAAATTTCCAAGTTTTCCCTTTTTAGCCCAGGAGAATAATTTTTCTTTAATTCTTACACAGTGAGATCTGTTGCCACCACAGCTTAAAATAACCATAAGGTCTAGGCCAGCCACTCCTGCTCCTACAATGATGTTCTTTCCCTCTGTTAATTAATTTAGGTGAGAGTGATGAGGGAGCTTGGGGAAAGCTGAGGGCAAAGTATAGGCTAACAGCATGCACCCCCCGCCCCACCCCAGGTGGGATATGTGTGCTATTTCTCAGATACTCCTGGCTGCCCAAGGACAGAGGAAAGGAAAAAAAAAAAAAAGCAAATGATTGACTGATAGAAATCGCAGTCATGCATGATAGGAGTCTCCTTCAGTTTATGGATAACTGAATAAACTGCAAGAAAAAGGCAATTTTATCCATAGCCTAATCTCCAGAAACCTATAGACTCTGTTCCCTGGAGCCCTAACATCACACTCATCAAGATGTAAGGAGGTTTAAGTGCTTGCCATGGTGATGTGGGAAATAAAGCCAAATTAAAAATTAAATTCCCTTACTACCTACAGCCCACTGACAAGTACTTGAAACAGACAGAGTGACCTCCCTCTAGAAGCTCCGCTGCCTCGATGATGACACTTTGCTAGAGGCAAAGGGGAATCTTGGGTTAACATTATCTGACCCCCAGGATCCTTTAAATATATTCAAACATATAAAAATTCCTTTGGAAACCTCCTTTATCTCAACTTCCCCAAGATATATGCTGGCAATCATACTCCAAACGTATGGCCCCCTGATATACATCTGAAGGGGTCTCATGACTGAGATTTTATTAATTGGTAATAAATGGCATTTTCCTAACAACATCTAGCCCCTCAAGGTCCTGGAAACTTTGCTTCCAAAATACCTTAGAGACGTACTCTTTCCCAACCCCCTCCCAATATGAATGTATATAATCAGTCACCTGTTACAACCCC
Organism: Panthera tigris; assembly: GCF_018350195.1. Classification (NCBI taxonomy): domain Eukaryota; kingdom Metazoa; phylum Chordata; class Mammalia; order Carnivora; family Felidae; genus Panthera; species Panthera tigris. The sequence goes on from NC_056664.1 coordinate 24,450,384, forward strand.
AGTGCAGCTCTTTCTGTCCCTGGGTCCTGTCCCTGTGCTTTAACAAAATTACCTCTTTGCACCAAAGACATCTTCAAGAATTTTTTCTTGGCCATCAGCTCCAAACCTCACCATCACCCCAAAACCCCATCAAGAGGAAGGCAAGTGCCTGCCTATTGATTTTATCATAAAATATGTTTATATTGCGGGGTGCCTGGGTGGCTCAGTTGGTTGAGTGTCCGACTTTGGTTCAGGTCATGATCTCACGGTCTGTGAGTTCGAGCCCCGCATCGGGCTCTGTGCTGATGGCTCAGAGCCTGGAGCCTGCTTCCGATTCTGTGTCTCCATCTCTCTCTGCCCCTTCCCTGCTCATGCTCTGTCTCTCTCTGTCTCAAAAATAAATAAAAACATTAAGAAAAAAAATTAAAAAAATATGTTTATATTGCATGATTTCATCTTATCTTTGTATCTCCATTTCTACCATTCTAGTGTAAGCCATCAAAATATCTTACCTAGTCTCTCCACTTCAATTCCTTTTCCCTCAAAGCAGCAGAATGATGTTTTAGAACATTAACGAGACAAAAATCCACCAGTGTTTTCTCACCATACATCAAATAAAATCCACCTGTGGTCTGACCTATGGTCTATAAGGCTCTACATGACTTGGTCCTCCCTAAATTCTCTTTTGTACTCTTTAAGCTTCAGCTTCTTTTCTTTTATTGTAATTCTTCAAGCTTATTCCTGTCTCACAATCATTATGTGTGCTGTTCCTCTGCTTACAGCGCTCATTTCTACATCTGTGCGTGGTCAGTCTTCCAGACTTTTGAGTCTCAGCTCAAAGGCCACATCTTCTAAAACTTGTTAATATCATGCCATGTTCTATCCCTAACTCAGGAGTCCTTTTGATGGGGCGCCTGGGTGGCTCAGTCAGTTAAGCGTTTGACTTCAGCTTAGGTCATGATCTCATGGTTTGCAGGTTAGAGCCCTGCATCAAGGCTCTGTGCTGACAGCTGGGAGTCTGGACCCTGCTTTGGATTCTGTGTTTCTTTCTCTCTCAAAAATAAATAAACATTAAAAAAAGAAGAAGAAGCAGCCCTCTTCATCACACTGCCTTGCTTTTCTTCTCACTACTTAAGACTATATACAATTGCCCTTTATTAATAATTGTTCACTGACTTAGATGTAAGCTTTATAAAATTAGAGATATTGTCTACTCTTGTTGGCAACAGTTTATCTAGCACTTGACTGTGTTAACTGTACAATAAGTGTATGATAAATGATGAGGTTTTGGACTGGTGGTGGGGGTTCAGAGCTGATGGCCAAGAAAGAATTCTTGAAGACGTCTTTGGTGCAAAAAGGTGATTTTATTGAAGCACAGGGATAGGACCTGTGAGCAGAAAGAGCTGCCCCAGGACCATGAGGAGAGACTGCTTATGTACTTTGGAGTTGGGGGAGGTAAAGTCTAGGGGAAGTTTCCAAAGAGTTTCATATGCCAAAGAAGACTCACAGGTTACTGGAGGCCTAGCTATTGTCAAGCTTCTCCTCTAGCAAAGGATTAAGACAGGAGGGAGTTCCTGGAGAAACTGCTGGTTTTACTCTGCCAGCCTCAAGTATTTGTCAATGGGCTGCAGGTTATAAGAAAATTTAATTTTATCTGCCATTTCCTTCTGCCTTTGTTTCCCACATCAATGAATATTTGTTGAATGAATTAATTTCAGCGCTGTTAGTTTATACTCCAACCTCTTTGGCAAGTGAGTATTTTATTGCCTTTATATGAATTTGTACAGATTTTAGTTGTTTTTAATTAAGTTTAGATCAAGAGGGACCCGTGTCTCCCAAAAGAGTACCCCCATTTCAACCAGGATATGAGGAATATGCTGCTTTATTTTGGGATTAAGATGCTGCACCACAATTATCTAAGGAAAGTGGCTGAACCTAGCTACTGAAGAATAGTTCTTAGAATATTTTAGACACGTATTTTATTTCTGTAGTTGCTGACAAGTGTTTTGTTTTACAGAATAAAAGGCATCTTGCCTGGAGTAAAAGCAAAGGGCCTTGTCTTTGTAGTGCTTTTCGTTCTGTTTTGGAAAGCATTTCTTTTCAGCTACTCTGTGTCATGGTAATGTTGAATTCTCTGTTGAAAGTCTAGGGCCCTTGGTTTCCTTGATGTTCCTAGGCTTTGGGTTTTGTTTAAGATCTGTGTTTTTGGAAGGAACATTTCCATGGTTACACCCGTTCCTTCTACCATTCTTGAAAAAAAAAATGATGACAAGTAGAGTAATCTGATTCCTGGATTACTGCACAGATGTCTTTTGTATCTGCCTGCATATGAAACTCTTGGGCAAGTTCCATTTCCGTGCATTTATTCCCTTGAATGCGTTTATAAAATGAAGCATGTTTTAAGATTAGGAATAAATGACTTGGATTGGCAAATTAAACAGGGTATAGCCTATGTTATGTTAATGGTTTGAACTCAATGACAGATGAATTTGGAGGTGCAGTAGATGAAGGGACAGACTATGTCAGAGGCAAGATGAAATAGCAGGTTTGGGCAGTAATCACACGCATATGTGAAGCATCAATGCCACATTTGGAAAGACTGTTGTGTTCAAATATAGTGTGCAGTTTTTAAAATGTAAAGCTTCATGTCAAAGTATTTTAATAAACATATGCACTTCAACTGCTATGGAGCAGTAAAACTCCCTTTTCCTGGAACAATTTGTATGCTTATTGCCACTCCACTCAAGCCTAGTCTAATAGCTGTACAATCTAGCACTTTTCAGAGCATTTGCAAAGCATTTTCACAGACTTGTTGATGTTGTGTATATATATATATATTTTTTTTTTTTTAAATGTTTATCTATTTTTGAGAGAGAGACAGAGCATGAGTAGGGGAAGGACAGAGAGAGAGGGAGACAGAATCCGAAGCAGGCTCCAGACTCTGAGTTGTCAGCACAGAGTCAGAGGCGGGGCTTGAACCTGTGAACCTGGAGATCATGACCTGAGCAGAATTCGGATGCTTAACTGACTGAGCCACCCAGGAGCTCCACTGAATGATACATTTTCAAGTAAGATGAGGGTGGAAGACAAGGACCTCCTCCTCCAAATTAAAGCAAATTTAAATTGTGAAAAAGTTGTGCATCTTTTTTTTTACAGTTAAAGTAGTGACTAATTTGCACTACATTTTTCAATGAGTATATGAAACATTTAATTTGAATATTAACTATTGGTATGCAGACAGCTTGGCTGGAGGTTTATTTTCAAGTATTTAAAATGACTTCTATAACCTGGTGTCTATCTCCGTTTTGCTTGAGCTTTAGAGCCTATCTCTTTTCCTCCTCTTTTCCTCCTCTTACACTTTGGTATCTCCTCTCTTCTTCCATCTGAATTCAATTATAAATTGTCACTAGTATGTAATTATTATTAATTTATAAATGATTGTAGTTTAAAAATAACACTAAAAGGGAGAAAACTCTATAATCTTAACCTCTAGAGACATTTTTTATGAGTATATTAGCATATAGGTTATAATTCTTTTTTATTTGACCAAAAGGAGATTGATGAAGAAGCGTGGGGCAAGCTGAGGGCAAAATACAGGCTGGCACCCCCCCCCCCCACACCGCCCCAGGTGGGATCTGTGTGATATTCCTCAGACACTCTCAGCTACCTAAGAACAAAGACAAGGGTTTTAAGTGCTTGCCATGGTAATATGGGAAACTAAGGCAAATGAAACATTAAATTCCCTTGCTTCCTATAGCCCATTGATAAGTCCTTGAAACTGGCAGAGTGACCTCCCTTTAGGAACTTACCTGTCTAGATGATAACACTTTGCTAGGAGCAAAAGAGGATCTTAGCTTAACATTATCCTAACCTTAAGGATCCTGTAAATCTACTTCTTTTATCTCAACTGCCCCAAGATATATGTTGGCAATCATACTCCAAGTTTATGGCCCCCCGATATATATCTGAAGGGTCTCATGGCTGGTTTTATTAAACTATATGAACATTCAAGCTGAATAAACACCAAAGGGTTGTCTGTATGGATCAGTCTGTTAGGTGGCCAACTTCTGCTCAGGTCATGATCTCATGGTTCATGAGTTTGAGCCCCACATTGGACTCTGGGCTGACAGCTCAGAGCTGGAATCTGCTTTGGATTCTGTGTCTCCCTTTCTCTCTGCCCTTCCCCCCCCAAAAATAAGTTAAAATATTAAAGAAAAAAAAGTTTAAAAAATATAGATTTGAATAAGCACCAAAAACTACCTTGAAAAGTATACCAGTTTATACTCCCAAAACAATGTAAGAGACTGATTTGATTTGATTATTATATTCTTACTAACTCAGAAAATTATCAATTTTTTTTGCAATCTTGGCCAGTCTGCTAGGTACTTATGGGGTTCAAGGCATACCACCTTGGTTTATTGAATAGATTAAGCTGAAGGAGCCTGAGAAAATGGCAGCAGCAGGAAGGTGACTCTGGCTTCCCCCTGCCCCTTTCTCTGGAAGCAATCATAAAACCCTTATGTGAGAAGTGCCCTTTCTATACCTGGAAGAAAGAAGCATCTTCATCTCTGAAGATAAGGGGATGTTGAGAAACAATGGGCCTGGCTAAATGTCCCCCAGTTTGCTATACTTATAATCTTTACCCTATCACATCTTTCCATGACTTTCCACTCTTCATCAAACCTAGCATAAAAACACATGGGTTTAACCATTTCTTTGGGTCTTCATTTCCTTTTGAGGCTCCCATGTCACATAGAATTCAGATTAAATAAATGTGCATGTTTTTTTTCTCCTGTTAATCAGTCTTTGCTGATTTAATTTTCAGACACAGCAAGGGATGATGAAAGGTCAAATTAAAGTTTATTTTCCTCCATGAACAGTATAATCATGTGTCTTATTGTTGTCTTACTTTGCACTTCTATTAGTAGCTTATATATATATTTTCATGTGATTATTAACTGATGTTATTTCTGCTTATTCGAGCTTACTGGTTACATACTTTGTCCTTTTTAAAACATGAACTGTTTTTTCTTATTAATTTGTAATTATTGCTTTTGTCAAATATTACAGATCTTCTCCCCTGAATTTATTGAATGCTTATTATGTGCTATGCCCAGTGCTAAATACTTCACGTACATGATCCCATTTAAGCCTTATATCAGTCTTGTAGAATATTGGTATTATTCTCACTTTTCTTTTTTTTTTTTTTTAATGTTTATTTATTTTTGAGACAGAGAGAGACAGAGCATGAATGGGGGAGGGGCAGAGAGAGAGGGAGACACAGAATCGGAAGCAGGCTCCAGGCTCTGAGCCATCAGCCCAGAGCCTGACGCGGGGCTTGAACTCACGAACCGCGAGATCGTGACCTGAGCTGAAGTCGGACGCTCAACCGACTGAGCCACCCAGGCGCCCCTATTCTCACTTTTCATACGAGGAAGTCTGGAGTTCAGAGAGATTAAGGAATTTACCCAAATTCACACAGTTTTAGAGCTGGTCTTCAAACAGGTCTCACTGACAACCAAATGCACACCACAAGCTGTGATAGGACGTTATCTTCCAGATTGCCTTTTATCTTTTAACTTCAAGGAGGGTTTGTGTTTGTTGTGCTATAAAGAAGCTTCAAATTGTTTAAGTGGTCAGATTCCCTTGTGACTCCTGGGTTTCCTGATGTGCTTATGAAAATCTCCTTGCTCCAACATTATAAAAATATTTAAGTTTATTTTTTGTAATACTTATATATTTTTTAGAAGTCTTTGGTATGGGTACCCAATAGGTCTCGATGAATGATAGGGGGTATGAGCTGGACTATCATCAATAGTGCCCCATATGAAAAAGCCAGAAAAAAGAGGAGCCAATGTTTGTGTAGTGGTCTGTCTTTTCCTATGGAAAACCCCAGCTTCAGGTTCTCATCTCTCTGCCAGACTTTATAGTATTAAGCTGGAACTCTATAGATAAGGTACTGGGAAAATATCTGATGTGCCAGGAGGAAAAAGAATAAATCTCTAAGGGAGAATTTGGGCTCTTGACTTGATTAAAGCAGAAAAGAACAGGGGAAGGAAGGCAAAGCTAAGCATCAAGTGTAGCATTTCCTACACACATTGTCCAGAGTGAAGACCAGGTGGGAAAGCTGGCAGAAGGGAAGGAGGTGAGGTGCAGTCCCAGGAGAGAATGATGACTAGTGTGAAGTTTAATCAAAGTCGAATTCAAGGACAAACCACTAATAAAATAAGTCAATTTGGGGCAGCAAGTCTCCACCTTCCTCCCAGTTAAACACCAAAACTTATGGCCTTATTTCTGCATGGATTTAAAGGGACCAGAAGATAGAATGGACCTGAAGAGGTCAGCCTACCCATCTTTGGGCAGGATTCACGTCTCTCTTCCTCCTCCTCCTCCTCCTCCTCCTCCTCCTCCTCCTCCTCCTCCTCCTCCTTCATGGAAGCTCTCCATAGAAGTAAACATCCCCTCAATATTCTTCACAAAGCAAACTTGCTGCCACTCCAGTTATGTGCCTCACACTTGCACCAGCTTAAATAGCACTAATTCCTTAAAAATACTTAAAAAATACTTTGTTCTCAAGGACAAAGGGCATAGCAGGCTAACATTATCCCAACTTTTTGCCATGGCCCTTTCATCAAAATAATGGTAATATTTCAAATTGATTATAGTGTGCTCCATGAGATATTCACAATGCAGATTATCAAAAGTGGAGAGGCCTAGATTTTAAACTAGTTGACTGCCAGGATTAACTTGATGGACTTTGACCCAACTTTTAAAAGAAAAAGACCTCTGGAAATTTCAAAGAAAAAGGCATCACTTATTTGCATCATAATGGCACTTTTAAATTTAGAACACTGAAATCAGCCACACACACACAGGACCCAGACAATCATTGGGAAGAAAAAGAGATAGGCTGGATTTATATTTATAAATGCCCATGGTAGCAGTAAATGGATAAAGTCCACATGGGTAAAGGAAGAGCTCTAAGTATGCTACATTTGTGAAGTTTTCATTTGAATAAGGAATCAAAGTACATTTTTGTAATATCAAATCAACTATTTATAGAACTGAAGTGCTAGCTTTTGCTTCCATGGCTCAGTCAACAGAAGTTAAGGCAAGAAATGATTAATTACTGTGAGAAATAAGCCCACTGCCCCAATCAAAGGAGGGACATGGAGACTTGGAGCACAGTGAAGGGATGCTTTAATCAATGTTCTTGCAAGAACAGGCGTCTGATGGACAGGCACGTGTGGGCAGTTACAGCAGGCAATGTATCTCCTAGCATGAAGTCCCTCTCCTGATTCCTCATTGGCTAAGTATTACAGAGGTTATGGCCTTACTGGGAAGTCACTTATGCCCATATAAGGCCAAAAAGTAGTCTGATTGGAACAAATGTACTTTCCTTGAAGTGATGCAGAGACTTCAGTTCTTTGGCCAATGCTCATTGCAAAGCCTATGAAAAATAAGCCTGCTAAATGGTGAGGGGAAGAAGAACCAGAAAGTGAAGCAGCTAAGGGTTTGGGACTCCATGGGGGTGGGGCAGTGTTCATACATATTTCCAATAGGTTGCAAACCTATGGTTAACTAAACAACAGCTTTTATTTGGTATCTGAAAATGAATCATCTCACTTCTCACAATTATATTCCACAAAAGAAGAGGGAAAATATATCAGATATGGCAATATTGCTTTGTTAAAGTAACATCTCCTGGCTTGCTCTGTAGTTTCATGGCATTATTTTGAAAGTCTGTGAAAATAGGCCAGGAAAGTAAGATTCTGTGAAGAGTTGTGGAAGAGAGTGATGATACAGGAAGGGTGGATATGGATCTAGAGCTCACACTGTTCCATTCCTAAATCTCCTCCAATGGCCAGTCTTCAAGTAAACGCATTGCAGTTCTTTAGATATGAATCTATGCCTTCCATTAACATTCCCTCTCCTTTCTAGCTTTCCAATATGTGCAATAATGACCCAAACAAGAAAGAATTTATAAGGAATCGTACTCAATTGACTGAAATTGAGTGTTGTGCGCTTTTGGAATCCTGTTAATTCTTGAGGCTAACCTACATAGTGGTAACATTTTACAAGAGATGAGTTGCAAATACTGAATCAAAACTTTTCAGGGATTGGCAGCAGTAAAATGGCAATGTGTTAAATGCTCTCTTAGGAGACTAACGAGGAACTTTTGTATAAGTATGATGCAATCATGGTAAAGTAATGGATTAAATGACCTTGTTTAAAAAAAAATCTTTGTATATTTTAACAGATTACATTAAATTCAGATTTATATGTTTTTCCTCCCTGAACAATTAACCATTGTCTTAACACCTTTATGGAATATTATTTCTCCCATGGTATAAGATACAACCTTTGTCACATTCACATGCCCTGTATATCTGAGTCTACATCTAGACTGTCTTTTGGTATAAAGAAGTACAGATAACTGTTGTATAACAATCTTTATACCTACCCACCTTGTTAAATTCTTTTATTATTTCTCGCATCCTGTCTGTAGATTCTTTGTGATTTTCTGTTAAAATGGTAATATCCTCTAATTAAAGTCATCTTCAATCCTTTCTAATCCTTTTGATTTGATTTTTTTTATTTTATGTGCTGTGGTCTCTCAATGTTATTTTTTGATTTCTAAAAACACAAAAACACAAAAGTCCTTTTATATGCTGGAAACCTAATGATGAAGTAGCTGAACACTAAACTCAAAATTTGAAATTTAGGGTTGTCAAATTACTCTATTAGTTAAAGCCACCACATCATGTAAGTAAAAGTTAGAACATAGAGTTAGGAAAAATCAAGACTGTGAATTGAAATGAGTGCACCTGAAATGACTCAGGGAACTCCATGGAGTACTCTGAACTCTAACACCACCAACCTCCCTTACTTGTCACAGAAGCCCTTTCTTCCATCTAGTCCTCCTGACACCAAATTTGTGGTCTCTTTTTCAACACCAGCCAATTCTCCATTCTCTGGACACCAACTGGCTGTCCAACAATTCAGTTCACTTCTGACATTACCGACCTGGAATAAGCTTCGGATTCTACAAGTTGAAGAAGATTGGGCAATCGGTCCCACAAGATTGACCCACTTCAGAAGCCAGCCATATATGGAGTGTCTAGGCAACCCACATCTCTGTCCCACTGACCACAAACCCACTCCCTCAGGTTCAACGATTCACTGGAATGACTCACAGCAACTCAGGAAAAGGTTTTACTATTACTAGTTTATTGTGAAGGAATAGTCAATTGGAAGAGATGCATTGTAGATATTGTAGCTCCTTATTATGGATTGAGTTTTGTCCCTTCCATCCCCCCCCTCCATTTATATGTTAAAATCCTAACCCCACTTCAGTCTGGCCTTATTTTGAGATAAGGACTTTAAGGAGGTAGTCGAGTTAAAATGAGGTCATTAGGATGAGTAGTAATCCAATATAACTGGTGTTCATACAGATAGGGAAAATTTGGACACACAGACATGTATAAATGTGAAGAGACATAGGGAGAAAATGGTCATCTACAAACCAAGGAAAGAGGTCTGGAACAAATCTTTCCCTCACAGACCTCTGGAGGAACCAACCCTGATGACACCTTAATTTTTTACTCCTAGCCTCCAGAACTGTGAGACAATAAATTTCTGTTTTTTAATCTACCTGGTCTATGGTCCTTTGTTATGGAAGCTGTAGGAAACTAGTATACTTCTTTATCTGAGGAAGTTACTTTGCAAGATAAAATAAATTTTCCTCAGTACTGTCACAAACACTTGTCATCAACATGCTAGAAACTTGAGCATAATTAAGAATCTATGTGGTCTTGTGCTGTGTACGTGGGTAGCAACTACCCCATGAGCACATACTTGTTGAAAGCCCTAAAGGATGTCACAAGTGAGCTCTTTAAAATCTGAAATTATGTCCTTGGACTAGTAAATAGGACAGATATTTATTCAGAAATTATATGTAGACATTTGGGCTTCAAAAAGATGTGTTTATAAACTGAGTTAGGCATATTTATAATTCCATAATGTTAATAATATCAACACGGTAGTTTTCTGGGTCACATTTTTGCTTTCATGAATATAAAATCTTTAATTCTTTCTTTCTTTGAAAGGCACAATAGCACCATTTTAGTTAAGGAGAAAAAATCTCACTTCATCTGAATTAATTAGTGAAGGAAAATGTGGTTTCTTTTTTTATAAAAACACAAGAGATAAATTTATTGGCTAATAGAATGCATCATTCAGCTTCTTGAAGTCTCACGGTTAGATTATTGGTACATTAGGAATAATTACAAGTATATAACACATTCTTATTATTATTAACTAGAGTTCAATAATTTCCTGATGAAGTTATTAAATAATGTAGGTTTCTAAGCCATATGCAATGAAAACATATTTGTTTCATGACTAACATCTACATACACCGATGTTATCCAGTGAGTGAAATACAAGTCAGCTGCATAAAAAGTTCTTCTTTTGTATTCCTGTTTCCTCTTTTCCAGTTCTTCTATCCTGTTATTTTGTTCTCATATAGTATGTTTCTTTTACTCTCGGGAAAGAACCTCTATGCAGGAGACTTAACCCAACAAAGCATAGCAACAGCAGGGCTGGCACAAAATCAAGGGGAAGTTTGAAGAAAGAGAAGTTCCTGGATTGAATAAGTGTTTAATGCTTTACTCATAGATGACCTTGGATTGTACAGAATGATTCTACCCTGCTCACCTATATGCTTTGTCCACTTCTGGCCAATGTCATTATTGTATAAGCTGAATTATGCATCTATACTCACTTTAGCTTCACTTTAGAACCAAAAGATGAATAACTTATGCCCTTTAAATTTACTTTAGTAACATTTCATAAAATTATGGGTCTGTTTTTTAAATGAATAAAATTACATTTCTATATCTGGAATGAGCCATTTGCCTCAGCAAGACATTGACCAACATATTAATACTCAATAAATGCCAGCTGAAGGCTATTTTTTCTAACAATCTGAAGTCTTTTAAAACATTTAATACTTTTTTTTAAAAAAGAAATTGCCTTCAGAAACTTAAGTGTATTTTTAAAAATATTGTCAATGTTGATAAATCTTCATCTGCCAACATTGGATTTGATTTTTGCAGATAGTCAAAAAGTCAGAGTTAATTCTTTTTATAACACGAGTGATTAAGCTGGATAATGCCAAATTATTATTTTAAGAAAGAGGTATGACTATAACATAAGTGACAGGTTTTTGTATATGATGAATAAATTTACTTGTAATCTGCTCCAACAGAGGAATTAGAAAATGATATGTTACATAGAAAGATTGGCATTATTCTAAGGATTATTGAATCATTATAAGGTGTTCTATGGTTATATGTGTTCATAATTTTTTCAAAAAGTTTCTTAACCTTGCTGACTGCTCTCATAGAAAATAGGTAGTAGATAATATTTTATTATCAGTAGTAGAATTTTCTTAGGAACATTGTCTTTTTCCCAGTAATGCTGAATCTAAGCTACATTGTGTAAATTTAAGTAACACAGAGTGAACATTAGAATGATGGAGTGCTAAAGACATAAATATAAACATAAATTTAAGATTCTTATATTTTAAATAAAAGGCATCCAAATCAGCAATAAAGTAAACCTTTCACTATATTTGTAGATGACATGATACTATATGTGGAAAACTCCAAAGATTCCATAAAAAAAATGCTAGAACTGAAAGACAAACTTGATAAATCACAGAATACAAACAAACATACAGAAATCTTTTGATTTCTATACACCAATAATGAAGCAGCAGAAACAGAAATTAAGGGATCAATCCCATTTACAATTGCATCAAAAACCATAAGATTTCTAGAAATAATTGAACTAAAGAGGCTAAAGACATATACTCTAAAAACTATGGAGCAGTTATGAAAAGAATTGAAGATGACACAAAGAAATGGAAAGATATTCCATGCTCATGGATTAGAAGAACAAATATTGTTAACATGTCTATACTACCAAAGCAATGTACACATTTCAAGCAATCCTTATTAATTTTTTTTCACAGAACTAGAACAAACAATCCTAAATTTTGTACAGAACCACAGAAAACCCCAAATAGCTAAAGCAGTCTTAGTGCTGGAGGCATCACAATTCTGGATTTCAAGTTATATTACAAAGCTGTAGCTATCAAAACACCAAGTATACTGGCACAAAAATAGGCAGAGAGATCAATAGAACAGAATAGAAAACCCAAAAGTGGACCTGCAACTACATGGTCAATTAATCTTCAACAAAGCAGGAAAGAATATAATGGGAAAAAAGACATCCTCTTCAACAGATGGTGTTGGGAAAAGTCAACAGCTACATGCAAAAGAATGAAACTGGACCACTTTCTTACAACATACACAAAAATATATCAAAATGATTTAAAGACCTAAATGTCAGACAGAAAACCATCAAAATCCTAGAGGAGAACACAGACAGTGTTCAATATCAACCTCTTTGATATTGGCCATAGCAACTTCTTTCTAGATAGGTCTCCTGAGGTGAGAGAAACAAAAGCAAAAATAAGCTATTGGTATTACATCAAAATTAAAAGCTTCTGCACCTCAAAGGAAACAACAAAACTAAAAGGCAACATATAAAATGGGAGAAGATATTTGCAAGTGACATATCTGATAAAGAGTTAGTGTCCAAAATCTATAAAGAACTTATAGATGTCGACATCCCAAAAATGAATAATCCAATTAAAAAATGGGCAGAAGACAAAAACATTTTTCCAAAGAAGACATACAAATGGCCAACAGAAAAGACGCTTAACATTACCGTTCATCAAAGAAATGCAAACAAAACTACAATGAGATATTACCTCACAGCTGTCATGACAGCTAAAATCAATAACACAAGAAACAAAAGATGTTGGCAAAGAAATGGAGGAAGAGGAACCATTTGGACTACTAGTAGGAATGCAAACCAGTGCAGCCACTCTGGAAAATAGTATGGAGGTTCCGCAAAATGTTAAAAGTAGAACTACCCTACGATCCAACAATTGCACTACTAGGTATTTACCCAAAGAATACAAAAATACTAATTCAAAGGGATAGTTGCACCCTGATCTTAAAAGCAGCATTACATACAATAGCCAAATTATGGAAAGAGCCCAGGAGTTCATCCATTGATGAATGGATAAAGAGGTTATATATAAACACAATGGAATATTACTCAGCCATTAAAAAGTATGACATTTTGCCATTTGCAATTACATGGATGGAGCTAGGGGCTATTATGGTAAGTGAAATAAGTCAGCCTGAGAAAGACAAATACCATATGATTTCACTCATATGTGGAATTTAAGAAAGAAAAGAAATGAGCAAAGGGAAAAAAAATATATAAGAGGTAAACCAAGAAACATACTCTTAAGTATAGAGAACAAACTTATGGTTACTAGAAGGGAGAGGTGTGGGGGGGATTAGTTAAATAGGTATTGGGGATTAAGGAGTATACTTGTGTTGAGCACCAGGCATTGTATAGAAGTGTTAAATCACTTTATTGTACACCTGAAACTAATGATATATTGTATGTTAACTAACTGAAATTTAAATAAAAACTTTAAAATAACCTATACTAGATACACAAAAGATAAAGAGAAATTAATCTAAGCATACCACTAAGGCAAACTATCAATTCACAAAGGAAGAGTGCAAAAGAAGAATAAAGGAACAAAGGAACTACAAAACAGTCACAAAAAAATGAACAAAGTGACTATAAATACATACGTATCAATGATTACTTTAAATGTAAGTGGACTATGGGGCACCTGGATGTCTCAGTCGGTTGAGTGTCTGACTTCAGTTGAGGTCACGATCTCACAGTTTGTGAGTTCGAGCCTCATGTCAGGCTCTGTGCTGACAGCTCAGAGCCTGGAGCCTGCTTCAGATTCTGTGTCTACTTCTGTCTCTGCCCCTCGCTAACTTGTGCTCTGTCTCTTAAAAATAAATAAATGTAAAAAAAAATGTAAATGGACTAAATTGTTCGATCAAAAGAAGTAGAGTGGCTGAATGAATTAACAAATAAGACCCATGTAAGCTGCTTACAAGATACTCACTTCAGATGTAAGAGCACACATACTGAATATTGAAGTATTGGAAAACGATATTCCATGCAAATAGAACCCAAAGAAAACTAGGGTATCTATTCCTAAATCAGAGAAATCGATTTTAAATCAAAAACTATAGCAAGGGACAAAGAAGGGCATTACACAATAATAAGTGGGGCCAATCCAGTAAGAGGATATAACATCTATAAGTATTTATGCAACCAAAAGAGCACCTAAATATATAAAGGAAATACTAACAGATCTAAATGTAGAAATAGACAGCAATATAATAACAGTAGGTTTTAATACCTCATTTACATGAATGTTTATCTAGATGGAAAATCAATAAGAAAACATAAGTCTTAGATGACATATTAGACCAGATGGACTTAACATAAATAGAACATTCCATCCAAAGGCAAAAGAATACACATCTTGTGAAATGCAAATGGAACATTTATTCTTCAGGATAAATCATATGTTAGGCCACAAAACAAGCCTTAATAAATTTAAGAAGATGGATATCATATCAAGCTTCTGTTCTGCCCACAATGAAATGAAATTAGAAATCAATTACAAGAAGAAAACTGAAAAATTCACAAATATTTAGAAGTTAAACAAAATGCTACTGGACAACCAATGAGTCAAAGAAGAAATCTAAGTATAAATTAAAAAAATACCGTGCGATTAATGAAAATGGAAATATGATATATCAAAATGTATGGGATGTAGCAAAAGCAATTCTAAGCGAGAAGTTTGTAGTGGTAAATGTCTACTTTATGTGAGAAAAATCTCAAATAAACAACCTAACTTTATACCTCAAAGAACTATAAAAAGAAGACAAAAGAAAGCCCAAAGTTAGTAGAGGAAAATGATTGATACCACAGAAAACAAAAGATTATAAGAGATTACTATGAATACGTATACACCAACAAATTGGAAAAACTAGAGAAAAAGTGTATAAATTCCTAGAAATATACAACCTACCAAGACTGAATCAGGAAGAAATAGAAATCCTGAATAGACCAATTACTAATAAGGATATTGAATCAGTAATCAAAATCCTCCCAAAAAGAAAAAATTCAAGAGCAGATGGTTTTACTGTTGAATTTTATGAATGTTTAAAGAATTAATACCAATTCTTCTCAAACTCTTTCAAAAGATAGAAGAGGGAACATTTCTAAAGTCATTCACTAGGACAGCATTATCCTGATATAAAAGCCAGACAAGGATGCCACAAGAAAAGAACATTATAGACCAATATCTCTAGTAAACTTAGATACAAAAAATCCTCAACAAAATATTAGGAAACTGAATTCAACAGTATTCTAAAAGAATCATACATCATGATCAAGTAGGATTTATTTCAAGGATGCAAGGATGGTTTGATATTGGTACATCAATCAATGTGATATACCACATTAACAAAATGAAAGATAAAAATCATATGATCATTTCATAGATGCAAAGTGTACATTGTACAAAATTTAACCTTCATTTATGATAACTGTCAACAAAGTGGGTACAGAGGGAATGTAACTTGACATGATAAAAGCCATATATGGAAAGCTTTCAGTTAACAGTGTTCTCAATAGTAAAAAGCTGAAAACTTTTCCTATAAGATTAAGAACAAGATACAGGGGTGCCTGGGTGGCTCAGTCAGTTAAGCGTCCAACTTCAGCTCAGGTCATGATCTCACAGTCTGTGAGTTCGAGCCCGCATCAGGCTCTGGGCTGATAGTTCGGAGCCTGGAGCCTGCTTCAGATTCTGTGTCTCCCTCTCTCTCTGCCTCTCCCCTGCTCATTCTCTGTCTCTCTCTGTCTCAAAAATAAAAACATTTAAAACAATTAAAAAAAAAGAACAAGATACATATGCCCATTCTTGCCACTTTTATTTAACATAGTATTGGAAGTCTTAACCACAGAAATTAGGCAAGAAAAATAAATAAAAGAACCCAAATTGGAAAGGAAAAATTAAATTGTCCCTATTTGCAGATGACATGATATTATATAGAGAAAACCCTAAACCTGGGGTGCCTGGGTGGCTCTGTCAGTTGAAGGGCTGACTTCAGCTCAGGTCATGATCTCACAGTTCATGGGTTTGGGCCCCATCAGGCTCTGGGCTGACAGATGGGAACCTGGAGTCTGTTCTGGATTCTGTGTCTCTCTCTCTGTACCCCTCTTCCCACCCCCTTGTTCATGCTGTCTCTCTCTCTCAAAAATAAATAAACATTAAAAAAAATAAAAAAAGGAAACCCTGAACTTGACCAAAAAACTGTTAGAACAAATTTAAAAAATCAGCAAAGTATCAGAGTACACACTTAGGATACAAAAATCTGTTGCATTTCTATACATCAGTGACAAACCAGCAGAAATAGAAATTAAGAAAATGATCCTAATACAATTACATCAAAAAGAATAAAATATTTAGAAATAAATTTAACCAAGGGGCTTAAAGACTTGTACATTGAAAAATATAAGCCATTGATGAAAGTAATTGAAGATGACACAAATAAGTGGAAAGAACACAGCATTGTGTTCACGGACTGGAAGAATTGATATTGTTAAAATGTCCCAAGCAATCTATAGATTAAATACAATTGCTATCAAAATTCCAATTTGTTTTTTACAGAAATAGAACAAATAGTTCTAAAGTTTGTATGGAAACACAAAAGAGTCCAAATAGCCAAAGCAAACTGGAGAAAGAAAAACAAAGCTTGAGGCATTATCCTCCCTGATTTCAAAGGATATTACAAAGCTATAGTAATAAAAACAGTATGATACTGGCATAAAAACAGACATATAGGTCAGTGAAATAGAATAGAGAACCCAGAAATAAACACACATATATATGATCAATTATTTATAACAAAGGAGCCAAGACTATACAATGGGGGGAGGATAATCTTTTCAATAAATGATGTTGGGAAAACTGGGAAGCCACGTGCAAAAGAATGAAACTAGACCACTGTCTTTCACTGTACAAAAATTAGCTCAAAATGGATAAAGACTTTATTGTAAGACCTGAAACCATAAAACTCTTTGAAGAAAACATAGGTAGTAAACTCCTTGATATTGGTCTTGTCAATGATATTTTGGAATTGAAACCGATAGCAAAGGCAACAAAAACAAAAATAAACAAGTAGGACTACATTAAATTAAAAAGCCTCTGCACAGTAAAGGAAACCACGAAAATTGCTAAGAGAGTAGATCTTAAAAGTTCTCATCACAGGAAAAAATTGTAACTATATTTGGTGATGGATGAAAACTGGACTTACTGTGGTGATAATTTTGTAATATATACAAATATCAAACATGTACATCCAAAACTAACATAATATGCCATTTATACCTCAATAAATAAATTGAAAACAAAAAGCTCAAATTGAGAAATGTAATAATGTTATTCATTAACTCACTTAGAATCAGAACTCATTACATGTCAAAAATAACACTTTTTTATTGTATTTTTTAAAACAAAAAAATGAGAATTTTATCTTGACTTATATTATTGCAAATAACTTTAATGTCTGTTTTAATAAAAGAGATCTATCTTCTTACATGTGCTTCTTCATTAAATTTAGTGCACTATGCTTTTAGGTTGAAATATATGAAAAAATATGGCTTCCCACAAATATATAGTTGAAAAAAGAAGGAGGGTATTCTTTTCTGATACTACACCAAAACTTGACAAATGATAGTTTCTTAAAAGTTAATTGCAATGTGGAACTTGAACCATTAGTGAACTTGCCATACTTTGTTATTGTAAAATGTCTTTTCCCCCCGGAATTTAAGGTAGATATTTTACCTTAAAATGATGCTCGTTGCTTTGCAGGTGAGTTGGTTTTTCCTCTCTGGAAGGTGCTCTGATTTTTCTTTATCCATGGGTTTTAAATTTTAAAGTTATGTGCCTAATTGCACGTCTTTTTCATTTGTTGTGCTAACACTCCTTGGAATCATTAAACCTGGAGATTTAATTATTTCAGTTGTAGGAAATTGTATTTTTTATCATGTGCTTAAAAATTTCTTTCTTTCAAGCATAACATTCATATAATAGGAGTCTCACAATAAGAAGGGAGGAGAAAAAAGGGAAGAAGCTTTATTTGAGCAATATAGCTGAAAATTTCCCTAATCTGGAGAAGGAAACAAACATACAAATCCAGGAGACACAGAGAACTCCCAACAAAATCAATAAAACACACCAACACCAAGACATATTATAGTAAAATTTACAATATACAGAGATAAGGAAAACATCCTGAGAGCAGCAAGGAAAAAGAAATCTCTAACTTACAAAGGAAGACAAATCAGGTTAGCAGCAGAATTATCAACAGAAATTTGGTAGGCCAGATGAGAGTGGCATGAGATAGTCAACATGCTCAATGGGAAAAATATGCAGCCAAGAATACTTTATCCAGAAAAGCTGTCATTAAGAATAGAAGGAGAGATAAAGAGTTTCTCAAAGAAAAACTGAAGATATTTGTGAGCACTAAACCAGCCCTGCAAGAAATATTAAAGGGGACTCTTTGAGTGGGAAAGTAAGACCAAAAGCAACAAAGACTAGAAAGGAACAGAGGAAATCTCCAGAAAAAATGACTTTGCAGGTAATACAATGACACTAAATTCATATCTTTCAATAATCATTCTGAATGTAAATGAACTAAATGCTCCAATCAAAAGACAGAGCTATAGAATGGATAAAAACACAAGACCCATCTATATGCTGCCTACAAGAGACTCACTTTGGACCTAAAGACACTTACTAGACCTAAAAACACCTACAGACTGAAAGTGGAAGGATGGAGAACCATTTATCATGCTAATAGATGCCAAAAGAAGGCTGGACTAGCCATACTTATATAAGACAAAGTAGATTTAAAACCAAAGACTGTAACAAGAGATGAAGAAGGGACTATATCATAATAAAGGGGTTTATCCAACAAAAAGATATAACAATTCTAAATATTTATTCCCCCAACTTGAAAGCACTGGGTGCTTTCATATATAAATCAATTAATTACAAACATAAAGAAGCTCATTGATAACAATACAATTATAGTAGGGGACTTTAACACCACTCTTACAACAATGGACTGATCATCTAAGCAGAAAACAAGGAAACAATGGCTTTGAATGCCACACTGGACCAGATCAACCGTACATGTATATCCGTTTCGTCCTAAAACAGCAGAATACACATTCTTTTTGAGTGCACATGAAACATTGTCCAGAATAGATCACATACTAGGTCACAAATAAGTCCTCAACAATTACAAAAAGATTGAGATTATACCATGCATATTTTCCAATCATAATGCTATAAAACTTGAAGTCAACCACAAGAAAAAATTTGGAAAGACCACAAATACATAGAGATTAAGGAACATCCTACTAAAGAGTGAATGTATTACCAGGAAATTAAAGAAGAAATAAATAAATACATGGAAACAAATGAAAATGAAAACACAGAAGTCCAAAACTTTTGGGATACAGCAAAGCAGTTATAAGAGGGAAGTATACAGCAATACAGGGTTACCTCAAGAAGCAAGAAAAGTCTCAAATACACAACCTAACCTTATACCTAAAAGATGTAGAAAAGGAACAGTAAATAGCCATCAGAAGAAGGGAAATAATTAAGATTAGAGAATAAATAAATTATAAAGAAACAAACAAGCAAAAAAGCAGTAGAATATATCAGTGAAACTGGAAACTGGTTTTTGAAAGAATTAATAAAAATTGATAACCCCCTATCCAGGCTTATCAAAAAGAAAAGAGAAGGGACCCAAATAAATAAAATCACAAATGAAAGAGGAACGATCACAACCAACACTACAGAAATACAGACAATTATAAGAGAATATTATGAACAAACTATATGCCAACAAATTGGGCAATCTGGAAATAATAGTTAAATTTCTAGAAATATATAAACTAGCAAAGCTGAAACAGGAAAAAATAGATAATTTGAACAGACTCATAACCAGCAAATAAATTGAGTCATTAATCAAAAATCTTCCAAGAAACAAAAGTCCAGGGCCAGATGGCTTCCCAGGGGAATTATTCCAAACATTTAAAGAAAAGTTAATACCTATTCTTTTCAAACTGATCCAAAAAATAGAAAAGGAAGGAAAACACCCAAACACATTCTGCAAGGTCAGCATTAACTTGATTTCAAAATCAAATTTTTCCTATAAAGGAAAAATATGGGCCAATATTTCTGATAATCATGAAGCAAAAATTCTTAACAAGATACTAGCAAATTGAGTCCAACAGTATATTAAAATATTTTTTTCACCATGATCAAGTGGGATTTATTCCTGGGGTGCAAGTGTGGTTCAATACTCACAAGTCAATCAAAATGATACACCACATTAATAAAAGAAAGGATATGAATGATATGATCCTGTCAATAGATGCAGAAAATGTATTTGACAAAATACAGCATTGCTTCTTGATTAAAACCATCAACAAAGTAGAGATAGAGGGAATATACCTCAACATCATAAAAGCCATATACAAAAGACCCACAGCTAATATATCCTCAATGGGAAAAACCAAGAGCTTTTCCTCTATAGTCAGGAATAAGACAGGGATGTCCACTCTCAGCATTGTTATTTAATATAGTACTGGAAGTCTTAGCCTCAGAATTCAGACCAAAAAATGGGGGGGGGGGCACCTGGGAGGCTCAATCAATTAAGTGTCCAACTCTGAATTTTGGCTCAGCTCATGATCTCAGTTTGTGAGATCTAGCTCTGCACTGGGTTCTGCTCCGACAGCACGAGCTTGCTTAGGATTCTCTCTCTCCCTTTCTTTCCCCCACCACCCTGCTCTTGCTATCTCTCTCAAAATAAATAAATAAATAAACATAAAAAAAAGAAATAAAGGGCATCCAAATTGGCAAGGAAGAAGTCAAACTTTCACTATTTGCAGACAACATGATACTCAAAGTAGAAAACCCAAAAGACTCCACCAAAAATTGCTAGAAGTGATACATGAATTCAGTAAAGTCACAGGATACAACATCAATGAACAGAAATCTGTTGCATTTCTATACACCAATAATGAAGCAGCAGAAAGAAAAATCAAGGAATTGATCCCATTTACAATTGAACCAAATATCACGAGATAACTAGGAATAAGCCTAATCTAAGAGGTAAAAGATCTGTACTCTGAAAATTATAGAACATTTATGAAAGAAATTGAAAAGGACACAACGAAATGGAGAAATATTCAATGTTCATGGATTGGAAGAACAAATATAGTTAAAATGTCTATATTATTCAAATCAATGTACACATTTAATGCAATTTCTATCAAAATACCACCCGCATTTTTTCAGAGCCAGAACACACAATCCTAAAATAAAATCACAAAAGACCTTAAATAGCCAAAGCAATCTTGAAAAAGAAAAGCAAGCTGAGGACATCACAATTCTGGACTTCAAACTATATTACAAAACTGTAGTAATCAAGGCAGTATGTTACTGGCACAAAAGTAGACACATAGTCAATGGAACAGAATAGAAAACCCAGAAATGGACCCACAACTAATATGGTCAACTATTCTTTGACAGAGCAAGTAAGACTATGTAATGGAAAAAAGACAAATCTCTTCAACAAATGGTGTTGGGAAAACTGGACAGTGACAGCAAAAGAATGAAACTGGACCACTTTCTTACACCACACACAAAAAGAAATTCAAAATTGATGAAAGACCTAAATGTGAGACAAGAAACCATCAAAATCCTAGAGGAGAATACAGGCAGCAACCTCTTAGACTTTGGCCTTAGCAACTTCTTTCTAGATATGTCTTCTGAGGCAAGGAAAGCAAAACCAAAAATGAGCTATTGGGACTTCATCAAGATAAAAACCTTCTGTACAACAAAGGAAACAATCAATAGGGCACCTAGGCACCTAGGTGGCTCAGTTGGTTAAGCGTTCAACTTTGGCTCAGGTCATGATCTCGCAATTTGTGAGCTTGAGCCCTGCATTGGGCTCTGTGCTGACGGCTCAGAGCCTGGAGCCTGCTTTGGATTCTGTGTATCCCTTTCTCTCTCTGCCATTCCCCTGCTCTCTCTGTCTCTTTCTCTCTCTCTCAAAAGTAAATAAACATTAAATTTTTTTTAAGAAAGTAAACAATCAATAAAACTAAAAGGCAATCTATGGGATGGGAGAAGATATTTGCAAACGACATATCAAAGGGTTAGTATCCCAAATCTATAAAGAACTTATCAAACTCAATACCAAAAAACCAAATAATCCAGTGAAGAAATGGGCAGAAAACATGAATAGACATTTTTCCAAAGGAAACATCCAGATGGCTAACAGACACATGAAAAGACACACAACATCGCTTATCATCAGGGAAATACAAATCAAAACCACTATGAGATAAACCACCACACACCTGTAGGAATGGCTAAAATTAACAACACAGGTGACAACATATGTTGGTGAGGATGCAGAGAAAGGGGAACTCTCTTGCACCATTGGTGGGAACGCAAATTGGTGCAGCCACTCTGAAAAGCAGTTTGAAGATTCCTGAAAAAGTGAAAAATAGAACTATCCTATGGCTCAGCAATTGCACTCCTAAGTATTTACTCAAAGGATACAAAAATACAGAGTCAAAGGGATACATGCACCCCAATGTTTATAGAAGCATTACCAACAATAGCCAAATTATGGAAAAAGCTCAAATGTCCATTGACTGATGAATGGACAAAGAAGATGTGGTGTGTGTTATATATATATATATACACATTATATATATATATACATTATATATATATATATACATATATATACATACATATACATATATATACATTATATATATACATTATATATATATATATACATTATATATATATATATATCCACAATGGAATATTATTAAGCCATCAAAAAAGAATGATATCTTGCCATTTGCAATGATGTTTGTGGAGCTTAAGTGTGTTATGCTAAGCAAAATAAGAGAAAGGGAAATACCATATGACTTTACTCATATGTGGAATTTAAGAAACAAAACAGGCAAATATAGGGGAAGGAAGAAAGAAAAAGAGAGAGGGTGGCAAACCATAAGAGACTATTAACTATAGATTACAAACTGAGGGTTGCTGGAGGGGAGGTGGATGTGGAGATGGGCTAAATGGGTGATCGGTATTAAAGAGGGGACTTGATGGGATGAACACTGGGTATTGTATGTAAGTGATGAATTGCTAAAATCTACTCCTGAATTCAATATCTCCTTTCTTTATCTCCTTTCTTTGTACATTTGTTTTTCTTCTTTGGGTATTTACCCAACATTTTCTTCCAATTTTCCTGCTTCAAATGATATTTTCTTAACTTATAAAAGCTGTTTTTAGCTTCTGACTGTAGTTTTACTTAGCACTCCATTGGTGATGTCTATAATCTTCACCAGTTTCTTGATATTACAGTTTTGTATTTTCAACATTAGCCAATTTCCTCTAGGATAATTTCCTCTACTTATTTGCCAATAGTATCTCTTTCATGTTTTAGCTTTTTAATCTTCTATTCAGAATTTGTCTTTATTATTATTATTCTTTTTTTCTTTCAAGTTTTTATTTAAATTCCAGTTAGTTAACATATAGTGTAATATTAGTTGCAGGAGTAGAATTTAGTGATTCCTCACTTACATACAACACCCCCTGCTCATCACAACAAGTGGCCTCCTTAATCCCCATCACCCATTTAACCCACCCCCCACCCACCTCCCCTCCCCCTGATCAAACTCTCATTTTGCTCTCTATACTTAAAAGTTTGTTTTATGGTTTGCCTCTCTCTTTTTGTTTTTTCCCCCCATGTTCTTCCATTTTGTTTCTTCAATTCCACATCTGAGTGAAATCATATGATATTTGTCTTTCTCTGATTGACGTATTATTTAGCATAATATACTCTAGCTCTCCCTCTACATCTCTTTTTCGTGTTGAAGACATCCTTCAAATGCCTGGTGATTTCCTTTGTATGTTTTCACATGTAAGGATGAGTTAATAAGTAGATGACTTGGAGCCAGAACCAGGCTACTCAAAACTGTTCTTGCTCAAATTCATGAAAATGTGCCTACTTGCTGTAAAACTACAAAGTGCATTCTGAAGTATCTGAGGCCACGGCATAGAAACTTTCTGTCTTCTAGGAATCTTCAACATCTTTACGGAAAGAGTATTGGCATAATCCCAATTGTTAATCCTGAAAACATCATTGCAGTTAGCCCCAACAGCCTTACTTCCACTTTAGTTTTAGTTTTGAACCCTGGGAGCTCTGTGGGGGTTTCACAATAACAAAAACTCTTTCTCAGACTTTACACAATCTCTGTGTTCTTTCTTCTAGTTCTGTGGAAGCCACATTGGACTGTGACACTAGTGAGAAGTAAACCTTTATTGTGCTAAGCTACTGAGATCTGGGGGTTGTTAGGACAACATATCTTAATTTATTCTAACTAGTAAACTGACCAGTTCCTCACCAGTGAAGCTAACTAGCCAAGAAGTCCTTCCAATAAATTTTGTAGTACATTATTTTTAAATATAAATGTTTAATCAAGACTGAACATACATTTGAGGAAAATGTTCACATGAAAAATGATCTTACACAAAGAAACAGAGGAACTCTGTAATAATGCAAAGAATAGAAGAAAACTTTTGTTTTAAATTATAATTAATATTGGCAAATGTAAGAGAAGATCTTATACCCATAAGGCAAAAAGATGGTGCTATAAAATGAAGCAATCAAACAATAAGAAATAACATTTGGAAATTGATAATGTAGCAAAAACTAAGATAAATTGATATACAAATATCCATAGCAACCTTATTTGTTTATTTATTTGCTCTAAACTCAAAAATATTCAAATATCCTTCAAAGGATGAATAGTTAAAGAAATTGTCATGCATCTCTACCATGGGAATAGTACTCAACAATAGGAAGGAATAACCCATTAATACATATAACAGTTTGGATGAAATTATGCTGAATGAAGAAAAGCCAATTTCAAAAGGATTCATGTTGTATGATTCCATTTATGTAACCTTCATGAAATAACAGGGTTATGTCCCCTGTGGAGTGCCCAATCTGTCAGTAGCAAAGATCAACATTGAGCCCATGATGTGACACTATTATTTTGGACAACCAACCAGCTACCTTGTGGTAGTTTAAGTGCATTGGATCATTTCTATCATTTCAGGAACAATGATTTTTTTTTCTCACTGGATACAGATTTTGCGTTCCCTTCCCATAATGCTTCTGCCATAATGATTATTCCTGGACTTACAGAGTGTGTTATTTGTGATCATGGTATTCTTAGCATTACTTCTGACAAGGAACTCATTTAAAAGCAAATGAAGCGCAGTGATTTTCTCCTGAAAGTATGATGTTGTTAATACTGTTATTTAGAATTCACTATCTTACTATGTTTCCCATCATCCTGCTGCTTGGCCTGATAGAATAGACTCTGAAAATTCAGTTATGATGCCAGCTGGGTGAAATCTGGCATAATGCCTGAGATGAAGGACATGCTCTGAACCAACGATTAATTTATAATGCAGTTTCTCCACAGCAGATATGCAGTTTCAGGAATCAAGAGATATAAACGGGTACTTTTTAAATTGATACACCTAATGATATAGTAGCAAAGTTTTAGCTTCCCATCTCCACAGTATTGAGCTCTGCTGGTCTTGGAGATCTCGGTTCCCAGGGCAGGGAATGCTTCTACCAGGAGGACAACAATGGTTTCATTAAACATGAAGCTAAGACTGCCATCTGGTCACATTGTCAGGCAAATAAAGTGGTTACTGTACTGGATGTGATAATGATCTTAATTATCAATAGTAAATTAGTTTGCTACTGTGCAATGGGAGCAAGGAGGAATACCTAGGACTCAGGAGATTCTTTTGGTAATCTCTTAGTACTCAAGTACTCAAGTTCTATAGCAGAAGTAATAGAAAACTATAGCAACCAGAAGAGGCAGAGCCTTTATGGTGCAAAGAGTTCAAGACTAAGATTTAGGTCACCTTACCAGACCTAAATAAATAAATAAATAAATAAATAAATAAATAAATAAATAACTGGCTGAGACTCTTGCTGGTGAAAAGTGGAAAAGGGAATGGATGGTAAGAGAAGGGAATTATAAATAACACTTATGGACATATTACCAGTTAGAAAAATAAAATCACTATGGTAGTTAAATATATTTCTTGTCTTGCTGCTATATTTGGACATTTGTGTATATACTCATATTTTTTTCCTTCTCCTCTCCCATTCCCATGCCACCTAAGAGTATTAATATATAAATCATGATTACTTCTATATCTCAGTTTTAGGGTATAGCATAGCAAAAGGGGATTGTGAATCAGAGGATAAAGAAACATTTACTCAAAGAGGGACAAGTGGAACTCTGGATTTCTTCTTCTGGGTTTGGTGGTATGATGAATAGTTAAATTATGTAATGGGAAAGTATAATGTTGCTAATATCTTCATTTGGAAGTTAAATGTTGACAACGAGGGTCTTTGGATGCTGAGCTGACAAAGGTGTAGACTCTGCATGCACAGTTTGTAGTTAACTCAGCACTACTATCGCTCATCTTTAAGGCTGAGCTACATTTTCCAGAATTCCCCTTTCCTATATAGTTTTTGGTTAGAGTATGCTGGTGAGAGAAACTTGCCAAATGTGTGAGTAAAGAAGAGATTCACAGTGGCTTTCTGGTACTCTTGAGAACTACCCTTTTCATTACTGAATTCTGACATGATTGGTGGACACTTCCCAGAGATTTTTGAGAATTTCAGTAAGGTTTTGAGAACCACTTGCCTCATGCTTAAGCTAAGATGTTTAGCATGAGTTCCTCTGAATTTTGGTGATGGCTCCCATGACCTCTTCTCCTTCAGCTCTTCCAACAGTCAAGAAAATGCCTAATTCTTATTAAATATTTTATATACAGGGGTGCCTGGGTGGGTCAGTCAGTTAAGCCACTGACTCTTAGTTTTGGCTCAGCTCATGATCTCATGGTCATGAGATTGAGCCCCTCTTTGAACTCCGTGCTGATCATGGAGCCTGTTTGAGATTCTCTTTCTCCCTCTCCCAATGCCCCTGCCTTGCTCTCTGTCTCTAAACATACATACATACGTACATACATACATACATACATAAATTTGTTATATACAGAATATATAAAATGACTTCTTTTTTCTAGGTGGTACCCCAACTGGTATAAGATTCTAAAAGCTTTCAGACAGAAAAGAACAGATTGCATACAAAGAATAAGAAATCAGTATGGCATTGAACATATCAACAGCAACACTGTAAGTTAGAATAAAATTGAATGAAGCATTCATTATTCTGAGGGAAATTGATTTCCAAGCCAAAATTCTATATCCAGCTAAACTATTAATCAATAGTGAGGGTAAAATAAAGACATTTTTAGACACACAAAGTTTCCAAATTTTTCCTTTTGTCAACTTTTCTCAAGATGCTACTGAAGGATAAACAACATTAAAATTAAGAAAATAAGGGTGAAAACCTAAGAAACAGATATGGGATCTGAGAAACAAGGAAGTCAACATAGGAGAGAGGTGAAGAGAGTTTAGAGGATAATAGCATTGTGAATTCCTAGTGGGATGGGTGTGCAATAGGCCTGCAGAGCAGATAGGTCAGATTGGGCAGGAGGATAGAAAGCTAGAGGAAAGATGTGGCCAAGGGGAAAATGAATGAAATCGATAGGTTTCTGGATGATTTTGGCCACATGGAGAGAAATTTTTCAGCTTTACCAGAGCATTTAGAAGAATTAGTAATAGTGCATAGAAAATGGAGCAAATGAACAAATAGGACAATTATCAACTTCTGGAAGAACAAAATGTTGCGCAAGAAAGGAAATATATGTATAAACTTACAATGACTTGACTTAAAATTTTCAAGTTTATCATGGTGTGAAAGTGCTGCAGATTCAGTAAAAACCATACTTTGAAATCTGAATTCGGATCTTTTCCTGGTCTATGGAATGTGTTAATGGTGCTTTTTTGTGATACTGGGTAGCAGCAGTGAGTCAGCCACAGCTCCCAGTCAGCCACACGATCACAAGGGTTGACAACCAATATAATTACAACCACTCTGTACCCACACAACCACTGAAAGTTTTTCACTTTCAGTAGAGTATTCAATAAATTACATGAGATATTCAATACTTGTTATAAAACAGACTTTGTGCTAGAGGACTTTGTCTAACTGTAGGCTAAGGTAGTGTTCTGAATACATTTAAAGTAAACTAGGCTAAGCCATGATGTTCAGTAAGGTAGGTGTGTTATATGCATTTTTGACTTACGATATTCTCACCTTACAATGTGTTTATTGGGATGTCATCCCATTGTAAGTTAAAGAATGTATATATACTATACTATAAAGGCCACCTGTAAACAGTATTTATACAATCACAATATAAATATTAATTTCAATTTATCAAGAATTATGATACAACTGTACCGGGAAAAGGGTTCATGGTGGGTGAGTGGTATTTTTTTTTGTGGATATTCCTTATTAAGTTGAATATGTTTGCTTTTATTTCACAAACAGAAAATCTATTAGGGCTTATAAGTGAATTTAGCAATGTTGCAGGATACAATATCAAAAATACAAAAGAAATTGCATTTCTATGCATTATCATAGAACAATCTGAAAATTAAATTAGGAAGACAATTTCAATTACAGTAGCATCAAAGAGAATAAAACCTTCTGAATAAATTTAACTGGGAAAATGCGAAACATATTCTGAAAGCTACAAAGCTTTTGAAAGAAATCAGTGAAGACCTACTTAAAGGGAAAGACATCTGTGGTGCCTGGGTGGTTCAGGTGGTTTAATGCCCCACTCTTGATTTAGGTTCTGGTCATGATCTTGCAGTCATGAGTTCCAGCCCTGCACTGTCAGCACAGAGCCTGTTTCAGACCCTATGTCTCTCTCTCTCTGCCCCTCCCCCCACTCTTTCAAAAATAAAGAAATATTTTAAAGAAAGGAAATAAAGATATCTGTGTTCTTGAATTGGAGTACTTAATATTGTTAGGATAGCAATATTATTCAAATGTATATACAGATTCAGCATAATCCTTATTAAAATCCAAACTACTTTTTACATAAATTAAAGCTGATTTTTTTAAAATATATAATTTATTGTCAAGTTAACTAACATACAGAGTATACTGTGTGCTCTTGGCTTTGGGAGTAGATTCCCACGATTCATCACTTACATACAACACCCAGTGCTCATTCCAACAAGTGCCCTCCTCAATGCTCATTACCCATTTTGCCCCCCAACCCATCAACCCTGTTCTCTGTATTTAAGTCTTTTATTGTTTGGCTTTCTCTAAGTTTATAGCTATCCTTTTTCCTTCTCTCCCCCCTGTGGTCTTCGGTTAAGTTTCTCAAATTCCACATATGAGTGAGAACTTATGATATCTGTGTTTCTCTGACTGACTTATTTCACTTAGCATAATACCCTCTAGTTCCACCCATGTATATGCAAATGGCAAGATTTCATTCTTTTTCACTGCGGAGTAGTATTCTATTGTATATATATATATATATATATATATATATATATATATATATACCACATCTTCTTTATCCATTCATCAGTTGGTGGACATTTTGGCTCTTTCCATACTTTGGCTATTGTTGATGGCACTGCTATAAATATTGGGGTATATTTGCCCCTATGAATCGACACTCCTGTATCCTTTGGATAGATTCCTACTAGTACTATTTGTGGGTCATAGGGTAATCCTATTTTTAATTTTTTGAGGGACCTCCACATTGCTTTCCAGAAAGACTCCACCAGTTTTCATGCCCACCAAAAGTGCAAGAGGGTTCCCATTTCTCCACATCCTTGCCAACATGTTATTTCCTGAGTTGTTAATTTTAGCCACTCTGACTGATGTGAGGTGGTATCTCAGTGTGGTTTTGATTTGTATTACCTGATGATGAGAGATGTTGAGCATCTTTTCATGTGTCTGTTAGCCATCCAGATGTTTTCTTTGGAAAAGTGTCTATTCATGTCTTCTGCCCATTTCTTCATGGGATTATTTGTTTTTCATGTGTTGAGCTTGGTAGGTTCTTTATAGATTTTGGATACTAAACCTTTATCTGATATGTCATTTGCTAATATCTTCTCCCATTCCATCGGTTGCCTTTTAGTTTTGTTGATTGTTTCCTTTGCTGTGCAGAAGATTTTTATCTTGATTAGGTCCCAACAGTTCATTTTTGCTTTTATTTCTCTTGCCTTTGGAGATGTGTCGAGCAAGAAGTTACTGTGCCTGAGGTTAAAGAGGTTGTTGTTTGTTTTCTCCTCTAGGATTTTGATTGTTTCTTGACTCACATTTAGGTCTTTCTTCTATTTTCAGTTTATTTTTGTATATGGTGTAAGAAAGTGGTCCAGGTTCATTCTTCTGCATGTGGCTCTCCAGTTCTTCCAGTATCGTTTGCTAGAGAGACTGGTTTTTTTTTTCCCATTCAATACTTTTTCCTGCTTTGTCAAAGATTAGTTGGCAATACATTTGTGGGTCCATTTCTGGGTTCTCTATTCTGTTCCATTGGTCTATGTGTCTGTTTTTGTGCTAATACCATACTGTATTGATGACTACAGCTTTGTAGTACAGGCTAAAGTCTAGGAATGTGATGCCTCCCACTTTATTTTTCTTTTTCAACATAACCTTGGCTATTTATCTTTTGTGGTTCCACATAAATTTTAGGATTGTTTATTCTAACTCTGAGAAAAATGCTGGTGCTATTTTGATTGGGATTGCACTGAATGTGTAGATTGCTTTGGGTAGTATCGACATTTGCTAATATTTGTTCTTCCAATCCATGAGCATGGAATGTTTTTCCATTTCTTTGTGTCTTCAATTTCTTTCATGAGTTTTCTATAGCTTTCAGCATACAGATCTTTTACCTATTTGGTAAGAGTTATTCCTAGGTATTTTATGGTTCTTGGTGCAATTGTAAATGGAATTAACTTCTTGATTTCTCTTTCTGTTGCTTCATTATTGGTGTACAGAAATGCAACCAATTTTTGTACATTGATTTTATATTCTGTGAATTTGCTGAATTAATTCATCAGTTCTAGCAGTTTTTGTGGAGACTTTCAGGTTTTCCATGTAGAGTATTATGTCATCTGCCAAAAGTGAAACTTTGACTTATTTGCTAATTTAGATGCCTTTTATTTCATTTTGTTTTCTGATTGCTGAGGTTAAGACTTCCAACACTATGTTAAACAACAGTGGTGAGAGTGGACATCCCTGTCATGTTCCAATCTCAGGGGAAAAGCTCTTTGTTTTTCCCATTGAGGATGACATTAACTGTGGGCTTTCCATATATGACTTTTATGATGTTATGTTCCTTCTATACCGACTTTCTTAAGGGTTTTGTTAAGAAAGGATGCTGTATTTTGTCAAATGCTTTTTCTACATCTATGACAAGATCATATGGTTCTTATCCTTTCTTCTATTAATGTGATGTATCACATTGATTGATTTATGGATATTGAACCAGTCCTGTGGCCCAGCAATGAATCCCCCTTGATCATAGTGTATAATTGTTTTAATATACTGTTGAATTCTATTTGCTAGTATCTTATTGAGAATTTTTGCATCCATGTTCATTAGGGATATTGGCCTGTGATTCTCCTTTTTGTGGGGTCTCCAACTGGTTTGGGAATCAAGTTAATCCTGGCTTCATAGAATGAGTCCAGAAGGTTTCTTTCCATTTCTATTTTTTGGAACAGCTTGAGAAGAATAGGTATTAACTGTGTTTTAAATACCTGGTAGAATTCCCCAGGGAAGTCATCTGGACTCTTATTTGTTGGGAGATTTTTGATAACTGATTCAATTTCTTTGCTGGTTATGGGTCAGTTAAATTTTCTATTTCTTCCCACTTGAATTTTGGTAGTGTGTGGGTGTTTAGAAATTTGTGCATTTCTTCCAGATTGTGCAGTTTGTTGGCATGTAATTTTTAATAGTATTCTCTAATAATTGTTTGTATTTCTGTGGTGTTGGTTGTGATCTCTCTTCTTTCATTCATGATTTTATCTATTTGGGTTATCTCTATTTTCTTTTTGAGAGGTCTGTGAGGGGTTTATCAGTTTTGTTTATTCTTTAAAAAAACCAGCTCTTAGATTTATTGATCTGTTCTACTGTTTTTTTTTTTAATTCTATATTGTTTATTTCTGCTCTAATCTTTATTATTTTTCTTCTGCTGGTTTGGGATTTCTTTGCTGCTCTGCTTCTAGTTTCTTTAGGTGTGAGGTTATGTTCTGTATTTGGGATTTTCCTTGCTTCTTCAGTAGGCCTGAATTGCAATGTATTTTCCTCTTAGGACTGCCTTTGCTGCATCCCAAAGGGTTTGGGCTGTCATGTTTTCAATTTCATTTGCTTTCATATGTTTTTAAATTTTTTCTTTAACTTCCTGATTGACCCATTCATTCCTTAGTAGGGTGTTCTTTAACCTACATGCATTCTTCCAAATTTTTTCTTGTGGTTGATTTCAAGTTTCATAGCATTGTGATCTAAAAATATGCATGGTATCATCTCAATCCTTTTATATTTGTTGAGGGCTGTTCTGTGACATGGCATGTGATCTATTTTGGAGAATGTTCCATGTCCACTTGAGAAGAATGTGTATGCTGCTGCTTTTGGATGAAAAGTTCTGACTATATCTGTCAAGTCCTTTTGGTCCAGTGTATCATTCAAGGCCATTGTTTCTTTATGGATTTTCTGCCTAGATGATCTGTCCATTGTTGTAAGTGGAATATTAAAGTCACCTACAGTTATCATATTATTATCAATAAGTCTGCTTATGTTTGTGATGAATTGATTTATATATTTGGGTGTTTTCAATTTGGGGGCATAAGCATTTACAATTGTTAGCTCTTCTTGATGGACAGACCCCTTATTTATGATATAATGCCTTCATCTCTTGTTAAAGCCTTTAGTTTAAAGTCTAGTTTGTCAGATGTAAGTATGATTACTTCAGCTTTCTTTTGACTTCCAGTAGCATGATAGATGGTGTCTATCCCCTACATCCCCTCCCTTCAATCTGCAGGTGTCCTCAGGTCTAATATGTGTCTCCTGTAGACATCATATAGATAAATCTTGTTTTTTAAAATCCATTATTATACTCTATATATTTATATTGGGGCATTTAGTCCATTTACATTCAGAGTGATTATTGAAAGATATGAATTTAGTGTCATTGTGTTATCTGTAGGTTTTGTGTTTGTGGTGATGTCTCTGGTTCTTTGTAGTCTTTGTTGCTTTCCACTCACAGAGTCCCCCTCAGGATCTCCCGCCGGGCTGGTTTAGTGGTCATGAATTTCTTTAGTTTTTGTTTGTCTGGGAAAACCTTTATATGTCCTTCTATTCTGAATGACAGCCTTGCTGGATAAAGGATTCTTAGCCGCATATTTTTCCTATTCAGTACATTGAATATACCCTGCTACTCCCTTCTGGTCTGCCAAATTTCTGTGGAGAGGTCTGCTACTACTCTTATGTGTCTATCCTTGTAGGTTAAGGCCCATTTGACCCTAGCTGCTTTCAGAATTCTCTTTGTATTTTGCCAGTTTCACCATGATATGCCTTGGTGTTGACCTGTTCTTGTGGATTCTGAAGGGAGTTCTCTGTGCTTCCTGGATTTAGATGTCTGCTTCCTTCCCAAGACTAGGGAAGTTCTCAGCTATAATACTTTCAAATAAACCTTCTGCCCTTTTGTCTCTCTTTGTCTTCTGAAACTCCTATGATATGAATATTGTTGTTTCATTGAATCACTTAGGTCTCCTTTTTTTATAATATGAAATTTATTGTCATATTGGTTTCCATACAACACCCAGTGCTCATCCCTACAGGTGCCCTCTCAATGCCCAACACCCACTTTCCCCTCCCTCCCACCCCCCCATCAACCCCCAGGTTATTCTCAGTTTTTAAGAGTCTTTTATGTTTTGGCTCCCTCCCTAACTTTTTTTTTCCTTCCCCTCCCCCATGCTCTTCTGTTAAGTTTCTCAGGATCCCCATAAGAGTGAAAATATGTGGTATCTGTCTTTCTCTGTATGACTTATTTCACTTAGCATAACACTCTCCAGTCCCATCCATGTTGCTACAAAAGGCCATATTTCATTCTTTCTCATTGCCAAGTAGTATTCCATTGTGTATATAAACCACAACTTCTTTATCCATTCATCAGTTGATGGACATTTAGGTTTTCTCCACAATTTGGCTCTTGTTGAAAGTGCTGCTATAAACATTGGGGTACAAGTGCCCCTATGCATCAGCACTCCGGTATCCCTTGGGTAAGTTCCCAGCAGTGCTATTACTGGGTCATAGGATAGATCTATTTTTAATTTTTTGAGGAAGCTCCACACCGTTTTCCAGAGTGGCTGCAGCAGTTTGCATTCCCACCAACAGTGCAAGAGGGTTCCTGTTTCTCCACATCCTCTCCAGCATCTATAGTCTCCTGATTTGTTCATTTTCACCACTCTCACTGGCGTGAGGTAGTATCTGAGTGTGGTTTTGATTTGTATTTCCCTGATGAGGAGCGACGTTGAGCATCTTTTCATGTGCCTGTTGGCCATCCGGATGTCTTCTTTAGAGAAGTGTCTGTTCATGTTTTCTGCCCATTTCTTCACTGGATTATTTGCTTTTCGGGTGTGGAGTTTGGTGAGTTCTTTATAGATTTTGGATACTAGCCCTTTGTCTGATATGTCATTGGCAAACATCTTTTCCCATTCTGTCGGTTGCCTTTTAGTTTTGTTGATTTTTTCCTTTACAGAGCAGAAGCTTTTTATCTTCATGAGGTCCCAATAGTTCATTTTTGCTTTTAATTCCCTTGCCTTTGGAGATGTGTCAAGTAAGAAATTTCTGTGGCTGAGGTCAGAGAGGTTTTTTCCTGCTTTCTCCTCTAGGGTTTTGATGGTTTTCTGTCTCACATTCAAGTCCTTCATCCATTTTGAGTTTATTTTTGTGAATGGTGTGGGAAAGTGGTCTAGTTTCATTCTTCTGCATGTTGCTGTCCAGTTCTCCCAGCACCATTTGTTTAAGAGACTGTCTTTTTTCCATTGGATGTTCTTTCCTGCTTTGTCAAAGATTAGTTGACCATACTTTTGTGGGTCTAATTCTGGAGTCTCTATTCTATTCCATTGGTCTATGTGTCTGTTTTTGTGCCAATACCATGTTCTCATGATGATTACAGCTTTGTAGTAGAGGCTAAAGTCTGAGATTGTGATGCCTCCTGCTTTGGTCTTCTTCTTAAAAATTACTTTGGCTATTACTTTGGCTATATTGCTTGTTCTAGCTTTGGGAAGAATGCTGGTGCAATTTTGATTGGGATTGCATTGAATGTGTAGATAGCTTTGGGTAGTATTGACATTTTGAGAATATTTATTCTTCCAATCCATGAGCATGGAATGTTTTTACATTTCTTTATATCTTCTTCAGTTTCCTTCATAAGCTTTCTATAGTTTTCAGCATACAGATCTTTTACATCTTTGGTTAGGTTTATTCCTAGGTATTTTATGCTTCTTGGTGCAATTGTGAATGGGATCAGTTTCTTCATTTGTCTTTCTGTTGCTTCATTATTAGTGTATAAGAATGCAACTGAATTCTGTATATTGATTTTGTATCCTGCAACTTTGCTGAATTCATCTGTCAGTTCTAGCAGACTTGTGATAGAGTCTATCGGATTTTCCATGTATAATATCATGTCATCTGCAAAAAGTGAAAGCTTGACTTCATCTTTGTCAATTTCGATGCCTTTGATGTCCTCTTGTTGTTGATTGCTGATGCTAGAACTTCCAACACTATGTTAAACAACAGCAGTGAGAGTGGACATCCCTGTTGTGTTCCTGATCTCAGAGGGAAAGCTCTCAGTTTTTCCCCATTGAGGATGATATTACCTGTGGGCTTTTCATAAATGGTTTTTATGATGTTTAAGTATGTTCCTTGTATCCCGACTTTCTTGAGGGTTGGTTTTTAAGAAAGGATGCTGAATTTTGTCAAAGGCCTTTTCTGCATCGATTGACAGGATCATATGGCTCTTATCTTTTCTTTTATTAATGTGATGTATCACTTGATTGAGTAGTGAATGTTGAATCACTCCTGCAGCCCAGAAATGAATCCCACTTGATCATGGTAAATAATTCTTTTTATATGCTGTTGAATTCGATTTGCTAGTATCTTATTGAGAATTTTTGCATCCATATTCATCCATATTGGCCTGGAGTTCTCTTTTTTTTGCTGGGTCTCTGTCTGGTTTAGGAATCAAAGTAATGCTGGGTTCATAGAATGAGTCTGGAAGTTTCCTTCCCTTTCAATTTTTTGGAACAGCTTGAGAAGGATAGGTATTATCTCTGCTTTAAATGTGTGGTAGAATTCCCCCGGAAGCCATCTGGTCCTGGGTTCTTATTTGTTGGGAGCGTTTTGATAACTGATTCAATTTCTTTGCTGGTTATGGGTCTGTTCAAGTTTTCTATTTCTTCCTGTTTGAGTTTTGGAAGTGTGTGGGTACTTAGGAATTTGTCCATTTCTTCCAGGTTGCCCTTTCTGTTGGCATATAATTTTTTATAATATTCCCTGATAATTGCTTGTATTTCTGAGGGATTGGTTGTAATAATTCCATTTTCATTCATGATCTTATCAATTTGGGTCATCTCCCTTTTCTTTTTGAGAAGCCTGGCTAGAGGTTTATCAATTTTGTTTATTTTTTCAAAAAAAACCAACTCTTGGTTTCATTGATCTGCTCTACAGTTTTTTTTTGTATTCTATATTGTTTATTTCTGCTCTGATCTTTATTATTTCTCTTCTTCTTCTGTCTTTGCCGTTCTGGTTCTATTTCTTTTAGGTGTGCTGTTAGATTTTGTATTTGGGATTTTTCTTGTATCTTTAGATAGGCCTGGATTACAATGTATTTTCCTCTCAGGACTGCCTTCGCTGCATCCCAAAGCATTTGGTTTGTTGTATTTACATTTTCATTTGTTTCCATATATTTTTTAATTTCTTCTTTAATTGCCTGGTTGACCCACTCATTCTTTAGTAGGGTTTTCTTTAAACTCCATGCTTTTGGAGGTTTTCCAGACATTTTCCTATGGTTGATTTCAAGCTTCATAGCATTGTGGTCTGAAAGTGTGCATGGTATGATCTCAATTCTTGTATACTTATGAAGGGCTGTTTTGTGACCCAGTATGTGATCTATCTTGGAGAATGTTCCATGTGCACTCGAGAAGAAAGTATATTCTGTTGCTTTGGGATGCAGAGTTCTAAATATATCTGTCAAGTCCATCTGATCCAATGTATCATTCAGGGCCCTTGTTTCTTTATTGATCCTGTGTCTAGATGATCTATCCATTGTGGAGTATTAAAGTCCCCTGCAATTACCACATTCTTATCAATAAGGTTGCTTATGTTTGTTATTAATTGTTTTATATATTTGGCAGCTCCCATATTCAGCACATAGACATTTGTAATTATTAACTCTTCCTGATAGATAGACCCTGTAATTATTATATAATGCTCTTCTTCATTTCTTCTTACAACCTTTAATTTAAAGTCTAGTGTGTCTGATATAAGTATGGCTACTCCAGCTTTCTTTTGACTTCCAGTAGCATGATAGATAGTTCTCCATCCCCTCACTTTCAATCTGAAGGTGTCCTCAGGTCTAAAATGAGTCTCTTGTAGGCAGAAAATAGATGGGTCTTTTTTTTTATCCTTTCTGATACCCTATGTCTTTTGGTTGGAGCATTTAGTCCATTTACATTCAGTGTTATTATAGAAAGATAATAGATTAGAGTCATTGTGATGTCTGTAGGTTTGATGCTTGTAGTGATGTCTCTGGTACTTTGTGGTCCTTGCAGCATTTCACTCACAGAATCCCCCTTAGGATCTCTTGTAGGGCTGGTTTAGTGGTGGTGAATTCCTTCAGTTTTTGTTTTTTGGGAAGGCCTTTATCTCTCCTTCTATTCTGATTGACAGACTTGCTGGATAAAGGATTCTCAGCTGCATATTTTTTCTGTTCATCACATTGAAGATTTCCTGCCATTCCTTTCTGGCCTGCAAGTTTCAGTAGATGAGGTCTGCCACTAGTCTTATGGGTCTCCCTTTATAAGTTAGAGCCTGTTTATCCCTAGCTGCTTTCAGAATTTTCTCTTTATCTTTGTATTTTGCCAGTTTCACTATGTTAGGTTGTGCAGAAGATTGATTCAAGTTACATCTGAAGGGTGTTCTCTGCCTCTTGGATTTCAATGCCTTTTTCCTTCTGCAGGTCAGGGAAGTTGACAGCTATGATTTGTTCAAGTACACCTTCAGCCCCTGTCTCTCTCTCTTCCTCTTCTAGAATTCCTATTATATGGATATTATTCCATTTGTTTGCATCACTTAGTTCTCTAATTCTCCCCTTATACTCCTGGATTTTTTTATCTCTCTTTTTCTCAGCTTCCTCTTTTTCCATAATTTTATCTTCTAATTCACCTATTCTCTCCTCTGCTTCTTCAATCCATGCTATGGCCACCTCCATTTTCTTTTGCACCTCATTTATAGCATTTTTTAGCTCCTCATGACTATTTCTTAGTCCCTTGATCTCTGTAGCTAGATTTTCTGCTGTCCTGAAGCCCAGGACATTCTTCCTTTCTTTCTTGAGGCCCAGCGATTAATTTTATGACTATTATTCTAAATTCTTGTTCTGTTATATTGCTTAAATCATTTTTGATCAATTCGTTAGCTGTCGCTACTTCCTGGAGTTTCTTTTGAGGAGAATTCTTCCATTTCATCATTTTGGGTAGTCCCTGCAATGGCTCCCAATTGCAGGGCACTTCCTCTGTGCTGTCCAGAGTAACTTGTGTTGGTGGGTGGGGCCGCAGTCAGACTGGTGGGTACCTTATCTTCCCCTCTCCCAGAGGCAGGACTCACTGGTGTGGTGTGGCCCCTATCTTGGCTACTGGCACACTGGCAGGCTTGTGGTGTTGCTTCGATGAGACCTGGCCAAGGGCATATTAGATTACCTAGGGTGGATCTGCAAGGTGCACAGGGGCGGGAGGTGCAGGCTTAGCTTGCTTTGCCATCGGTGGTCTCCTTTGAGAGTGGCCCTGCAGCACTGGGAGGGAGGCAGAGCTGTCAGAAGGATGGATCCACAGAAGCACAGCATTGGGTGTTTGCACCGTGTAAGCAAGTTTGGTGACGGGAACTAGTTCCCTTTGAGATTTCTGCTGGGTGATGGGAGAGGGAAATGGTGCTTGCCAGTGCCTTTGTTCTTCATTGAGCTGAGCTCTGTCTTCTGGGGCTCAACAACTCTCCCTCCCGGTATCCTCTCACCCTCCCTGCTCTCCGAGAGCAGAGATGTTGACTTTTAACATTCCAGATGTTAAGTCCCACTGGCTGTCAGAACTCACACAGTCCTGCTCCTCCGCTTTTTGCAAGCCAGACTTTGGAGGCTCTGCCTTGCCCGGTGGGCTGCCTCTCTACCACCCCAACTCCTTCCTGGCAGTCCATGTAGCGTGCACTGCCTCTCCGCCCTTCCTACCCTCTTCCGTGGGCCTCTTGTCTACACTTGGCTCTGGAGAGTCCAATCTGCTAGTCATCTGGCAGTTTTCTGGGTTATTTAGGCAAATGTGGATGGAATCTAAGCAATCAGCAGGACAAGGTGATCCCAGTGTCCTCCTATGCTGCCATCTTCCCCTAAGACCCTCAAATCATGTAGGTCACTAATTCTCCCCTTTGGTCTAGTATTTTCTTATCTCTCTTTTTCTGGGCTTCATCATTTTCCATAATTTTATTTTTTATTTCACTTATTCTCCCCTCTGCTTGTCCATCCTTGCTATCATTGAATCTAGCTTATTTTGCATCTTATTTGCAGCATTTCTTAATTTGTTGTGACTATTTCTTAGGTACTTGATCTCTGAAGCAATAGATATTTTGGTGTCTTCTATGCGTTTTTTTTTTAAATCCCACTATTAGTCTTGTGACTATTATTCTAAATTCTTGTCCTGATATATTGTTTATATCTGTTTTAAGCAATTCTCTGGCTGTCCTTTCTTCCTCGAATTTCTTTTGAGAATTCTTCCATTTCATCATATTGTCTAATTTTCTGTCTTTTACATATTTTACTAGCTTATTATGTGTCCTGCACCTGCGAGTACCACTATATTAAAAAGAGGTCATACACTCTCCAGGATCTGGCATGTCAGGCAGTGTTTTTTGAGTGAATTGCGTGCTCTCTGTTGATGTGTCTCTGGTTGCTTTATCTTTATACTTGTAGTGGTGGTTTGGACCTTCCACCAGGTGTGCTCTGATTTGTTCACTGAAGTAACCCTGGGAAAAATTTAAAAAGGGTGTTGTGGTAGAAGAATCCTTATCATGTACAAAGAGAAAAATAGCAGGGGCAGAGAAAAAAAAATGAGCAGGTAGAGAAGCAAAGAAACTATGAGGCTTAATCTAGAGAGAGAGAGAGGAAAAAGAAAGAAGGAGATACAGAAGAGGTGTAAAAAGAATAGAGTGGAAATGCCTGATTAAACAAATGAACAGCCAGAACAGAGAAAGAAAGAAGATGAAAAGAAAAAAAAAAAATATATATATATATATAAAATAAGTAGGGACTAAAAATCAAGTCAGAACATGCAAAACAGCCAGACAGTTGTCTGTCAGTGCATTGGAACTGGTGGCTGTGCTGTTCTGGAGGAGGGACAGTCTGGTTAGGTCAGTGTCAATCTCACTCTGGTAGATAAGCAGTTACCAGAGGTGGGCGTGGGTCCTGCCTCCACTGGAGGCCCACTGTCCTGTTCCCTGAAGCCCCAATGTGTTGGTGTTGGGTAGAGAAATGGCGACACTCCATTCTCTTTTCCCTGGACTGGGTGTCCCAAACCACACTGTTCAGGCAGTCCTCTCAGAGCCACGTGGGTGTGAATGGGCCAGTTTGTCCCTCTCCACAGTCTCCCATGCCTCCTAGGCATTTGGCTTGGATTCAAAACCCCATGTCTTAAAGGATTCCTCTCTGCAGCCCTGGTTCTGGGGGTAGTGACACTCCACCTAGTTGATAAAGGGCCTCTGACTTGTGCCTGAAGGGTCTTTTGTTTTTGGAGTGT
This sequence comes from Panthera tigris, assembly GCF_018350195.1. NCBI lineage: Eukaryota > Metazoa > Chordata > Mammalia > Carnivora > Felidae > Panthera > Panthera tigris. The sequence continues at coordinate 24,491,534 of NC_056664.1, forward strand.
CTATATACCCTCTTCCCACAGGACTCAAAGGAGGGGACTTCTTTCTCCCAGTATGCCTCTGAGCTCCTACTGAGCTTGTGGCTGGCTCCATGTGCACCAGGTGCATGCACAGCGTGGCTGGCCCCAGTCCAGAGAAAGTCCTGCAACCCTGGATTGTCATTCCTAAACTGTTTTCGAGGTACAAACTGGCTCTCTTTTCTTTTCTTCTGTTCCCCAGTCCATGGTCCAGAGAGGTTTTTCTCTTGTCTAAATACAATCCCACACTTCCACAGTCTCTCTTTCTCTTCCTTTTATCTCTGTACAGAAAGAGGATGACTCCTATCCATGCCTATGTTCCTATGCCACCCATTTTATCTCTCCCTATTTGCAATCACATATCTATGGCCCACCTAGCTGCCTCCATCGTCCCCTGGAGATGTTTCTGTCACTCTGTAGCCTGGATTCCTGGAATCCCAAGTGTTCTGTCCTCAATACTGTTGAGTTTGAGGGGTGAGGGAAATTCAGGCTCCTGTATTTCTCCCCTATCTTGACTCCTTCACAGTGGTATTTTTTTTAATGTTTATTTATTTTGAGAGAGAAAGAGTGTGAACAGGGGGAGGGCAGAGAGAGAGAGGGAGAGAGAGAGAATCCCAAGGAATCTCCATGGTGTCAGAGCAGAGCCCCACACAAAACTCAATCCCATGAACTGTGAGATCATGACTTGAGCCGAAATCAAGAGTCAGATGCTTAACCGACTGAGACACCCAGGCATCTGAGGTGGGTGAATGTTTTATAAGAGTACTGAATCCTTATGCTCAATCAGAAGAAATTAGTATATAATATTTAAAATAGTCAAGGAATATGTAGAAACTAAAGAATGTTATTTACAAATATGGGGATAAATAAGAGAGGAAATAGCTAAAAGAGTTGAAAGATTTGTGTCTAGGAAGGAGAAATGAAGTTGGAAGAAGAGTAAACAAGAGACTACTTTCCATCCCCCCGCCCCATGCCTAGAATATAATTTGATTAAAAAAATAGTTACATTTATTCCTCTAATTTAAAAAAAGGTAATTAAATAGAGAAAATTGTAAGGGAAGTTAGCACTCTAATAGAAAAAAATTAGGCTAGGATATTAGCAGGCAATTCACAAAACAAAAAGAATCAGTTGACATGAAAAAAAAATTACTCTCACTAAAAATTCAACAAAATGAAAATACACACAATAATATGTTTTCTGATGTAGTCTCGATAGTTTATTATTGCTTTTGTTTCTCTTGCCTCAGAAAGACATATCTAGAAAAACTTATGTAACTCAACATAAAAAAAAATCCAATCTAAAAATGGGCAGAAGACTTGAACAGACATTTTTCCAAAGAAGACATCCAGATGGCCAACAGACCCATGAAAAGATGTTCGACATGACTCATCATCAGGGAACTGCAAATGAAAACCAAAGTGAGATATCACCTCACACCTGTCACAATGGCTAAAATAAAAAACTTAAGAAACAACAAGTGTTGATGAGGATGTGGAGAAAAAGATGCATTAATGCACTCATGCGCTGTTGGTTAGAATGCAAACTGGTGCAGCCACTGTGGAAAACAGTATGGAGGTTCCTCAAACATTTTAAAAGAGAATTACCGTATGATCCAGTAATTCCACTACTGGGTATTTACTCAAAGAATATGAAAACAACAGGGGCTCCTGGGTGGCTCAGTGGGTTGGGCAGCTGACTTCAGCTCAGGTCATGATCTCACGGCTCCTGAGTTTGAGCCCCACATTGGGCTCTGTGCTGACAACTCAGAGCCTGAAGCCTGCTTTGGATTCTGTGTCTCCCTCTCTCACTGCCCCTCCCCTGCTTGCACTCTGTCTTTCTCTGTCTCAAAGGTAAGTAAACATTAAATAAAAAAGAATATGAAAATGCCAATTCAAAAGGATATATGCAACCCTATGTTGGTTGAAGCATTATTTGCAATAGTTAAATTATGAAAGCAGCCCAAGTGCCCATTGACAGATGAATGAATAAAGAAGATAAGGTATATATCTATACAATGGAATACTATTTAGTCATAAAAAGAATGAGATCTTGCCATTTTCAATGACATGGGTGGAGCTAGAGAGTATAATGCTAAGTGAAATAAGGCAGTGAGAAAAAGACAAATACCAAATGGTTTCATTCATATGTGGAATTTAAAAAACAAAACAGATGAACAAAAGAAAAAAAGGGACAAACTAAAAAACAGACTCTTTACTATAGAGAACCAACAGATGGTTACTAGAAGGGAGGTGAGTGGAAGGATGGGTGAATCAGGGAAAGTGGATTAAGAGTACACTTACATTTAAAATTTTTTTATTTTAATTTTTGTTAGCTAAGATATAGTATTATATTAGTTTCAAGTATATAATGCAATGATTTCACAATTCCTTGCATCGTCTGCTGCTCATCACAAGTGCAAGAGTACACTTATCATGATGAGCACTGAGTACTATGTAGAATTATTGAATCACTGTATTGTACACCTGAAACCAATTTAACACTGTATGTTAACTATAATGGTATTAAATAAATAATGCTATATGTATTCCTATTAGATTATAAAAACAACCTTTCTTCTCTGCACGTTGTCTTCCTTTTTTAGAAAATTGGATATGTAATAACACTTGCCTTGATCAATTTATTTCAAGGATGCAACGAGGTGATGCACAGGAACTCTAAACTCTTATATGACTATAAAGGAATGAAAGTTAAGAAAGCTGCCTCCATGTTATAACTCTCAGATAATGCTAAAAAAGATAATGCCAGTTTTCCCATTTGACATTTTTTTTAAGTAGGCTTCACACCCAGCACAGAGCCAAACATGGGGCTTGAACTCATGACCCTGAGATCAGGACCTGAGCTGAGGTCAAGAGCTGGAGGTTTAACCAACTGAGCCACTTGGCACACTTAACAGACATTCTTTTATTTAAATAAGTAGATAATTCAAAGCGTAAAAATATTCTCCATGTGATTCAGTAGGAGTATAAGTGGAAGAAAATATTCATGTTTCCTGATTTGCTGTCCATTAATCTACATAATTACACTGGTGGAAAAGGGATTTGGAAGAATGAATATGTAAATACAGATTAGACTCTTATTAGATGTTTGAAAAGGCTGCTGGGTTATGTTTAGGATCACCACACATCCGGTTTGTCTGAAACAGTCTCAGTTTGTGCCTGTTCCTGGGTCTAATTAGGAATAACACCTACTTTTATTCCCAAAGTGTTCCTATTTAGATGAAAAATTATATGGTTACCCTGGGACTCATAGTTCCTTTGAGTACAGGTATTAATTTATTCTAAAAATACAAGTAAAATGCTTTTGGGATGCCTTGGTAGCTCAGTTATTTAAGCACCCAACTCTTGGTTTTGGCTCAGGTCATGATCTCACAGTTCTTGAGTATGAGCCCCGCCTCCGACTCTGCACTGACAATGAGCCTGTTTGGGATTCTCTCTCTGCACCTTCCCTGTTTTCTCTCTCTCTCTCAAAATAAAAAAATAAACTTTAAAAGATTTATTAAAAAATACAAGTAAAATGCTTTTGATACCATGGGGGAGAGACTACGTTTGTTATATCATATAATTTTATATTGTAAGAGATTGAATGCAATTAGAATGAGGTTTCTTTTTTCTCTCAAAACTGAACTTACACCTGCTCTAACAGGTGTACAAGTTCTTTTTTAGAAAAAAATTTTTTAGTGTTTATTTATTTTTGAGACAATGCGAGAGACAGAGTGCAAGCAGCGGAGGGGCAGACAGAGGGAGACACAGAATCTGCAGCGGGTTCCAGGCTCTGAGCTGTCAGCCCAGAGCCAGACATGGGACTTGAACTCATGAACCGTGAGATCATGACCTGAGCCAAAGTTGGACACTTAACCGCCTGAGCCACTCAGGCACCCCTAGGTGTACAGGTTCTTTATTGTGAGCCTATATTCTGCAGCATATTGACTTGTGATAAACAGTTCTATCCTTAAAATTATTAAAGTCAAATGTAAAGAAACTTTGACTATAAAAGAATATCAGTATAGTTCCTGTGGAACTTGTTATTTTTAACAGAACGTTTTCTCGATGGTGCCACTTGATTTACGGCTGAGCACACCACTCTCTGTAACTGATCTTCACAATGTGATCCTGAGTATCCACAACGTTTTAAACTTTTTTTACATCATTAAGGGAAACAAATTGTATTTGTTAGGGTATCGACATTCCCCACCAATCAAAATTTTTTGGCTTGACTTGAAAAATGAGTGTACTTGAATAACTTAGTGCATTGGAAAGCTTGAAAGAGTGCCATCAGTAAGCTGAAACTGTGAGAAATTCCTGGAAAAGGGAAAACAGACAGAGTCACACTTATAGAGAAACAAGTCTACAGGACATTTTAGCCAAAATGGAGGCAAAAGAGAACTTCTTTAAAAGTCTAGGGCATGTCCTCGGGAGATAAAATTACAAGGAGGGGCCCCAGGGACAATTAGGATGATTCATTAGGGAATTGCGCTTGAAGCAGCTTGGCCAGCTTTAGCTCAGAATGAATAACACACAACAGCGATACTTGCTGTCAGTATAAAGCAGACACTGTGGGTTCTGGGGATGGAGAGGCACGGAAGATCCATGGTAATTAACTGCTTAAATGTAAAATAACAACACACTTTTCCTAATAACATTGGAATAATATTTCCTTCTCCTCCATACTCATTGTCAGAAGCTAAATCCACAAACAGGTAAGGATCCTCAAAAACATAGCCAGAAAAATCACTAAATTTGAGGAAATATATCATGAGAGAAGAAAGAAATGTTATAAAAAGAACTAACGTGGGGCACCTGGGTGGCTCAGTCGGCTAAGCCTCTGACTCTTGATTTCAGCTCAGGTCATGATGTCACGGTTTGTGAGTTTGAGCCCATGCTAACAGCACAGAGCCTGCTTGGGATTCTCGGTCTCCCTCTCTCTGCCTCTCCCCTGCTCACATGCACGTTCATGCTCTCTCTCTCAAAAATAAATAAATAAACATAAAAAAATAAATATAAAAAGAATTAACACCTAATTACCAGAGAAAACAGGAAAAGCCCTAAAAAGTATATTATCTTCAAAAGTATTTCTAAGGCCATTTGTGTTCATACCAAAGAAATAACAAAAATTCTTGGAAATTAAAAGCAATTTACTTTCCTCCACCACAACCTTTCACTGCTGCCTCTGGTGCTGCTTCAGGGCTCATTTGCTGCATATCATAAACTTATTGTAATGGAGCAGCTGGCATGCTGGCTGGCATACACCTTGGCCAACAGAAAGGCCCTAGGAAGGAGTTAAAAGGCAGAGTGACCTTTTCAAAGTGACATCTGAATGTATTAACCCCTTTTGTGTAAAAACTATTTAAATGACTTCCTGAAACTCTGAAGATAAGCACAAAATTGCTAACAGGGCTTTAAAGTGTTGCATAAACCAGCTCCTCTCTTCCTCTTAGCTTGCTCCATGCTTCCTCTCATTTCCTCTGTCCCTCTTGGAACTTCTTGTGTTGTGTCTTTTACTTGAAACAATTTCCACCCCTCTCTTCAGTGAAAGGAGTTTCTCTTTCTTCAGACGTCAGATCAGTCATACTTAAGAAAAAAACGGTTCCCTGACTTCCATAGTTGGGTTGTATCTTCCTGCTATTTACTCCCGTGTACCTATTTTTGGAACATTTATTAAACATGCCAGGACCTCTAAGTGATGTACAGTCTGATGGAATTTCTTTTGGTTTAAAGACTTAGGAATTGTTCCCCATCCTCCAACCCTGCACACACCCAATGTATAGGATAGCTACAGTGAAGGTTAGAAAACAGAGGCAGTCCCTGGTCCATAACATCTATGGACCTGCTGGGTCCCTAGCTTTGGCAATGGAACTGGTTACTTCATGTGAACCTGTATCTTCTCTCTTGGAGGAACTACCCATTGTCTTCCACAGCCCATACTCTGGATGTTTAACTCTGAGAATGTTCAGATTATTTTATTGTATAGGATTTTGGAATGTTATTTCTTACTTCATTCAACAAATATCTGGGTGTCATAGGGAATGCTAGGATATAACAATAAACAAAACCAGACACAATATTTGGCCTCCAGAGTTTATAGTCAGACCAATAAATAACTCATACTGTAGCATGCATCAGTACTTTATTACTCATTGTGATCAGATAATATTCCACTGTATAGATAATACATTGATAGTCATTTCAGTTGTTTCCACTTTGGAGCCATGAACATTTGTGTATAAATTTTTGTACAGACACACATTTCCAATTCTCTTGCATTATACCTAGGAGAAGAATTGCTGGGTGATGTGGTAACTCTATTTTTAACTTTTTGAGGAATCGCCAAAAACTACTGAGCCATTTTACATTCCCGCTAGCAATGTGTGAGGATTCTAATGCTTTTACGTGTTACCAACACTGGTCATTGTATATCTTTTTGATTCTAACTATCCTAGTGGTTCTGGAGTGGTGTCTTGTGGTTTTGATTTGTATTTCCCTAATGATTAGTGATGTTGAGCATGTTTTCATGTGTTTATTGGCAATTTGTATATCTTCTTTGAAGACGATACTCAAGATATTCACATCCTTTGACATTTTAAAATTGATGTTTTATTATTGAGTTGTATGAATTCTTTATATATTCTAGATATGTGTCTTATTGGATATATGTTACAAACATTTTCTTCCATTCTGTAGGTTGTCTTCACTTTCTTGATGATATCTGCAGTATAATTTTTTTTTAATTTCAATGAAGTGCAATTTATCTCACTTTGTACTTTTTGTGTCATAGCTAAGAAACTATTGCCTAATGCACAGTCTCAAAGGCTTACTCATGTGTTTTTATTTTAACAGTTTTATAGTTTTAGCTTTTACCCTTCAGTCTATGATCTATGTTGAGTTATTTTTTGAGAATGGTGTGAAACAGGGGTCCAACTGCATTCTTTGGATGTTGCCCCACCTGGCACCATTTTGAAAAGACTATTCTTCCCCAGTTGAATTGCCTTGGCCCCTTTGTCAAAAAGCAATTGACCATAAATGTATGGGTTTATTTCTGAACTCTCAATTTTATTCCACCAATATATATGTCCCTATGTTGATACCATAATTTTTTTATATGAAATTTATTGTCAAATTGGTTTCCATACAACAGCCAGTGCTCATCCCAACAGGTCCCCTCCTCAATGCCCATCACCCACTTTCTCCTCTGACCCCCCCATCAACCCTAAGTTTATTCTCATTTTTTTTTTCAACGTTTTTTTTTTTTTATTTTTTTTTTTATTTATTTTTGGGACAGAGAGAGACAGAGCATGAACGGGGGAGGGGCAGAGAGAGAGGGAGACACAGAATCGGAAACAGGCTCCAGGCCCTGAGCCATCGGCCCAGAGCCTGACGCGGGGCTCGAACTCACGGACCGCGAGATCGTGACCTGGCTGAAGTCGGAGGCTTAACCGACTGCGCCACCCAGGCGCCCCTATTCTCATTTTTTAAGAGTCTCTTATGGTTTGGCTCCCTCCCTCTCTAACTTTTTTTTCTTTCCCTCCCTCCCCCCCCCCCCCCCCCCCCCCCCCGCCCATGGTCTTCTGTTAAGTTTCTCAGGATCCACATAGGAGTGAAAACATATGGTATCTGTCTTTGTCTGTATGACTTATTTCACTTAGCATAACACTCTCCAGTTCAATCTATGTTGCTACAAAAGGGCATATTTCATTTTTTCTCATTGCCAAGTAGTATTCCATTGTGTATATACCATCATTTTTATTTATACTTAATTTCATTTAATATATTTCTAGTGAGATTGTCACATGTTTGAAATTGTTGACTCTTTTTTTGAAAATAAAATGCAGGTCATTTAAAAACATAACTGCAACCTGAATTTTGTGTACTGTTATTGATGATTTTTTCTATTCACATGAATTTTAAAGATGAAATAAATTCATCTGGCAACTAATTCATTCCACAGGGACATTACACAATTTCAAAACCACATATAATAAATGTTTGACAAATGAAATCCTTCCTAGTGAAGTGATATTACAAAATAATTTCTCCTCAATTATAAACTTGGATGGGAAACCCTTGTTTATTTAAACAAGGAGGCCATGAGATTGAGATGATTTTGGGGTGCCTGAGTGGCTCAGTCAGTTAAGTGTCCAACTCTTGATTTTGGCTCAGGTTATGATCTGACAGTTGGTGAGATCAAGCCTTGCATCAGGCTCTGCGGTGACAGTGCAGAGCCTGCTTGCTCTTTCTCTCCCTCTCTCTCTGTTTCTCACCTGCATGTGCTCTCTTTCTCTCTCTCTCTCAAAATAAGTAAACTTAAAAACATTTTTTAAAAAAATATTGAGATGGCTTTAATGCTGTAGTAGCCTACATAAGCAAGCCCAAGCCCAAGGCTCAAGGCTAAGAAATTGGATCCTAATGACAGCCAAAACGGTCAAGTGGGCTTTCTGAGATAATGCAACTACTTAAGCTACAGGCAATTTCCTTGCTTTGCTTCTGTCACTTCTCTGAAAAAGTTTTCCCTTAGCTCCTGTTGGTGGAGTACTTCTAACCCCTTGCAGTTTGGTGCTGCCTGATTTGAATCAATTTTTGCTCCATAAGCTCTTAAAAATTGTAATACCCCTCTGTTTATCTTTTAATACCCTCATTGGTCTAACAGCAATATGAAATGACTATGCTGAGTGTATTAGTTGCCTAGGGCTACCATAACAAGTACCACAAACTAGGTGGCTAAAAACAACTGAAATTTATTGTTTCACAGTTCTAGAAGCTAGAAGTCTAAAATCAGTGTTGGCAAGGCCATAATCCCTCTGAAAACTGTAAGAGAAGAATACTTTGTTGACTCTTCCAACTTTGGTAGTTCTACATGTTCTTTGGCTTGTGGTAGTGTAACTCCAACTGACACATGGTATTTTTCCTGGGTCTCTCTACATACTCTTCCTTCTGTGCATGTCTATCTCTGTAGCCAAATTTCCCCTTTTTATAAGGACATCAGTCAGTTTGGATTACGTCCTGCCCAAATGACCTCATTTTAACTTAACTACTTCTGTAAAGACTCTATTTCCAAATAAGGTCACATTCTGGGTACTAAGTGTTACGGCTTCCAGTGCATCTTTGAGAGACACGAGTCAACCCATAACATTGGGCTTCTGAGACTGGTGTTTTACTGTTTTCATTTTTAAACTTTGAGTTATTTTATTTATTATTATTTTTTGTTTGTTTCTGCCAATCTCAGAAATTACGGACAGTTATTGATTATTATTTCCCTGGTATAGACATGTTCTTAAAAGTGATTATGGTTATATGGCATCAAGTAAAGTCATCACTATTGCTGTGTACATCAGTAATCTCTATTCTAATTTGTATTTTATCCCACATTCATTTATTCATTCATTTGTTTATTTGTTAAAAAGTAGTTACTATCTAACTATTATGTGCCAGATATTGCTCTGGGAATTGGATTCTATTAGCCTTATTTTCATCTGACTTAGGGAAAATTGTTGATAGAATATATACTAACTTTGGAACATTAGAACACTATTCAAAAAATTTTGTCACGCAGCTTGTTAAATTGTATTCCTAATATAATGAAATATTTTTATTTTAGCCATATGAACTTTCTGAAGTCTCTAGAAGTATGGAGAGATGCTGTTAGATGGGTCCTTTCCAATGCAGAGACCATATTTTCTCAAATGATTTTTATTCAACATTTATCATTTATATGGATTCTTTAACTCCTCAAAAAGTCAAAGAAAGAAAATGTACAGAACAACTGTGCAGAAGATGATGTATGAGTCCATATGAAAAACTTATACAGGAATATGAAATGTTTTACATTTTATAATCAACACTAAGATTGAACAATAAACAAAAACTAAATTTAATAACAATTCTTAGGGCTTAATGAATGGAGTAGACACTTCAGAACTTCTGTTCAAAAATATTTTAAACAGTGTTTCAGCTCCCAGACCACAGCTGGGTGCTCAAGCTCCAGTTTAGTTTTCTTTCTGCAAGCCACAAAAAGGCCATTACCTTTGAAAGGTAGCAAATTAACCACCAAGAGCCAGAGAAAGAGTCAGCAAGGAATTGCAACACCAAGAAATGAAATAAAGAGAGTCAATAGAAAGCTATTACTTGTAGGAAAGGCTTCCTTATTCTTCAGTTAATATTGATTTCTATTTGTAAAAGCTAAGGGGAAAGTTTCAAATATTGAATTTCTTTTGAAAACTTGGGAATATATTTGTTAGCAGTGGTGAGTGATCATTTCCTTTGTAAGACATCTGTGAGTGGCCTCCGATGTATCACATATGTGTGCAACATCACCGTGCTCACTCTGATGATTCCTTCCAGCACCTTCTTCCACCTCATTTGTCTGTGTGTTTCTCTACCCTCTACTGCCCATGAAAGGATATGACTTCCTGGCCGATAGAGCCAAATCTGCTGCCATAGCATGTCACTGCCTTGCCCCTTTCTTCTATCTTCCCTCTCTATTTTAATAAAATGATATTTTGGAGACAATGAAAGAAAACAGAAAATAAAGGATCAATATGATAAATACCACACTTACACCATTTAGAACTAACAACTGTTAACATTTAGTCATTTTATTTACAGTCTTTTTTATAATTATTTAAGAAATAAAGTTTATTTTAATAATCTGTTAATTATTACCATGGGTCTCAATTACTCCTCTCTCCAAAGACAATCTATTAAGAGTTTAGTGAATGCCCTTCTATTGATGTTTTAATGCATACATATATCCACATATGGTATTGCTTTCTGTGCAGTTTTTTAAATATACAAAACACCTTCATATACATAACATTCAACTTCTGCTTTTTTTCATCTCCTGTTTATATTTACTGTGACCACTGAAGTTTAGACCTGCTTTTGCTATCTCATTTTGTTCTTGTGATTTACATTACTTTCTTTGTTTTCTTCTTTTTCTGATTTCTTGGTTTTTATTGGATAGATTTAATTTTCTTTGCTCAATTTTTTTACCTCCATTGGTTTAAAACTTATACGTTCTATTCCTAAGAGTTATTTTATTTTATTTTTTTTGGGGGGGTGAGAGAGACAGAGTGAGAGAAAGCACAAGAGAAGCAGGGGAGGGGCAGAGAGAGAATCCTAAGCAGGCTTCACACCTAGTGTGGAGCCCAACTCAGGGCTCAGTCTCAGGACTATGAGATCATGATCAGAGGCAAAATCAAGAGTTGGACACTCAACCTATTGAGCCAGCAAGGCACCCCACCTACGAGTTATTTTTAAAGAAGTCATGCTTATGCGTAAAGTTACATTTTTCTAACTTCTAGAGTTAGCAAAACAGGATGATCCCAAAAACACTTTTGTTTTACTCCATTCTCCATGGAATTCCCCCCAAACCCTTCTCCATGTTGATATCTTTTGAAATATTAATTCTAATTTTAAAACTGTATTTATTTAGGCAATACTACATCTTACTGAGTTTTAAACTCACCACAGATTGTTATATTATACCTTTTAGAGAAATCAAGTAGGTGGTAAACTTCCTGAGTCCTTAGATGCTTAAAAATACCTTGATTTTGCCTTTACATTTGACCAATGTTTTCCCTGAATATAGAATTTTGGATTCTATTGTTTTTCCTTCAGTTCTTGAAGATGGTGCTCCATTATCATCTTGCTTCCAGTGGTACTGAGGAAATGTCAAGTGTTGATTTGATTCTGGTGCTTTTCAGGTAATCTGTTTTTCCACTAGTTACTTTTGGAACTTTTATCCTTGGTATTCTAAAATTTCAATACTATATGCCTGAGTATTTGTTTTTCTTCTTACTTACCCTCTCATATTCAGCGGGTCCTTTCTTTTTATTTTATTTGTTTATTTATTTTATTGCAGTGGGTCCTTTCAATCAGAGGATTTATGCCTCTTTGCTCCTGGGCAATTCTCAGCCATCATTCTTTTACATGTTGCTGGCTTCCACTCAACCTATTTGGTTCTTTTGGAAAAGCTATGAGACGATATACCTTCTATGTCTCTTGACTTTTAAATTTTCAATGCATGAACTCTGGAATAATTCCTTCCTGGGCCTTCTTGCTCTCTAATTCACCCTTCATCTATGTCCATTTTGCTTTTCAAACCATCCATTAAATTATTTTTAAATTTGAGCAATTATAATTTTCACATTCAAAACCTCTACTCTGTTGTTTTTCATAATGAACTATACTTGCACCACGGATATGACATTCCTTATCTCTCCCATATGGGGCCATCTAAGTCTTGTAGGTCCTGAAGCTTCTACAATTTGGAATACGTTCTCCAAGGAAAATAATACAAAATTGTTTATGAAAACAGACAGTTACTTAGAAAGCAAAAATAAATCATAACAGATTTCAGAAGTCTTGAAGCTTCAGGTTTCTTTCTTCAGAGATCCTTTAAAGATTACCAGAAATACTTAACTAAGAATGGGTTTCTCCTTCTTACCTAGAATTCTCTATAACATCTGTGAATTCCCAGCCTTCACATGAGGCCCTTTAGGTCAAGCTTAAGAACATCCACACACACACACACACATATAGTCTTTTCTGTCATTTCTAGTGTTTGATGTGAGGGAGAGAGCTGGAACATAAGCTCAACCTTACCTTGAAACCAGATTTCTGGGTTTTGCCAAGGCGTATGGAAATAATTGTCACCTCTTGCTTTCGTTCATTACTTTATTTTCATTTCTTGTTGAAGGTTAATAGTTTATTATTCTGCTAGGTTATATTTTTATTGTAATGGATATTAAACTCCTTTTGAAGTTTGAGAATAGAGGGGCGCCTGGGTGGCTCAGTCGGCTAAGCGTCCGACTTCGGCTCAGGTCATGATCTCACGGTCCCTGGGTTCGAGCCCCGCGTCGGGCTCTGTGCTGACAGCTCAGAGCCTGGAGCCTGTTTCAGATTCTGTGTCTCCCTCTCTCTCTGCCCCTCCCCTGTTCATGCTCTGTCTCTCTCTGTCTCAAAAATAAATAAACGTTAAAAAAAAAAGAAATTTGAGAATAGATACATTGCAAGGGAGGAAAGAGTTTTTCTTGACTCCACTTGGGTCCCTGGCAGGGTCTGAGAATTAAGCTGACAAAGACAGATTAACAGGAGAAAAGCATACAAAGTTATTTCATATAAGCTTTATTTGACATGGGAGTCTTCAGGAGGAAATAAAGACCCAAAGAAACAGAACTATGTGTTTTTATGCTAGGTTTCATGAAGAAAGGACAGTTATGGAGGAGTATGATAGGTTAAGGAATATGAGGTATTTGTAATATTGGGGAAAACTTAGCAAGGCTTGTTTGTTAGGATTCTTCTTGGCATTGTCTTTGGACATAAAAATGTTCCTCGGGGTATAGGAAGGTCACCTCTCACATGAGCATTTTATGATCTTTTTCATGGAAAAACGTGAGGGGGGTGAGATCGGGGTGACCTTCCTGCTTAAAATTCAATATGCTAAGGTACCATATTTTGGGGTAGTGTACCCTCAACCCATCAATATATGTACATACACATAGATACAGTTTGAGAAAAAACATTGATCCTGTTTCTAATTAAATTTCTTATCAAGGAACACATTAAAATACAGAAACGTTTTAAGATATCATTTATGTTAGGCAACTCATCCACCTTTGGGAAATAAAAATATAATCTAAAATGCTAGTAGTTAAAAAAATACAACTTTTCTGTTGTTTCTAATCCCCTGAGTTTACTAATGCTGTTCTTTGAAAAATTTGCATACTCTAGAGGGGTAAAATATAAGTAAATTAAAATATGTTGTTCAACTGAACAAAAACCGGAAACAGACTCATAAATACAGAGAACAAACTAGTGGTTGCCAGAGGGGAGGTGGTGGGGGAAAGGACAAAATAGTCAAAGAGGATTAAGAGGTTCAAATTTGCAGTTATAAACAAATCACAGAGATGAAAAGTACAGTATAGGGAATGTTAGTCAACAGCAATTTAATAACATTCTATGGTGACAGATGGTAAGTATACTTAAGTCTGAGCATTGTGGAATGTATAGAATTGCTCAAACACTATGTTGTGTACCTGAAACTAATATAACATGGTACATTAACTACACCTCAGTAATAAAAATTTTTTAAAAATAATCACACAAATGCTTAGTCAAAAAGTTCAAAATTGTTCAAAGAATCTTGTTAAGATTTAAATGAATAAAAATAATTTGATTCCCGGGGCGCCTGGGTGGCTCAGTCGGTTGAGCGTCCGACTTCAGCTCAGGTCACGATCTCACGGTTCGTGAGTTTGAGCCCCGCGTAAGGCTCTGGGCTGATGGTTCAGAGCCTGGAGCCTGCTTCCGATTCTGTGTCTCCCTCTCTCTCTGCCCCTCCCCCATTCATGCTCTGTCTCTCTGTCTCAAAAATAAATAAACATTAAAAAAAAATAAAAAAAAAATAATTTGATTCCCAAAATGGCCATTTTTTTTCTTTTCAAAGATGATAAATTTTGACTTCTCTTTAAAGTTAAATGGCTAAAATTGACACACTTAGCCCATGCAAAGCTCATGCCTTTGTGCAAATGAGAGAAAGCTGTCCCTTCCTTGGGAAGATATAACCCTGCCTTGGAGGGTTCTCCTTCCTGGCAGACACAACCTTGCCCTGGAGTACTAGTTTGATGAGAAGGGCTCAGCTGACTTTGGAGCTGGCTTGTTCCCTTGGCCAGAATCCTTGCTTGAGGCATATCCACCACATTTGTATGTGGCACCACTGAATACGTGTATTAATCACTTGCAAAATAATCCCTTAAAAGATTTTTTTAATTTATTTATTTTGAGAAAGAGGGTGTGTGTGCATGCACAAGTGGGAGAGAGGCAGAGAGAGAGGGAGAGAGAGAATCCCAACCAGGCTCCATACTGTCAGTGTGGAGCCCAACATGGGGCTCAAGCCCACAGTCCTGGAGATCATGACCTGTGCTAAAATCAAGAGTCAGAGACTTAACTGACTGAGCCACTCAGGTGTCCTGCAAAATAATCCCTTTTTATAAAATAACTTCCTACTTGTTAGAATTTTAGTACCCCTTCTCTATGAGCACAATAAAAGTTTTTTTGTTTTTTTCTCTTAGTAAGTATATTCTCTACAGACTTGGTACTCAACTTGTAGTGTGCACGGCAGTAGCATCCACATCACCTCAGAGCTTATTAGAAACACAGATCAGACCTATTGATCAGAATCAGAAAAGATCATCCCCAGGTGATTATATGCACATGAAAGTTTGACATGTGCTGCTCTCTGTTACTTTTAGACATAAAGAGTGGACACAGGGGAGAAGATAGCAAAATCGAATATGAGAAGTTCAAAATTCCAGAAGGATAGGGATTCTTAAAACAATTATTAATAGCACCTGTTGTGGAATATTCCCATTCAGCAGATGAAGGTTTTGGGTTTACAGCTATTAGTTCATGTTTAACTCACCATTGCAGATTAAAAAAATCAGGATAGAAAAGCGAAAACTAAGCCACATAGTCTAGAAAGAGATTTTACTTAAGGTATGGCAGAAGTGGCCACTGTATATGCACAGTGCTGTATCAGTAATTTCACTCATTTATCTTTGATTGCTACTTCTTCACAGACAGGTGCTGACAACAGACAGCTCATTACCTGCATGTCCCCATGGGCTGTCAGGGTGCTTTTACCTAACCTCTGCCTCCTTAAATGTTTGGCAGTGACTGAAGCCAAAGGGAGAATAGGGCTAGCTATTTAGGTCTATTTGTGTTCTAGTTTCTTGTGTTATCCACACTAACTGTGCCTTGTTCATTCTGATGAGTGTTATCCATTTTCTGCTAGTTTAGTACTGTTTTGCACTTTCTCAGAACAGCTGCTATGACTCTTGTAGACAATTAAACCTGCCTGTTGGTTAGTCTTCAAAAGTGCCATCAGCACACTGCACTGCTCATTGCTGTAGGAGTTCCTGGGGGAGATCTCTTAGTTGCTCATACTTGTGTCTGCTTTCCTGCATTCAGGGTTTATTAGTTTTGTGATTTTTTTTTAAAGGAGACATTGTGAAGCAATTTATTTACTTTTCCAGAGAAGGCTGAGTCATGCTTAGCCAACAGTTCCTTGGAATTAACATAGTATTGCCAATAATATGTTACTTAGGTGACCACAATCATTCTATTAGTCTCTTTTAGAAGCTTAATTCTGAAACCCTGTGTAAATATAACACCTAGCAAGGTTTGACATTTATATCAAAATGTTTTCTAGCAATGTTCTCCCAGTCTGTTCTTGTAAAGTTATGGAAACAAAAGAAAATAGTATTGACACCAAATACCAACAAGTAGGCAAAAAGAACAGAACTCTAGTTGCTACGAGGTTCCACTGATAAGTAGAAGCCCAGAGTCCCATATCCTGAATTCTGAACCCTGTCTACCCTTGGAGCGGGGTGGGGACCATCGGAAATGACGCAGAGAAACTAATCTCACTTTCTGGGTTGATTTGCAGTGTCTCACCACCCCCACATTATGGAGCCATCCTCCCTCCCCTCCCTGTTGGCACATTACCCTGAACGGTGTCTTAAAATGGCTAGAAGCATCTGTTGTCCAGGAATGGCTTCGGAATGGCTCATAATACCCCTATAATCTTCCAGCAGACTGAAGCTGAATTTATTGGCAGTCTGCACTCAGAACAAATTTGCAGTCTAGCTTTCCTACCTGAGAGTACAGGCACTAAGTTCTGGCTTGTCTTTTTATGTTAATGGTCTTTCTTTTATCTGTCTGATATGGCCCTGATCTATTTTAATACATTATATTTGCTCAGAGGTTAAGTTTTGTCTGTTAAAAAATAACTAGAGAATGTTCTTGTTTGAGATAGTAAGTAGTCCTCTGAGACTACTTTACTAGTCAATTTTACATGTATATTACTTGAGTGGAGCCTCATTCATTGCCAGAACTCGTTTTCCCCTCAATTAACTCAAAATGTCCAAAATGGAACTCATCATCTTTGCTTCTAGCAGGTGCCCCTTCCAGATTTCCATTTCTAGGAGTGGTGGCTCTCTGCTTTCTGCCAGGCTACAGGACCTTTGAATCTTCCAACTTTCTGAATTCACCAAGAAGTATCATTTTGTTTTTCAAATTTCTTCTCAGATTTTTCCACTCCTGGCTACCTATATGGCTACCACCCAGTCCAGATCTTCATCCCTTCACACATGTATTTATTTTTATTATACCTCCTAATTATATCCATGGGCTTAACAGTTCTCTCCTCAGTCAGCAGACGCTAATTGTCCACAGGGTGCTAAGCCTTTTTCCTTCAAATCCATCATACATACCTTAGCAGAAGAATCTTCCTCATGTGTGCTTTCATCATTGAAGCAGAGATTGTCAGTTGTTCCCAGTATGAATTCTTCTCTTCAAACTTAGAAACGGAATTTTTAGTTGAGCACATGGTCACCCAGTTAAAGATTTCCTCCCATCCATTTTTTTTCCTGTGCCCCCTTCTGGAACTCTACAATTGAAGACTGACCTCTACACTGGGCTATTCATTTCTTTTATCTTGTATTTCCTATCTCTGTCTTTTTGCTCTATTTTCTGGGAAGTTTGTTCAAATTTATCTTGTAACCCTAATACTCAGTTTTAAATTTTTCTATCATATTTTGGGTTTCTAGGAGCTCTTTTATGTTCTGTGTTTAATTTTTATAACATGCTATTTTTGGGAGGTGTGCTCAATATCCTCTTGTTTATAAGAAGATATAAATGACAGCATATTCAGATTTTCTCCTCCTTGCATTATCTTTTTTCCTGTGTGTGTGTGTGTGTGTGTGTGTGTGTGTGCATGATGCACACACACACACACGTGCATCTTTCATTTTAGATTCATGTTAGATTTATTCAGACATTTGGTGCTTCTTGGCTATTTGTTCATATTTAAGAATGGAGCCTGCAATGCTGAGTGAGAGTTCTGTGTGCGTGGGGCGTGGAGAGGTTTGTCAACTATGGTCTTCACTGCAGCGTGGCCTGACAGGATAATTTCACTGGAGAAATTCCAAAGTCAGTATTTTTAGATCCTTTGCCTTGAGCTGATCATCTTTCCCAGAGAAGAATCTTCCAGCTCCCACCTGGGGATAATAGGCCTGGTTATAAATGCTCTGGGAAGACAGTGGGGGGATAGATGTCAGTTACATAAACTTTCAGTCAATCCTCTTGTTTTTTATACAGTGTCTCCACCCTACTGTGCTTGTGTGATACTCTGTTTTACTCTTTCCAGAGAATTACCCTCCAGTCTTCTGCCAATGTGGGAGAGGGTATCCGAGTCGGGTTGAAAGACTTGGCAAATAGAGATATGGGATGCCTCGTTAAACTTAAATTTCATTTTTTTTCAAAATTTTTTAAATGTTTATTTATTTTTGAGACAGAGAGAGACAGAGCATGAATGGGGGAGGGGCAGAGAGAGAGGGAAACACAGAATCGGAAGCAGGCTCCAGGCTCTGAGCCATCAGCCGAGAGCCTGACGGGGGGGGGGGGGGGGGGGCCTTGAACTCTCGAACCCTGAGATCGTGACCTGAGCTGAAGTCGGACGCTCAACCGACTGAGCCACCCAGGCGCCCCAAACTTAAATTTCAGATACACAGCAGGTAAATTTTCATGTAAATATGTCTAATGTAATACCTGGGATATATTTATACTAAAGATCACTCAATCTTTATCTGGAATTCAAATCTGACTGGGCATCCTATATTATCTGGTAATCCTTCACCTGGGCTTCAACATCTTCTTAAATAGACTTTGAATCAAATTTGTTGTTGCAGCCCCATTTCCACCACTATTAGCAGAGGTACCTGGTGTCTGACCTTTGGGCAATGTGAATCGAGCTGTTCCCTGACTTTCCCTGGAACTGACTTGGAAAATGGCTTTCTTTGATCTGCTATCAGCTACCACTTGCCTATCTGCTCTCCAGCTTCCAAAATTGAGTGACTGTTCATTTGTCTCCTGTATACCAGTAAATTTTATAGGCTTAAACCTTTTTGTTTTTGTTTTGTCCTATTTGGTTTGCTTTAGCTCTGGTTTTGGTTTCTTTGGTTCAGGATAATATTTTTATTTGGTTTTAAAATCAGCTTGAGATATTATTTACATTTTTAGCTGTATAATGTATCATATTTAATAAAAATATATGGTAGGGTAGCTACCACCATAGTATATTAAAAATTTCTGCCACCTTGATAAGCTATCTTCTGCTGCTCTGCACTCAGTCTCCTCCTCCAAGCTCTGGGTTTTGGCAACCACTGATCTGTCATTTGAGTTGTGATATTTTATAACATTTCGTAATATGGTATTATGCAGTATTTAGTCTTTTGGATCTGGCCTGCTGTCATTTAGCATAATGCCCTTGAAATTTATCATGCTTCATGAAGCATTGTTGCATGTATCAGTAGTTTGCTCTGTTTTGTTGCTGAGTAGTACTGTATTGCACAGGTATATGCAATTTTTTAAAATCCATTCGCCAGTTCAAGAATATTTGAGTTGTTGATGAATGGATTGAAGAAAAAAAGAAAAGAAAAGAAAGGAAAAAAAGAACATTTGAGATGTTTACAGTTTTTGACTATTTGAATAAAGTTGCTATAAACTTTGGTATACAAGTCATTCGGTGGTCACATGTCTTCCTTTCTCTTGAGTAAACACTTAGGAGTGAGATTTCGGAGTCACATGGTAAGTGTATTTTTAACCATATAAGAAACTGATAAACTATTTTCCAGAGATTAATCATTTTACATTCTTACCAGCAGTATGTGCAGGTTCTGGTAGTTTGATATCCTTGCCAATACTTGGCTCTGTCAGTCTAATTAATTTACCTATTTTATGAGTGTTGTGCTAATTGTGGATTTAATTTGCATCCCTATAATGACTTTAAGTATCTTATTTGCCATTCTTATGTTATCTTTGGTAAAGAGTTTCCTCAAATCTTTTGCACAATTTTTAAAAATTGGTTTATTTGTCTTTTTATTGAGCTTGTTAGAGTTCTTTATATATTCTGGATGCAGTCCCTTTTCAGATAAATTATTTGCAAATACAGTTGATCCACATTACTTGTGAATTTCATATTTGTGAAATTGCACACCCAGTAAAATTTTTTTGTAACCTCAAAATCAACACCTGCAC
The DNA here is from genome assembly GCF_018350195.1 of Panthera tigris. Taxonomy (NCBI): domain Eukaryota; kingdom Metazoa; phylum Chordata; class Mammalia; order Carnivora; family Felidae; genus Panthera; species Panthera tigris. The sequence continues at coordinate 24,511,658 of NC_056664.1, forward strand.
TGTTCATGGTCATTCAAAGGCATACCCAAAGTTGTGATACATTTGAGTTGCTCAATGTGCACATTCCCAGCTGTGGTTGAACCTCTGCCTTCTTGTTTCAGTTCATACTGTAAACAAGTGTCCTTTATAAGGTCTATTAAGTGCCATGTTTTTAAAATTTTTGTGCTTTTGTTGGTGATTTCACTATTTTAAAAAGGCCCCCAAGCAATAGCATGGAAGCGATATTTGGTGTTCCTATGTGCAAGAAGGCTGTGATGTGGCTTATGGAGAAAATTTGTGTGTTAGATGAGCTTTATTTAAGAGTGAGTTATAGCACTTTTAGTCCTGTGTTCAAATGTTTAATCAACAATATGGTACGTCCAGAAAAAGGAAGAGGAGATTTGCCATTCTGTACAAGAGGCTACTCTGGACAGCACTATAGTAACAACTATGGTGCATGATGAAGCTATGGAAAAGATGGAAGAGTGGCTAAATCTGTGGATTTATGAGATGATGACTGATTTAAAAAAATCATGGAAGGCATTGTTGTGAGGAAAGCCAAAGAAATTTATGGCTAGGAAAATGTCAAACCCTTCTAAGCTAATGTAGGTTGACTTGCATATTTCAAAAGATGATGTGTTGTGAGAACATTAAACTTGTGGGAGGCTCTGGAAAAATTTCAAAAACACCTGCAAGCATTATACAGGAGAGGTGTTATGTGAAGGGCAGGTTTTCAGTGCTGATGTAGCAGGCTTCTTTTGCAAGGATGTTGGCAAATGAACCTGTATAAGACAAATGGGATTTTGATTGACAGAACTGTTACTGGAGGCTTCCAGGAACCTAACTCTGTGTTTCCCTAGGAGCAGTGTTCTGTATTCCCTAGTTTGGTATCTTCGCTAAGTTCACGGAACCTGACTACCATGAGAAATGAGAACTGACCACTTCCCACTATTCCTGCCGTGTGGGCTCCACTATTTGTAGTTGTCTGGGTGCCCTCTTTTTTCTCTCCATCTGGACACAGAGATTCATCCTTAAATCTCTTTGCCGGTTTCCCCAGGAAGTGTCTCTGGACCCCAGCCAAGGGTGACTGAGATACTCCTCTTTTAAGCTTGTTAACATACTGTACATATACTTCTATCTCAGCAATGGAGTCTTTCATACATGTGTCTCCCCAACCAGTCTCTACGCTGCTTGAGGGCAAGGTTCTCCCTTCCTTCCTTCCTTCCTTCTTTCTTTCCTTCCTTCCTTCCTTCCTTCCTTCCACCATCCCTCCTTCCTTCCTATTCCTTCATCCATCCATCCATCTATCCATCCACACTCCCCTCCACATAAATGTATGTTTGTATATTTGTATATGTGTATACATATAAATATATATTTTTTGGGTGGTAAAGCCCAACACTCAAAAGTATTTCTTAGGTTGCACTTAAATTTTATATTTATTTATTTAAAATATTTAATTTTGGGACAGAGAGAGCATGCAAGTAGGGGAGGAGCGGGGTGGGGGGCAGAGGATCAAAAGCAGGCTCTGCACTGAGCCCAATGTGGGGCTCGAACTCATGAGCGATGAGATCATGACCTGAGCCAAAGTCAGACACTCAACCAACTGAGCCACCCAGACGCCCCTTATTTTTTAAACTAACATACAGTATACACCATAGTTGATTGATTCTGTGTTTCTGTGTTCTGGTACTTAGGACAGGGCCTGGGCTATAGATAGAAGCAGTAAATATTTGCTAAAGAAAAAGCATAAATGTTAACAATACTCATTCTACCAAATTGAAGTTTTTTGAGCCATAAATTTTTAATAAATAGATAAAATAGTTTGAAATTAACATATTAAATTAACAGCTTGTTCCCTTCAATATTCTAAACAATTGCTCTGCCTGCTCTCTTTTTAATTTGAGCTATCTATAATAAAATTTTGCTGAGCAAAATAAACTTTAGCTTAGTCCAAAAGGAATAATTAGAAACTTGGAACAAGTGGTCTGCATTAATGAGCTTTTACTGTGCTCAGTATAATTCTAGAATTTTACAACCAGAGAGATCTTATTCATACATGTGTTAATTAGGCTCTTCCAGGGTCTCTGGGTTAAGCGGCTGACTTCGACTCAGTTCATGGTCTCATAATTCATGAGTTTGAGTCCCACATCAGGTGAGCTCATGCCCCACTTTGAGTAAAACATGAGCCCCTGGTGAGCTCCACTTCTCTCTCTCTCACTGCCCCTCACTCACTTGTGCGCTCGCTCTCTCTCTCTCTCTCTCTCTCTCTCTCAAAAAGGCTCTTCCAGGTTAGCTACAGAGGCAGGAGGGGAAAGAACATTGACAGCCCTCCATATGGGGCTGGGGAGCCTGGAAGGAAGGTCATTTGTGGTCAGCTCTGCTCCGGCCATCTGACAGCAGCTGTGTGAGTCCACAACCAGCTGTCTTTTGGACATTGGACATTTGCTCCTTCTGGAGCAGGGGCTGCTGTTCTGAAGCCTGGGCTACTCCAGACAATGCTTGGTCATGGTTTGTCCTGACTCATTACTTCTGCTGTTATTTTCTTTGCTTGCCTTATGCTTCTGCCTAGAAATGCAAGTGCTGATGGTGTCTGCAGATCTTTGTAGGGAAAGAAACACTTTTTCCTCTACCTTCTTAGGCTTGGTGACTGGCCCTGCAACTGACAAAAGACGAGGTTAACCAGAGAAAAGGCATACAAGTCTTAGTTGATGTTGATTATTATGGGTACACGTAGTCTCACAAAAAAGGCAATGAAAGTCCATAGAAGCAATTAGGCCTGAGATCTTGCATACCATTTTAACAAAGAGTAGTAAATCTGTGGAGGGGTCATAAGAGAAGTAGAAGAGTTTGGGCTTCTGAGAATGGCAAACTGTAAGAAGGTAAATGTGTGTGTGTGGGACTAATAAAAGATAAGGATGATATCAGTAAGGTTTGTTTATGCAGATTCAAGTTGACAGTCACCTCCTTTTCCTGGTGTGGGGGAGGGAAGAGAGACACCATCAGAAAAAGAAATTTATTCCCTGCTTTTAGGGAGGGTAGGGAGCTTGTCTTGCATCTCCTGTTTCTCAATTGCCTTCAGCTCAAAACCATCCTTTGTCAAAGTTGTATATTTTGGAATAGCATACTCTTATCCCCCTATCCCAAATTCAAAGCCCCACGAGGAAAGGATTCAAACCTGTGCCAGCTAGTTACTCTCCTTTCTGCTGGGAAGAAATCTCACCTCAAGCTACCTCCTAAGACCATTCCATAAATTAGCTGCCCTTGGGACCAACCCCTCTTCGTTGAATCAAGGTGATGAGAAGGCCTGTGTGTGGGGGATATGCTCAAGTCACACTACTGAGAGCTCTGCTCTGAGTCAACAGAGGCAGACTCTGAAGCCTCGAAAGTTAGGTGCATTATCCCATGGAGGGTCTTTTCAAAGTTCACTGTGATCTAGGTCTCTGAAGGACATCATCTCCTTGATTTTGAGAAGACTTGCCTATTTGGCTAATTTCTTTGGATCTGCTCTAAGTGTTTGTGTTAAGCCTGCAAGCATTAACAGGCACCTGCCATTTTATTTCCTCCAGTTTATCAGTATATAACATTGTATAAATGTAAGGTATACACATAATAGTCAATATATATATGTATTGCTAAATGATTGCCACACTGCATTTACCTAACATCCATCACGACATGTAGTTAGAAATGTTTTTTTCTTGTGACGAGAACTTCTAAGATCTGCTCTTAGAAACTTTAAAATATACAGTATAGTATGGTTAACTATAGTCACCATGCTGTGCATTATATCCCCAGAAATTATTTATGTTATAACTGGAAGTTTGTACTTTTTGACCAATGTCACCCATTTCTCCCACTCCTCACCATCCCTCCACTCTGTTAGCCACCAATCTGCTCTCTCTTTCTAGGAGTTTGGTTTTTTATATTCCTCAAATAAGTGAGATCATACACTATTTGATTTCTATATGACTTATTTGTCTGACATACAGTAAAACCTTAGAGTGCAAGCAACTTGTTCTGTGACTGTTGCACAAGATGAACAAACATTTCTAATAAATTTTAACTTGATAAACAAGCAATGTCTTGCAATACGAATAGTACATGACGCCAAAGGTCACATGATCACAACTGAGCCAATGGTTTCTCTCTCTCTCTCTCTCTTTCACTACAGGATTGTGGGTGATTGTCTCCCATGCTCTGATGTTTGGCTTCAGGCCATGGTGTTTGGTAGAAATCAGTGATTTTTCAGAACACTGGAAGGTGCCCACAACTGGCACTAGTGTATTTTTTGTCATTTCAGAGCATCTATGGACAGTCCCTTGTTTTTCCATTCAAGAGTAAGCTTAGGAATGCTTTGCTTTATTCTTCGTCAGGCTGCCTGTGGATATAGAACCTTTCCTCTGCTGCCTTATTGCCAGTTACATTAAACACAGTATATGACAAGAATTTATTAATACTGTACTGTAGTCAACTTCCATGTGAGCATATACAATGGCCCCATGCAGAAAAGATTCCATTGAACCAATAGATAGCAGTGATTCCATTAGTGATAGTCACACAATAACCCTCTTCTCTCTTTTCTCCCTCACACCAGCCACAAAGGTTTTCAAAGGTAAATGTAGGTTAACTTGTTTATTTTTCTTTACAATTTGTATTTACTTTATTATTTTGTATTATGTTATAAGATTGTAATCATTTTTAAATGAATATTTTTGGGTTCTGGAACAGATCATCTGAGTTTCAATTATTTCTTGTGGGGAAATTCACTTTGATATATAAATGCTTCAGATTATAAGCATGTTTTCAGAACGAATTATACTCACAAACCAAGGTTTTACTGATTTCACTTAGAATAATGTCCTCAAGTTTCATCCATGTTGTTGCACATGGCAGGATTTGCTTCTTTTTTATGGCTGAATAACATAAATATAAATATAAATGAATAAATAAATATAATATAATATTTATATACATTTTTTCTCATTCATTCTTTTTTAAAAAATGTTTATTTTTGAGAGATAGAGGGAGCAGGGGAGCAGCAGAGAAAAAAATGGAGGGGCAGAGAGAGAGGGGGACAGAGGATCCTAAGTAGGCTCTGTGCCAATAGCAGAGAGCCCAATGCAGTGTTCAAACTTGAACTGTGACATCATGACCTGAGCTGAAGTCAGATGCCCCACTTGCTCCCATTCCTTTTTTTTTTTTTTATGTTTATTTATTTTAAGAGAGAGAGAGCAAGTGGGGGGAAGGGGCAGAGAGAGAATCCCAAGCAGACTCAGCACTATCAAAGCAGAGCCCAACATGGGGCTCACACCCACCAATTGTGACACCATGACCTGAGCTGAAATCAAGAGTAGGACGCTTAGCTGATTGAGCCACCCAGTTGTCCCCTCATTTATTCTTTGATGACCAGTTAGGTTGCTCTCATGTCTTGCTATGTAAATAATGCTGCAATGGACATGGAAGTGCATATATATTTTTGACACAGTGATTTCATTTCCTTTGCATAGATACCCCAAAGTGGAATTGCTGGATCGTATGGTAGTTCTATTTTTAATTCTATGAGGAACCTCCATACTATTTTCCATAGTGACTGCACCAATTTACATTCCCACCAACAGTGCACATGGGTTCCCTTTTCTCCACATCCTCGCCAGCATTTGTTGTCTCTTGTCTTTTTTGTAATAGCCATCCTAACAGGTGTGAGGTGATATCTCATTGCAGTTTTGATTTGCATTTACTGATGATGAGTGATGTTGAGCATCTTTTACTTGTTGGCCATTTGAGTATCTTTTTTTTTTTCTGAAAATGTCTATTCATTTCCTTTGCTCATTTTTAGTTGGATGGTTATATTGCTATTGCATTGTATATGTTCTTTGTATATTTTGGATATTAACCTCTTATTAGATATATGATTTGCAAATATTTTCTTTCATTCTGGAGGTTACATTTTCATTGCATTGATCAGGCACATCTTATTTATGGATTGTCTAAACATACTGCCAGTGGATCTTTTATAAGAATTACTTCTGGCTGAAAATGAAGGATCTCTAATATGACTGGAACACTGAGTAAGTGGGCCTACAGCATATTGCTTCTCTTCATTTGTTTCCGTTAATCTAAACAAAGGAGTTACTGCCTTAAAAAGAAATATGTAACACTGCAAGGGAAACTGGTATGAAACTTACCAGAAGTTGCTGTTACTTAGAAGATATTAGCATAGTTTTAGAAGTTTGAAACAAAGCAGTATGGGAACTAGTATTTAGTTAATTGGTATTTATTGAGAACCAATTGCGGGCCAGGTGTGGTACTAAGCCCTGGGAATACAACATTGAACACGACAGATGTATTCCCTGCTCTCACGGAACTTAAATAGTATATATTCTGTTTTTCCACTTTTATTTTTAGAACAATGAAGAGTAGTGCAAGGGGTTGAGTGAAGGTCAAAAGTAAGTCCTGAAGTCCTGCAATACAGTTGTCTAATTAAAGCATTTATGAAAGAATTTAAGCAACCAAATTAGCAATTTGAACATTGAAAACATCAATTTAACTCCAACCTGAAGCAAGCTGTGAGCCAGAATAATGCCACAATGATATTATTAATCATCAGAGGGCTTGTCGCCCGTTGAGCTTTATTCCTTTTCCTCCTTCTTTACTCTCATTTCCCCTGACTAAAAGGAAAAAAAAAACCCTCAAGAAGTAATTAGTTGTAGACATGTTAATTATTGGATTGGTTATAGACTTCCATAAACCCAGTGATGTATGATGAGACTCAGGTCCTAAGGCCCTGAGCAGTCACCAGTTTCCATCACAAAAGACTCATTACTGGCTCCTCAGGTGTCCATTTGAGTTAGCCCCAGGCCAGTGTGGAAGACCCTGTCCTACTTCCAGTGTTGATTTACTTTTTTCTGCAGTAGATTCATCATTACTCACAAAGCAGTTCCCTTAAAAGAGTTCCATTAGAACCCCAAAGCTCAGGCCCATGAATGGGACACTTCCCTGTTGTTGCTCTCAGCACCAGGGCACACTACTGGCTGTGGAGGCTCAGCAGCAGACTTCTTGGAAGCATGTCAAATATCACTTGTCATCTACTGCTCATCCCCTAGAAATGATAAAGGCCTACATTCCTCTGGGGGGACCCTGTTACTCAGAGCATCAAACCCCGGATGAAGACCAACAGATGATGACTTCATTCCCCAAGACAAAGGATCCTGAGCCCAAAGTCAAACCTCAGTGTGTGCCTGAACATTTTCTACTCACTTTTCACATCACTTTATTTAAAATGGAACATGGATTTACACCTTTGAGCTAAAGAAGCACCCAACTGTGCTTCCGTGTTTGACCTAGTTTGTAGAGTCTGCTTCCTCAACCAAAGGCTCTCTCTGCCCTTGACTCCTGGATCATTTATGTACATAATTAGTAGAACCCTTTAATTTAGTAGATTAGTCCTACCCTAGCTGTTTCCAATTTGGACAATACTGTGATTCCCAACAGCAAAGGTAAGCACCCCAGGATATTGAGCCACAGGGCAGTTTCACTTGGGAGAAAGATGTGTCTGATCCTTTTACCTCTGGAAATGAGCCAGCAGCCAGATTCATCTGGAAGTCACTCTTAAGTTCAATTGCCTTATGGATAGGTCAACATTATGGATAGTTCAAGCAGATTGAATTGTCTGGGCAGCTTCATGCCTGCTTGGGTTGGTGGGTTGTTAGAGGAAGTCTCAGTACAACACATTTATCATGAATGAGATTAAAATATTTGTCACACTAGTAAATTTGTAACACTGGAATAGATTTTCCTGAAGTCATATTCACTATTATTGTGAAAATCTATCTTTGTATTTAAAAAAAATATCATGTCAATTACTATGAAAATCTGGTGAGTTACTCTACATGTTTAAAACACTGGGCAACTAAAACCCTCCCTTATCCAGTAGTTACTTCATGTCAACCATGTGAAGTAAGGCTTATAGGTTTTTGGTGAATCTGTGACACATACGGAAACAAAAATTTACAAATAGTTTCTGGCTTTCCTTGTTGTAATTTTGGGCATCGAAATTATATGAGTTGGTTATAAAAATAAAAGTCATCCAGAAGATCAAGAATATGCTATTTCAATTTTTAAAGACTATTAGTTAAAATAAAACATTTAAAAATATTTTTGAGAAATCTGAGCTCATTGAAACTATGTTCCTAGCTTCCTGGGAGTTTGAGAACCCTGCCATAGTTTGTTTTTGTGGAAATGATTAAGAGTTCCATTTGTCCCTCATAGGATTTGGAGATTCCCACAAAATGCCAGATTGACCTACTAATCTTGATTGGATGGTTATGCTAACAAATCTGTTCTAATAACCAGTTTTAAATCTATCTGACAGAGCTTTCTTCTTGCAGTATATATTTAACACTTAAAGATTAGGTAAATCTTTACACTGCTTTTGGATAGTTAGTAATCCTGTTCTCATTACCTGTTGAATATCATCATCATCATCATCATCATCGTCAGAAACAGAAAAATACTATTCTGAAAAAATATAAAATCTACTGAAAAATTAACACTAAATAAAGAAAGAATTCTAGCAAGTTTTTAAAAATGGCAATCTAATCCTAAAATTTATGTAAGATACAAAGAGCCAAGAAGAGCCAAGAAAAGCCAAGACATTCTTTAAAAAGAATAACTCAACAAAAGAAACTACAGATATAAGACTTAGAACAAATTTACAGGAATTAAGACAATATTATTGAAACAGGAATAGAAATTAGACCAATAGAAAAGTCATGTGGACATGTAATCTATGACAAAGGAAGTGCTGTGGATTATTGATAAAAATACATTAAAAATTTACTCATGCTAGGTCATTTGGATAGCCATATGTAAAAAACTAAATCTTCAAACCTATCTTCTACCATCTGTAAAAATAATTACAGAAGGTACCTTAAATATGAATGTTGAAAAGAATTCTTTTATCAGGAAAAATATCCAATAGAATAAAGACAGTCTCTTCAGCAAATGGTGCTGGGAAAACTGGATAGCGACATGCAGAAGAATGAACCTGGACCACTTTGTTACACCATACACAAAAATAAACTCAAAATGTATGAAAGACCTAAACGTAAGACAGGAAGCCATCAAAACCCTGGAGGAGAAAGCAAGTAAAAACCTCTCTGACTTTGTCTGAAGCAACTTCTTACTCAAAACATCTCCAGAGGCAAGGGAAACAAAAGCAAAATGAATATTGGGAACTCATCAAGATAAAAAGCTTCTGCATTGTGAAGGAAACAACAAAACTTAAAGGCAAACAATGGAATGGGAGAAGATATTTGCAAATGACATATAAGATAAAGAACTAGTATCCAAAATCTATAAAAAAACTTATCAAACTTAACACCCAGAAAACAAATAATCCAATGAAGAAATGGGCAAAAGATATGCATAGACACTTTTCTAAAGAAGACACCCAGATGCCTAACAGACACATGAAAAAATGCTCAACGTCATTTATCATTACAGAAATATAAATCAAAACTATGGTGAGATAATACCTCACACCAGTCAGAATGGCTAAAATTAACAATTCAGGCAACGACAGATGCTTGCAAAGATGTGAAGAAAGAGAATCTCTTTTGCATTGCTGATAAGAATGCAAACTGGTGCAGCCACTGTGGAAAACAGTATGGAGGTTCCTCAGAAAATTAAAAATAGAATTACCCTACAATCCAGCAATTGCACTACTAGGAATTTATCCAAAGGATACAGGTGTGCTGTTTCAAAGAGGCACATGCACCCCAGTGTTTGTAGCAGCACTATGGACAATAGCCAAAGTATGGTAAGAGCCCAAATTTCCATTGACAGATGAATGGATAAAGATGTGGTATATATATACAATGGAGTATTACTCAGCAATCAAAAAGAATGAAATCTTGCCATTTGCAACAACGTGGATGGAACTAGAGTGTATTATGCTGAGTGAAATTAGTCAGAGAAAGACAAATATCATATGACTTCACTCATATGTGGAATTTAAGACAAAGCAAATAAACAGAAGGGAAGGGAAGCAAAAATATAAAAACAAGGAGGGGGACAAAACATAAGAAACTCAAATATAGAGAAGAAACTGAGGGTTGCTGGAGAGGTTGTGGGTAGAGGGATGGGCTAAATGAGCAAGGGAATTAAGGAGGAAACTTGTTGGGATAAGCACTGGGTGTTATATGTAGGGGATGAATCGTTGGATTCTACCCCTGAAATCATTATTGCACAATACTCTAACTTGTATGTAAATTTAAAAAAAATTTTAAAAAAGAATGCTTTTGTAAGATAATTTATTTCTATAACCTTGAGTTAAGGAAAGATTTCTCAAACAGATTACAAAAAGCACTAGCTCTAAAGGAAGAGATTGGTAAATTGGCAACATTCAAATTAAGAATTTCTGTTTATTAAAAGACATATTAAGAGAGTGAAGAGTAAAATACAGAGTGGAACAGATGTATGCTACACATAAAACTGACAAAGGACTCACATCCAGAATATATAAAGAATTCCAACATATCAGTAAGAGAAAAGAATTCTAATAGAAAAATGGATAAAGACCTGAACAGGTAATTTATGAAAGAAGATACTCAAATGGTGTTCAGCTTCATTAATAATCATGTAAAAGAAAATTAAAATCACAATGAGATAGTACTATATACCCTCCAGAATAGCTTAAATTCAAGACTGGCAATACCAAGTGTTGATGAGGATGGAGAGCAATGGGACATTTATGGCTGGAAGGAGTATACTGTATTCAGCATTATACGCTATATGTAAAAATTAGCATATCCTGGGACCCAGATATTTCACTCCTAGGGTAACAGAAATGCATGTACCTTAAGAGATATGTACAAGAATGTGCATAGCATCACTATTTATAATAGGAAAAAAATTAAACAAATCTGAATGAGACTTATGGTTTCCAACATAGAAGTTGTCACTCCCAACCTCACAAGAAGAAAAAAGCTAAAAAAGTAAACAACTTCTTTTTGAGATACAGTTGACATATAACATTGTGTAGGTTTAAGGTGTATAATGTATTGTTTATAAATTTATTTATTGCAATACTATTACCACTATAGCATTAGCTGACACATCTATCACACCATATAGTTATCATTTCTTTTTTGGGGTGAGAACATTTACAATCTTGTCTTTTAGCAACTTTGAAGTATATAATTTAGTATAGTATATACTAGTATATAATAGTATACTAGTAAGATTGGGCTAGTACTATACTAGTATAGTATAATAGTATAAAATTCTTGACTACAGTCAGCATATTGTGCACTAGATCTCCAGAACTTATTCATCTTCCAGTTGCAAGTTTGTACCCTTAAATGATATCGCCCCAATTCTCCCACCCTGAGCACCTAGTAACCACATTTCCACTCTGTTTTTATGAGCTCAGCTTTTTAGATTCCACATATAAGTAACATCATAAAGTATTTGTCTTTCTCTGTTTGACTTATCTCACTTAGCCTAATGTCCTCAAGGTCCATCCATGTTGCTGCAAATGGCAGGACTTCCTTATTTCTCATGGTTGAATAATATTTCACTGTATACATATGCCACATCTTCTTTATCCATTCATCTCTTGATGAATATTTAGGTTATTTCCATATCTTGGCAATTGTGAATAATGGTGCAATAAACATAGGAAGGCAGATATCTTTTTCATATTCTGTTTTCATTTCCTTTGTGCATATTGCCAGAAATGAGATTGCTGTATCATATAACAGGTTTATTTTTAATATTACGAGGAAATTCCAAACTGTTTTACACAGTGGCTGCACCATTTTACTTTCCCACCAAGTGGACAAAGGTTCCCTTTTCTCACGTCCTCACCAATACTTGTTATCTCTCATCTTTTTGATGATAGTTATCCTAACAGGTGTGAGGTGATACATCATTGTTCTTTTGATTTGCATTTCCTTGATGAAAAGTGATACTGAGCATTTTTCATGACTTGTTGGCAATTTGGATGTCTTCTTTGGAAAAATTCAGTTCCTCTGTCCATTTTTTAAACTGGATTTGTGTTTTATTGTTATTGAGTTGTATGAATCCTTTATATATTTTGGAAATGTTTTTTTAAGTTTTTATTTTAATTCCACTTAGTTAACATACAGTGTTATATTAGTTTCAAGTGTACAATATACTGATTCAACAATTCCATTCATTACCTAGTGCTCATCACGACAAGTGCACTCCTTATTCTCCATCACCAATTTAACCCGTCTCTCCAATCCTACCCCTCTGGTAACCATCAGGTTGTTCTGTATAATTAAGAGTATGTTTCTTGGTTTGTCTCTTGCTCTCTTTTCTTCCCTTTGCTCTTTTGTGTTGTTTCTTAAATTCCACATGCAAGTGAAATCAGATGGTACTCGTTTTTCTTTGACTGGCTTATTTTGCTTGCATTATACTCTTTAGCTCCATCCATGTTATTGCAAATGGCAAGATTTCATCCTTTTTTATGGCTGAATAATATTCCAATGTGTATATATACTACCTCTTCTTTATCCAGTCATCTATGGATGCACACTTGGGCTGCTTCCATACCTTGGCTATTGTAAATAGTGATACTGTAAACATAAAGGTGCATGTATCTTTTTTAATTAGTGTTTTTGTATTCTTTGGGTAAATGCCCACCAGTAGTGCAATTGCTGGATCATAGGGTACTTCTATTTTTAACTTTTTGAGAAACCCTCATACTGGGTTCCAGAGTGGCTGCACCAGTTTGCATTTCCACAAACAGTGCATGAGTGTTCCTTTTCTCCACATCCTTGCCAACATCTGTTGTTTCTTGTGTTGTTGATTTTAGCCATTCTGACAGGTGTGAGGTGATATCTCATTGTAGTTTTTTTTTTAACCTTTACTTACTTTTGAGAGAGAGAGACAGAGCATGAGCAGGGGAGGGGGAGAGAGAGAGGGAGATACAGAATCTGAAGCAGGCTCCAGGCTCTGAGCTGTCAGCACAGAGTCCAATGTGGGACTCGAACCCATGAACTGTGAGATCACCATCTGAACTGATGTTGGATGCTTAACTGACTGAGCCACCCAGGCGCCCCTCATTGTAGTTTTGATTTTCATTTCCCTCATGGCAAGTGATGGTGAACATCTGTTCATGTGTTAGTTGTCCATCTATATGTCTTCTTTGAGATAAATGTCTGTTTGTGGTCTTCTGCCCATTTTTAAATTGGATTACTTGTTTTTTGCATGTTGAGTTTTATATGTTCTTTACATATTGTGGATACTAACCCTGTGTTGGATATATCATTTGCAAATATCCCATTCCATATGTTGCTTTTGGTTTTGTTGATTGTTTCCTTCACTTGCAGAAGCTTTTTATTTTGATATAGCAGGGTAGTTTAATATTTGCAAATCAATCTATGTGATATATAACATCAATAAGAAAAAGGATAAGAACCATTTGATCATTTCAATAGATGCAGAAAAAACACTTGACAAAGAACAAACATCCAGTCATGATAAAAATCCTCAACAAAGTGGGTTTAGAAGGAACATACCTCAAGATAATAAAGGCCATATATAAAAAACCCACAGCTAGCATCATCTTCATTGGGGAAAAGCTGGGAGCTTTTCCCCTAAGGTTGAGAATAAGACAAGCGTGTCCACTCTCACCACTTCTATTCAACATAGTACTGGAAGTCCTAGCCACAACAATCAGACAACAAAAAGAAATAAAAAGCATCCAAATTAGTAAGGAAGAAATAAAACTTTCACTATTTGCAGGTGACATGATACTCTATATAGAAAACCCTAAAGAGTCCACCAAAAATACTACTAGATCAACCAATTCAGTAAAATGACAGGATATAAAATCAATGTACAATAATCTGTTGCATTTCTATACATCAATAATGAAGCAGCAGAAAGAGAAATTAAGAAAACAATCCCATTTACAATTGCACCAAAACAGAAAGATACCTAGGAATAAACCTAACCAAAGAGGTAAAAGACCTTTACTCTGAAAACTATAAAACACTGACAAAAGAAATTGAAGATGACACAAAGAAATGGAAAGATATTCCATGCTCAATGATTGGAAGAACAAATCTTGTTAACATGTCTATACTACCCAAAGCAATGTACACATCTAATGCAATCCCTGTCAAAATACCAACAGCATTGTTCACATAACTAGAGCACACAATTCTAAAATTTGTATGGAACCACTAAAGACTGCCAATAGCCAAAACAATCTTGAAAAAAAAAAAGAAAAAAAAAAAGCAAAGCTGGAGGCACACAATTCTGGACTTCAAGTTATATTGCAAAGCTGCAATAATCAAAAACAGTATGGCATTGGTGTAAAATAGACGCATAGATCAATGGAACAGAATAGAAAGCCATAGAAATAAATACACCCATATTTGTCAATTATATGGTCAATTAATCTTTGACAAAGTAGAAAAGAATGTCCAATTGGAAAATGACATCTCTTCAACAAATAATGTTGGGAAAACTGGACAGGAACATACAAAAGAAAGAGACTAGACCACTTTTTTACACAAAAGTAAATTAAAAATGGATTATAAAGATCTAAATGTGAGACTTGAAACCATAAAAATCTTAGAGGAGAACACAAGCAGTAACCTCTTTGACATCAGCCGTAGTAACTTTTTTCTAGATATGTCTCCTGAGGCAAGGAAAACAAAGCAAAAATAAACTATTGGGACTACATCAAAACATTTTGGATATTCTTATCTGATATCTGGCTTGCAAATATTTCCTCTCATTCTGTAAGTTGCCTTTTCCATTTTGTTGATTGTTCTGCTATTTGGAAGTTTTATTGTTTGATCTTGTCCCATTTGTTTATTTTAGCTTTTGTTGCCTTGTGCTTTTGGTGTCATATTAAAAAATCATTGCCAAAATCAATGTCAAGGACCTTCTTCCTTAAATTTTATTCTAGAAGTTTCATGGTATCAGATCTTATGTTTAAGTTTTTAATCCATTTTAACTTAATTTTTGTGAGTGACTTAAAATAGGGGTCCAGTTTCATTTTTCTGCATATGGTTATTCAGTTTTCCCAAAACCATTCATTGAAGAGACTATCCTTTCCCCATTGGATGTTCTTGGCTGCCTGATCAAATAATAGTTGACCATATACACAGGGGTTTATTCCTGTGCCTTCAATTCTGTTCCATTGGTCTCTGTGTCTATTTTATATTGGTGCCATACTGTTTTAATTACTGAAGCTTTATAGTGTAGTTTGAAATCAGGAAGTGTGGTGTCTCTGGCTTTTTTCTTCTTTCGTAGGATTGCTTTGGCTATTGGGGTCTTTTGTAGTTCCATAAAATTTTAGAATTGTTTTTTATATTTCTGAGAAAAAATTGGAAGTTTACTAAGGATTGAAGTGGACCTATAGATGCCTTTGGGTAATATGGACATTTTAACCATAGTAATTCTTCCAATCCATAAATGGAGAATATCTTTTCATTTACTTGTGTCTTCTTAAATTTATTTCATCTGTCTTGTAGTTTTCTTTTTACAGATCTTTCACTTCCTTTTTTATGTTTATTCCTAAGTACTTTATTGTTTTTGATGTTATTATGAGTGAATAGGATAGTTTTCTTTCTTTCTTTTTCAAATATTTCATTGTTAGAAAAAAATTAAACTAATTTCTCTATGTTGATTTTATATCCTGCAACTTCACTGAATTTGTTGATTAATTCCAACAGCATCTTTAGGATTTTCTCTATATAAGATCATATCATATATAAATAGTGACAATTTTATTTCCTTCTTATTTGGATGTCTTTTATTTCTCTATTTTGCCCGATTGCTCTACTTAGGACTTCTAGTACTATGTTGAATAAGAATGGTCAGAGTGGACATCTGTTGCTTCTCAACCTCCTCAGGTGCTTCCCAGGTGTAATCTGAAACTGGTCCCCATATGTCGATGGCAGGGAGAGACTAAAGGAAGAGATAGACCATTCTAAATTGATAGGTGGCAGGTTTAATAAGCAAGGGAACTTATATATTGGACTTGTCTTGGCTAACCTCAGGATGAGTAAGCCTTCACATTTGCCCACTAAATCTCAAAAGTTTATATAGAGGCCTTAACTAGGTTTAGTCACATATACCAGTGTCAGTACCATATCACAATCCTAAAGCTATGTTCTTGTGGTAGCTTCTGGAAGGTGGGAAGGCAAGTGGAATGCACGTTTCAAGAACAAAAGAGCCTTCTATTGCTTGGGTCCAGTTCATGGGTTAACCAGCAGTCATGTTCTCTTGGTGACCTCCCCCAACACTCAACCCCTTGTGACTGGCTCTTAAAATCTTACATGGCCCACTCTTTCACAGTGTTCCCCAAGCCATCCTAAAGGGGTTTCATTAGTATGGAGGTGGCTCCTTTGGTTGCTATCTGGCTGCATTGGAGGCAGATGCCACAGCAACAGTACCAGCACATGCAAGAGAAAATACATACAAGACAATGATTCTCCAAATTAGTGACAACTTTTTCCACCAGGAGCCTCATGATCTGAGCTACTGATTTATTGAGTCCTTAGGCTGGGGTCAGATCACTCAGAGCATTCTCTTGTATCTTCACATGACTTCCTAAAGATGACACATTAACAGACTCCTCAGTTATGAACATCTGACATTCTGTTTGGGTAATGGCATAGGTGCCTTCTTGCAAGGTAGTAATAATGTCCAAGGCCATCCTATTTCAGAGGACAGCTTTTCTCACTAGAGACATTTCAGTGTTCAGTAAGGACAGGTTTTGCTGGCTATCACTTAAGACTTGCTGGGTAAATTTTTAAGGGTTTCCATGTGTGCTATAATATCCTGTAAGCTAACAGAGGGAACAAAGACAGCAGCCAAATGATCCTACCAGTGGAAAACAGAACATGCCCAGTCCCCTCTTTTTTCTTCAGTCTCTGTGGGGAGTGTTTTGATTATTTTTTTGGATGTTTACATTTCAAAGACATGATAAGACTTACAACCTCAAGGGACAGAGAAAGAATGCAAATTTTCTCCTAGTTTTCTGGGTAATTGCTATTTAAAATTTTCCTTTGTGTTAGGGGTTGGATGGCATGGGGCGATCCATCCATTTCCTCACCAATCACCATGACATCCTCTTTTTCACTTTCATCACTTTCCAAGGGATTCCACCTTTTAGTGTTCTAATCGGGCTTTGTCACAAGTGCTTAGACCTTAACCCAAGGTAGCTTGTGCCTTCCTGGCTTTTCAAAAGAACATGCTAAGGTGTCCAACTGATTATCCTGTCTTCCCACCTTATCTGCCAGCCTTGAAGCCAGCAGATGAGTGGACAACCACATGTCCTTATCTAATCTCATCTCCTCTTCTGGCCTTCTAACTCAAGCTTCAGTCTGAGTTGGGCATTGGTGTCCAGCTGAACTGTGCAAAGTAGAGGCCAGAGCACTGCAGCAACTATTTGTTTCTCTTTTCTGCCACAGTGCAGCTGTGTAAAAATTCCTCAAAGAAGTGCATTAAAGCAACCGGCATTTTGGGGGTATCCTCATACTCAGGTAGCAGTCCATAACCATCTGACATATGGGCCACCCCTCTCTATATAGAGGTTGGTGGCCAATTCAGGATTTTCCCTGCAGAGGCTTCATTGTCAAGGCCTATTTCTTTGGTCTCCTGCTAGCTCACCAGTTATTGGTTCACACCCTCAGAAGCTTCTCAGGTGTAATCTGAAAATGGCTCCCAAACACAGAGGGCAGAGAGACCAAAGAAAGAGGCAGACTACCCTGGATTGGTAGGTGGCAGGTTTAATAAATGAGGGAACTTAAATAAGAGGCTTGTGTTGGATGGCCTCAGTATGAGGCAATCTCTGCACCTGCTCACCAAGTCTCAAAAGTTTGGTACAGGGCACCTGGGTGGCTCAGTCAGTTAAGCATCTGACTTAGACTCGGGTCATGATCTCACGGTTTGTAGGTTTGAGCCCCATGTTAGGCTCTGAGCTGAGCCTACTTCAGATTCTGTGTTTCCCTCTCTTTCACTGACCCTCCCCTGCTGGCACACTGTCTCTCTCTCTCTCTCAAAAATAAATAAACATTAAAAAAATTTTTAAAAAGTTTGGTACAATTCACCAGTGAAGCTATCCAGTCCTAAGCTTTTCTGCATGGGGAGGTTTTGGATTACTTATTATATCTCTTTACTTGTTATTGGTCTGTTCAAATTTTCTATTTATTGCTGATTCAGTCTTGGTTTATGTTTTTAGTAATTTACCTATTTCCTCTCAGTTATCTGATTTGTTGGCATATAATTGTTTATAGCTGTCTCTTAAATTCTATGTATTTTCTGCATGTCTTATGCCACCACAATGCTGACATCACTCTCAACAACTTTTCTTTGGTTCATCAGAGATTGAGGTCACAGGGCAAACTGCTGCCCTTAACATTGGAGAGACAGGTGATCAAGGAGAATCATAGCTTACCAGGATCAGAAGGCCAGGAGCAGAGGCTAACTACTAGAGCCAGTACCAGAGTAAGGAAGCTTAAATTTCAATTGGCAAATTGCTGGAGACTCAGTGTGCATAATAAACCTGAGAATTAAAAATTAAGAGGGGCCCAATCTTACTTAAGGGGCTTCACACTTTTGCAAGTCTACTCCAGGAGCCCTACCCCTACCAGATGTTCAGGGTGAAAATCAGAGAAAACTCCCCCCTGTCTTCCACAGGGAAGGAGAGAAGTCACCATTTTGAAATATGCTCAGAGCATTCTGTTCTTAACAAAGGCCTGCCCTCAAGGAATACTATTTTGTTAAAGCCTGACCACCTTGGGATTTAGCAGAGTCTAACAGACCTGAGATGGGGAGGGGGGGGGAATACCCAGCTCCCACCCCCCACAGCTCCCCTGTCTTACCTAAGGGCAGGGGAGTGTCTGTTGCTTGAGAAACTCTTTGTGAAGGTCATAGCCTAGGGCACAGGTTCATTAAAAACTGAGGTCTAATAGAGTAGGTCTAAGAACATTCCCCCTCCCTCCACATCTCCTCACCATAGCAGCAAGGCTCCTGTACAATAACAGATTACACTGAAAGAACTACAAGACTCAGATCTTACTGAAGAAGTCTCTAGGACTTCTCTGAGACAACAAGGGAGAAACAAACCAAAGACACAGGGGAAAATTTAGCTTCTAACACTTACAGCTGCTGCAAAGAGTAAACACAGATAAACTCCTAGGCATACTAACAAAACTTCACAGTAAAAGCATATTTATTTCAGTCTATTTACCTAGTACATGATGGTCATATTTCAACATAAAAAGACAAAGCATGCTAAAAAGGAAAAAAGACAGCTTGAAGAGACAGAATAAGCATCAGAACTGGACTCAGATATGACAGAAATCTTGGAATTATCAGACCAGGGATTTAAAACAGCTATGATTAATATGCTAAGTGCTCTAATGGAAAAAGTGGACAACATGCAAGAACAGATGGGTAATGTAAGCAGAATGATGGAAATTCTAAGAAAGAATTAAAAGGAAATGCTAGATTGAAAACCACTGTTAACAGAAGTGAAGAATGCCTTTGATGGGCTTATTAGTGGCCTGAATACACCAAGAAGAGAATCAACCAGTATGACGTTGTGTCAACAGAAACATTCCAAATTGAAAAGCAGAGTGAAAAAAAAAGAATGAAAGAAACAGAAGAAAATATCCAAGAACTGCGGGATGATTTTAAAAAGTATAACATATATAATGAGAATACCAAAAAAAAAAAAAAAAAAAAAAAGAAGAAAGAAAAAAAAAGAGTAACAGAAATATTTGAAATAATAATGGTTGAATATTTTACAAAATTAATGATAAACATCAAACCACAGGTCCAGGAAGCTCAACAAAAATACCAAAGGAAAATACCATAAAAAAAAGATACTTAGGCATATTATATTCAACTGCAGAAAAAAGCAGGAAAGATAAAATCTTTAAAGAAGCCAGAGGGGGAAAAAACAACTTATCTATAGAGGGACAAGTTTAAAAATTTCTTTAGACTTATCTTTAGAAACTATGTAAGAAACCAAAAACAGCAAGACAGTAAATACCTATGAACCTGGAATTTTGTATCTAGCAAAATTATCCTTCAGAACTGAAGGAGAAATAGACTTTCTAGACAACAACAACAAAAAAATGTGTCACTGCTAGATCTACCTGTCAAGAAATATGAAAGGAGGTTTTTAGAGAGAAAGAAAATTATATTCATCAGCAACTTGGATCTACATAAAGAAAGGAACAGTGTTAGAGAAGGAGTAAATGAAGTTTTTTGGTTCTCTCTACTGAGGCACTGTTGCCCAGCACCCAGACCCACATCCATGCTGAGTAACACAGCACAAGGGATTGCTGTTTTTAAAAAGAGATAGGGGGTGCCTGAGTGGCTCGGTTGGTTAAGCATCTGACTCTTAATTTTGGCTCAGGTCAAGATCTCACGGTTCCTGAATTTGAGCTCCACGTTGGGCTTTGTGCTGACAGCATGGAGCCTGCTTGGAATTCTTTCTCCCCCTCTCTCATTGCCCCTCCCCCCTCAAAATGAATAAATAAACTTAGGTAGATAGATAGATAGACAGATAGAAGGAGCACCTGGGTGCCTCAGGTGGTTAAGTGTCTGACTTTGGCTTAGGTCATGACCTTGCAGTTTGTGAGTTTGAGCCCTGGTTGGGCTCTATGCTGACAGCTTGGAGTGTG
Source organism: Panthera tigris (assembly GCF_018350195.1). Classification (NCBI taxonomy): domain Eukaryota; kingdom Metazoa; phylum Chordata; class Mammalia; order Carnivora; family Felidae; genus Panthera; species Panthera tigris. The sequence continues at coordinate 24,532,330 of NC_056664.1, forward strand.
CTGTCCAAAGCAGGATTTTGTGTTTCCCTCTCTCTCTGCCTCTCTCTCGCTCACACTCTGTCTTTCTCTCTCAAAAATAAATAAACATTAAAAAAAATTAAAAAAAGAAAAGAGAGGTAGACTTGCTTTTTCAATCCACAGCTGCCAGCTCTACATTTAAGGATATTGAAATGGACACAGCAAGGCTCATGGACAGGAAGATTTTCCTCCAAAGACTTCCAACAAACTGCAATTAGAAATGCATATATGATGCAAGGGATCTCCCTGTCAGCTCTATATTAATGTACTGACTTTGTACTGTGTAGTATTAATGTAGGTGTATATTAATGTTAATAATGTACCTATTGTATATTATGCTATAGAACATTTTCTTATAGCATTGTGATGCCAGTTAAATTGTGGTACCATTTTGACACCAATTTTTCAGAGTTTTTTTAAGAAGAGAAATGGAATTATTTGAGTGCAGATATAATGAGCTTTTTAGAAAACAAGAATGGTTAGCTTTGCAAACTGGAAATGAAGAGAATCCTACAGGTTTTAATTTCTAATAAGGTAAATATTGATTTCTATCACCCACAAAAACAAAAAACCACTGGGGTCCCTTCTTCCCCCTCCCCCTGTGCTTTTTAAAGAACACAGGGTTCTTGAAACCAAAAAGTGAGAAAACCACTGTGGACTATCCCCAGCCGTGATTGGTCCATTCTGGCTATGACCTCATAAGAAACAATTGTTAGGGAATTCCAAGCAGCTGTAGAAGTCCCTGGAGGACCTAGGTCTTTTGTCCTTTTAACCTACAATGCTCATTTTGGTGACCAGAGGGATCTGGACCACAGTTAGCATTATCTCTCTATTTGTCCATTTTATTTTTCTCTACTCATTTTTTTCTTTTCCTCATTTTGTCTTATTCTTTAATTTTTTTATTTTAATTTTTTCTTTACTTTCTTTTTCTTTTTAATTCTAATTTTTCTTTATTTTTGGGTTTTTCAGGGATTTTTTATTGTTTAATTTTTGTGTTTCTCATTTTTTTCTTTATTTTTCCCATCTCATTTTTCCATTTCTTTCTTTATTGTTATTTTTAATTTTTTATATAGTTGGTTAGTATTTTGGGATTGCTATGTAGTTAGTATATAAGTATTTTTAATATCGTTTAGTATTCTCAGTGTAGTTACCAGGTCACCATGCTGCAGGGCATTCTGGCCACCTCTGCTGACAAGGAAACCCGTATTGACAATTACCAGCTCCTCTCGACCATCAGCCAGGGGAGCTTCAGGTGAGGTTGATCTGGAACATCCTGACTGGGACAGGTGTCCATGAAGTTCATTAATAAGATCAGCAGAGCTTCGCCAGCCTCCAAAGACTTTGCCTTGAAGTCCAGAGCATAATGACCTTGAATCATCCCAATATTGTGAATCTATTTGAGGTGATTGAGACCCAGGAAACACTACCTGGCCATGGAATATGCTAGTGAAGGAGAGATGGTTGATTGCCCACCACACCACAGCCTCATGAAAGAGAAAGGCTCATAGCCAATTCTTCCAGATGGTGTCCACTGTGCAGTGCTGCCACCTGGAGGGCATGTTCACAGGAATCTAAAGCCAAAGAGCCTGCTTTTGGATGCTGACCTTAATGTCAAGGTTTTGGACTTTGGCTTTGGCAACAAGTTCACCTGTGGTATCAAGCAAGATACCTTCTGTGGCACTTCCTCTTATGCTTCCCCAAAGCTCTTTTGATGGCCCCACAGTGGGTGTGTGGAGAGGTGTCATCTTCCATACAATGGTCACAGAACTTCAGAGTGCTGCGACAATGGATACTAAGATAAATACTCCATGTTCCCTTTTACATTATCTGTGGAGTGTGAAAAACCTGTTTAAGAAATTCTATCTTCAACCCCAGTGACAGTGGTGTTTTAGAGGAAATCATGAGGGAACTATGGATAAACATTGGTAATGAGTAGTGATTGAGCCATTCTCTGACTACAAGGATGCCCAGAAGACTGATTTGATGCTGTTATGGACTACAAATAGGCAGAAATCCAGGACTCACTGATGGGCCAGAAGTATGAGGAAGCAAAGGCTACCTATCAGCTCCTGGGCTACAAGACACCCCAGCCCGAGAACTATACCATTTCCGTGAAGCGCCTGCTTCAGATGATCACACCAACAGCTGGGTCCCTCCCTGTTCCATGAGATAGAGCCTAGAGTTTCTGTCACCTCAAAGCAGTGGAGTTTCAGGAACCTGCCATTCCCACTTTTACTTCATTCTCTAACACAGAAGTAAGTGCCATGAGGACCAGGAGTGAGTGTGAAAGGCCAACAGAACAGCCCAAGCACCTGCCAGTCCCCTACCTGGACTGGAGACCACCACCTGCTGCACAGCCCCCCAGGGTGGCCCTGTAGCCTTGCCCTCTACCCACAACACCAGTGGTAGACCCTAGAAAGAACCTACTGCCTCCATGGTGTACCTCAAAAAAATTCTCTCCACACTGAGCAGCTTGGTCAGGAGCAGCAGAATTTGCCTGAAGGTGGGATCCCAGCCTCCCCCTCTAGTAACAGCCAGGGCCAGCAGGGGCCACTGGGAATTTCCTCACCTTCACAGACAGACACTTGTGTTTCAGGTCAGCCAGAGGGACCCAGTATGCAGCTCAAAACAGAGTGGAGCCTATCAAACCTCACATGGTGGAGAGGAGATGATAAAAAATGTCAGGTCAGGCTAAGCTCCCTGCACTTTATATGGAACACAAAGATCCTGAGCTCCAGGGAGCCCGGACATGGTGCAGGACATGATCAGGTTCTGGACACAAACAGCTACGGGCGGGAGCAGTGCAACAGGTACATGCTCCAGTGTGGGGTGTCAGGATGAGGGTGATCTGAGCTAAGGATTTAAGGACAGGTTCACCAGATGCGGTAGTCTTATCTATTATATTTTCAGGTACAGGCATGGAATGAGAATACAATGACCACAAACAAATATAAGGATTTATAGTCTATTGAGGCAGACATACATTCCTCAAATAATCACATAAACACATATAAATTTACATGGGAAGGTACCTAAATGTCCTATAAGAAAATGGTGAAGTGGGGCGCCTGGGTGGCTTGGTCGGTTAAGCGTCCGACTTCGGCTCCGGTCATGATCTCACGGTCTGTGAGTTCGAGCCCTGCGTCGGGCTCTGTGCTGACAGCTCAGAGCCTGGAGCCTGTTTCAGATTCTGTGTCTCCCTCTCTCTCTGCCCCTCCCCCGTTCATGCTCTGTCTCTCTCTGTCTCAAAAATAAATAAACGTTAAAAAAGAAAATGGTGAAGTAAGTTATAACCAGTTTTTTGAATTTAATATTATGTAGTCATTGAGATTTATAATTAAAGAATTGTGAAATGATTGCAATAACATTTGCTTAAAAAGTGCTTAAAAAGTGGGATATAATCCCTGTTTTTATAAAACCAATGAATGTTTCCCAATACATAGGAAAGTAGATTATCTAGCACATTGAACAATGGTTATTCCTGGTGATGAGATTGTGAAGCATGGAGCATGTTCTTATTAAAGAGCACTGTTACTGCCAGGAAGTGAGTAGATTTGTTTTTCCATTGTTGAATTTATTAGATCTGCTTTAAATGAAGAACTAAACTTTTAATGTGTTCTTCCTGTTTTAGTTGTTTTGGTTTGGTTTTGATGGCAAGGGGGGGAAGTTAGCTAAATGTCACTAAGGACTCCTGCTGAGTGGGGCAAGAATGGTTTTGGTGGAAGCGGGCCCTGGAGGTGTGAGGTCCAGGCACCAAGTCTTTCTCAGTGCTGCCCCTGCAGGGCTCACCTTCCACGGTCTGCCGTGGGTCTTACTTTGAGCTTTGTCTCTATTGCAAGATAAAAACTTGCTTCCAGAGGGAAAGCTCCAGAAATGCTTCTGAGGATGATGATAGGAGTTTGATTTCCAAGTAAGTATTCCTGGGCATTTGATTAAATTCCTTTGTTATTAATCAGTATTTGAGTTGTCCTGGATTAGTTCCATCATCTTCTACCAGCCCCACCAAACACGATTGTTTTGTTTGACAATGTTCCCCTTGGAAGCCAGCGGTGTGTTACTACTTTTATCAGCTTTGGAAAACAAAAGTACTCTTTCCAAATTTTTCATTTTTTTTTCTTTTGGAGTTTTTTAAACAGTTTAAACAGGCATTTTCAAGATGAAAATAAAAAGTATGTATTATGGAGGAACTGATAGTAGGGGCAGAATAGGGCATATAATTTGTTATAAGGTGTGAAAATTCTAGTTGTTCCTCTGATCTGTAATATCCCCCCCACCCACAAGAAAGTTTTTCTTTATGGTCTATAGCTGATTTTAATCACCCAGTGGGTCATTTAAAGTGACATAATTCTGATGGACAGGATAATATTGCATACAGCCTGTCTTTCACGCCACCTAGGATCACCCTGCTTTGCACAATAGATACCAAGGGTTGCATTATGAAGACAGGGTTATTTTCCCATTATGATTTGAGATGCTGGAAAGACCTCCTGCTGCTTCCCTTATATACCAAGTTACACAAGAAGTGAGTTAGGTTTTTAAGTCATCATGAGTCTCTGTTGAAATAGGAATATCTAGGATGGAGAGCAGCGGTCATCCAGAGTTTTGCTGGGATTTCCTGCCAGTCACCTGGAGGACATAGCAGAATGACTAGGCTGGGGAAGGGCTCGTTACTGCTGGGCCTTAGGGAGGAGCAGGCAAGAAGCTCCTCACCGAGGACTTTGCACGGCTGACTCTGGTTCTGCAGTGATGGCAGCTCCTATTGTACCGGGCTGTGAAATTATTCAGAAAAGAGTGGGGATGATGCATATACATTTTACCTACTTGAAACTATAGGCAACTTCCTTCTGGGATTGGCTCTCTATGCCAATAATTTATAATCTGTTCTACTTTCTCTTCCCTTACCTGCCAATCACTGCTCTTTTTAGTGGTAACCACAGGGAAGAGACTAGGATTTTCTACCAAGGTGTGTGTTACAGCTCCCTCCACTGTTGTATGAACACGCGGGCCCTCTCACCTCTGAGACAGACATCATCCCTTCCCGTTCTTAGTTCTCGGGCTGCTACTCGCACGTTTTGTGAACATACTGGTGAAGGAGCAGTTGAGCCATTTTGGTGGAGCGAATTTCCATTGACCAGCGTATGAGGAGGGCACGCTCAGGGACCCCAAACATAGGTATATGATACACTGCGTGCAAACAGTGCTAGAGGAAACCCAGCTGTTTCTCTAACAAGTCAGCGTGACGAATGATGGAATCTACCTTTCCTCCGTCTCTCTCGGCTTGGCTCGCGGCCCCCAGGGTGCAGTCTTGCTTCTCGGAGGACGGGCGCTAAGGTTGCCGCGTGCAGTTGATGGGAAGTCAGACTGACTTTCCACCGAGAATGGACCACAGATTTTCTGTGTCACTTCCCTGCCTCCTCAGACTGTCATGTGGAGAGACATGCCATTCTGCTGCAGGAAGGCGTTTGTTAGCAAGCCCCGGGAAATATCTGGTTCCTTGTACCTCCCATGCACCTCGCAGGTGCAGATCCCCAGAAATCTGAGCATTGTTCATATATAACTTTCACCTTCCATAATATTCCATTTCAGTTTGGTTAGTCATTTAGGTTGAAAAAAAGTGTTTCTGTGTTGCTTGGCTTACTCCATAGATAAAGGTATATCAATTATCCTGGATGTCTCAACCCCTTGTAAGTTGGAGATCTGGTGGATGTTTGAAAATCTGGTGTTTTTTGGTTTTTTGTTTTGTTTTGTTTTTTTGCTCAGTAGAAATGGAGGGGAATTGCTGATGTGGTGTGTACCAGAGCACTAGAAACAAATCTATTTTCAGTTTGAATATCGCAGTTAAAAAAATTGCCAGAATGGTACATTATTTTCTCCTCCCTGATGCTAAGTGCACATAACAAGTGTGCTGAGTACTGCCCTCTGCCATCCAGCGGCGTCAGGGACTGGCATGATCCCACCTGTTTTGTCTGCCTCCCTGAGTAGGGGCCGATTTCATCTGTGTCCAGCCTCCTCCAAGCATTAGGAGTACAAAGGATCACTCACTTGCTGAAAAGCAGGGGCCACAAGCATTTCTGGTGGTTAATTGTAGGGTGTGTTATCTTCTACAGCTAAAGCAAGTTTCTTAGAAAACAAGTATCAGTTGGAACTATTTTGTGTACACTTTTAGACTACCCATGAAAAAAACATGTCCACTTATTTAAGAAGGTGCTGTGATTAATGTGTTGTGATGAAAATGTTTTTAATTTTTATTAAAATTTTTATTTTTAATGTTTTATTTACTTTTGAGAGAGGAAGACAGAGTATGAGCAGGGAAGGGGTTAGAGAGAGAGGGGGAGACACAAAATCTGAAGCAGGCTCCAGGCTGTTAGCACAGAGCCTGACCTGGGGCTTAAACCCACCAACCTCAACCCGAGCCAAAATAGGATGCTTAACTGACTGAGCCACCTAGGCACCCCAAAAATATTTAAATGATTAATTATTAAACACCGTAGGCAAGGGTGAAAGACAAACACCAAATATTTCCAACATTTGCAGTATATATCATGGATAAATCAGTAAGAAAACAATCAAAGTGTGGCTGGGTGACTCAGTTGGTTGAATGCCTGACTCTTGATTTCCGATCAAGTCATGATCTCACAGTTCACGGGTTTGAGCCCTGTGGTAGGCTCTGTGCTGACAATGCAGAGCCTGCTTGGGATTCTCTCTCTCCTTCTGTCTCCACCCCTCCCCTGCTCTCTCTCTCTCAAAATAAACAAACAAACAAACAAACAAACTTAAAAACCACAATCAGGGCGCCTGGGTGGCTCAGTCGGTTGAGCATCCGGCTTCAGCTCAGGTCATGATCTCACGGTCTGTGAGTTCGAGCCCCGCATTGGGCTCCGTGCTGACAGCTCAGAGCCTGGAGCCTGTTTCGGATTCTGTGTCTCCCTCTCTCTCTGACTCTCCCCCGTTCATGCTCTGTCTCTCTCTGGCTCAAAAATAAATAAACGTTAAAAAAATTAAAAAAAAAACCCACAATCAATAAATAACCTACTACTAAAATGTCAAGAATAGGGAGTTAAGGAAAAGAAATATAAAAATCTAATAAAAATATGAAGATTTTAGACATCATTAATAATCAAATAAATGAATATAAAAGCATAATTTTTTTTAATTCTCAAATTAGTTAGCATACAGTGTAGTCTTGGCTTCAGGAGTAGAATCCATTGACTCATCACTTACATATGACACCCAGTGCTCATCTGAACAAGTACCCTCCTTAATACCCATCACCCATTTTCCCCACCCCCATCAACCCTCAGTTTGTTCTTTGTATTTAATAGTCTCTTATGGTTTGTCTCCCTCTCTCTTTTTATCTTATTTTTCCTTCCCTTCCCCTATGATCATCTGTTAAGTTTCTCAAATTCCACAGATGAGTGAAATCATGTGATATTTGTCTTTGTCTGACTGACTTATTTCACTTAGCATAATGCCCTCCAGTTCCATCCACAGTGTTGCAAAGGGCAAGATTTCATTCTTTTTCATCCCTGAGTGGTATTCCATTGTATATATATACACCACATCTTCATCAGTTGATGGACATTTGGTCTCTTTCCATAATTTGGCTATTGTCGATAGTGCTTAAAAGTATAAATGCTTAAGCATCAGAATGGCAGAAATGAAAAAACTCACAATACTCAATGTCAGAGAAGACCTGCAAATGCGTCTTCCAACTTACTACTTGTAGGAGCATTCACAGGTACTGTGTTTTTATACCTGTCTGCCAATACATTACGCAATTTAGAAGATGCACACACGTCTTTTGACATGGAGGCTACCTTCATCCAGGATTGTTCAGTACAGCAATTTTTATTTCATGTGACCATCAGTGGAGAGCTTACTCTGTCCCCCTGTTCTGCCCTCAGGACTCATGCTTGGTCCCAATGCAAGCCCACATTGCTGTGCTGGTCACTGAAAGGACATCTCTTTTGCTCTGGGCAGAATGATCACAGATTCTAGAGCAGGGGCCCTGACGTGGTGTCAGAAGGAACATTTTTCATTTCCCTTAATCGTTAGCATTTGGCACAGGACCATCCTGGTGAGTCTTCAGAGGAAGTCTTGCCCACATGGCTGCTGTCCCCAGGGCTCCAATGGCTGCTTTGAGATCCTCCTGGAGGTCCTTAATAAGGACAGGTCAGGTTTCTCCCACCCTAACTGGCACCAGCAAGGACTAAAGATTGGCCGGGCCTGGGGCTGCTGAGCAAATAGCGAGGTTCCTCCTTTTTCTCACTCCTTTTCTGCCACTTTTGTTAAGGCCATGTGTTCCGGTGGCGATGGCCCTGTTACTCTTCTCTCTAAACAAACTTGGGCCCAGAGCATATCAGCCACATGGGAGACCTCAAGTGAGCCACATGGCACAGTGTTTGCTCTGAGCATCACTGCGTCTCCACCTGCAAGTGCCATCGGATGCTCAGAGTTGGGGAGCATGCAGTTGGGGTGTGGACTGTTCTTTCCCAAGGGGCAGCATTTTGAATTAGAGACCTATTTACATATATTTTGCATTAATTTACATGCCAACCACTGATAACTAGCTCTAAATATTCTGTGGATTCAACTAGTTAGTGCACCTGACCACTGTGGTAGCCAGACCTGGTATTCAGGGCATTACACACATGAAATACTGACAAGACTGTGGAAACAGAGTCATGAGAATGATAAATCAGCCCAGGCCCCTCACAGATGCACCTGCTCCTTAGCCTGCTTCCTTATGCTGGGGTGACAGCACATTTAACACTCTCGAGGGAGATCGTGGCTTTCTAGTGTTCAGCTGAGTTAACCCCCACCCTGGAAAAACAAGGAAGGAAAAAAATCTAACGCGTTTTTTTCACTATCTTTCACTTAAATTTATTTGCAATATTTCATTTAAATTGGCACTAATGGTGCCAGTTATCATTCAACAGTTTTTCTGTTATTCGATATGAAATCTCCATAGTTTGTGAAGCTGGTTGGTAAAGAGATGAACACAGAAAAGGTCACATGGACGGTGCAGATCGCCCGTAAGGTTTGCAGTGTGCAGTCTGCGTCCCTGCATGCAGTTCAGCTCTGAGTGACCTTTTCTCCTTCCTTACCTTTCATCCTGGTGTCAGCCTACAGTCTACCTCACTTGAGAATAGAAAGTTGGGGGGATGGGCAGGGGACAGCTACACCTGCACCGCCCCTTGCCATGTGTTGGTTCCCACTTCATGGGTTCCCCTAGACATTGACATTATCCTTTATTGAAATAACACACTGACTACTTGTTTGTTGAGCTGACTTTTAATAGTATTTTTGAAAATTTTACCCCCTTCAGAAATCAGACAGGTAATAGGAGGGATCTGTTCTTAAACAGTGGCAGAGTCCTTTAAATTCATGCTACTCTTTGCAGATGACCTTAAAAATGCCAACTTAATAGATCTTGAAATAAGTAAATGTATACTTTTAATTTTTGTTTCTGTTAAATCAGACATCTATTTATACTAGATTCCAAGATAGGCCAACATTAATAAGTGCCCATTCTCTCCTTCCCAAATTGTAGGAGAATAAGTTGGCAATAGTCTACCTATTAGCTTTTTCTATAAGGATATAGAAAAAAATTTTTTTTAGAAAAACTTCTGCAGACTGTCTCTCTCACCATCTCCCACCCCAATTCAGTATGGGCAGAGTTATTTAAGAATGACATTCAGGGAAGGGCACCTGGGTGGCTCAGTCAGGTAAGTGACCGACTCTTGGTTTTGGCTCAGGTCATGATTTCATGATTTTGTGAGTTCAAGCCCCAAATCGGGCTCTGCACTGGCAGTGTGGAGCCTGCTTGGAATTCTCTCTCTCCCTCTGTTTGCCCCTCCCCAACTTGTGCTGTCTCTGTCTTTGAAAATAAATAAAAAATAAAACTTTAAGAAAAGAAAAATGACATTATAAGGAATAAAGGTGTGGTCTCAAAGAGCAGTATTGCCACCTTATGAGTTTTAAGCATGAATGATATAGAGGAAACTTTTTCTTTTCTTTAACATCAAGGAACATGTATTATCTTCTTCACTGGCAATGTCATACCATGAAAGATTAACAGCTTGAGACAGAAGATCCAGGTTCTGGCTGTGCTCTATCCCAAAAGCTCCCATATGACAATGGGAAACTTCTGCCTGTTTCCTAAGCTGATCATTCTGCTCCATCACACCTCTGAAATATACTCAGTTTACATCTTTTTATTAGTGTTCATTTGTAGTTTTTAACCGTAGCTGGTGGGGGTGTATTTATGATGCCCTGATGTCTTGTATTTTATCCCCATGGGCCCTGTGGGCCCCATATATATGGCATATGAATTAGGAATCCTTCTGTAGTAAGAACAACTTCTGAATCATTCTCCTGGTGAACATCTTTTCCACTGCAGCTCCATGGCCTAGAACTTTGCTCTGTGGATCTATCAACAATGGGAAGGCCGACTTACTGCAGATGGACTGTTTTATGCTAAATAGCTCTTCTTTTCCCACTGCTGTTCCCAAACATTATCTTACAAACCTTTACCAGTCAATCTTTGCCATGGAGGGCAGCCATAGGGAAATCCACCCCTGTTGATCTTGAACAGAGGAAGTGCCCCGGCTGAGAAGGTAGCAAGAGGGAAAGTCTCTAGTCCTGCCATCAGGGCTGTGAAGTCAGAATATAACTTTCCAAATGATCCTGTTCTGTGTGGTGGATACAGTCAGGGATATTAAGTGCTGCATTTTAGTTACCCTGTGGCCTTACCTGCTTATGTAGCTTGCACTCTGTTGAACATTGTTTCTACCAAACAACTCAGAAACAAGTTGATAGAAGGTAATTCTTTTGTAATTTGGGGAAGATTGCTGGTGTAATATTTTAGAAGTACTTTGCACACAGATTTTTAAAAATAAGTCAATTTCTCTCAACATTACAGTAATGTTTTAAAATGTGAGTAAAATTAGAATGAACTCATCAGTATCTCTAAATTTGCCATGCTTATTGCCCTGCCCTGGTTGAAGTTCCATTGTGTTCTGTGCCATATTTTTTGTGTGTGTGTGCCAAATTTTATTCACCCATTAAGATTTCACTTTCTTCCTTCTATGATTTCCTCTTCTTTGAATGTCTGAGATCTCCCTGGTTAGGCAGTGCTTTGCTCTGCTTTTTTTTTTTTTTTTTTAATATCCTGAAACAGGTTTTAAGTCCCATGAAGGCAAGAGATGTATCTTATGTTGTTTCTGCATTGGCAGAATCGTTTGGTTTAGGATTATGAGTCTAGATAAGAAGATGTGTTTCTCAAGCTGGGTTATAGGCACATAGTGATAAGTGGGTCACATAGTAATAAATGGGTCAATTCCCCAGAAGATATATAATCTTAAATGTATATGCACTAATAACAAAGCATCAAAATATGTAATGCAGAAAGTGTTAGAACTGCATGGGGAAATAAATTAATCCACTATCATGGTTGGAGCCTTCAACATTCCTTGATCAGTAATTGGCATTCAGAAGAAAGAATATTGTAAGGACATAACTTGTTAGTTGTACTGAATAGCAGCATCAGTCAACTGGATCTTATTGAAATTACAGAATAGTTTATCTAGCAACAGCAGAGTACCCATTCTTCTTAAACTCACACAGAAGATTCAGCAAGATTCTGGACCATAAAACACATCTTAATTTAAAAGAATAGAAATCAGGGCACCTGGATGGCTCAGTTGGTTAGGTGTCAGACTCTTGATTTTAGCTCAAGTCATGATCTCACAGTTAGTGAGTTTGAGCCCTGCATCTGGTTCCACACTGTCAGCATGGAGCCTGCTTGGGATTGTCTCCCTCTCTGACCCTCTACCACCTCAAAATAAATAAACCTAAAAAAAAAAAAATAGAAATCACACAATGTTTTCTCTGGACACAATGGAGTTAAAGTAGAAAGAAAAACAGAAAGATTGCTGGAAAAATCTCAAAATATGGAGATTGAACAACACATGAGTCAAAGAAGTCTCAAGAGAAGTTAAACATATTTTTAACTAAATAAAAATGAAACACAATGTCTTAGAATTTGTGGGATGCAGTAAAAATGGTGTTTAGAGGGCAACTCATAGCACCCAATGCATATATTAGAATAGAAGATGTACAGTCAATAATCTGAGCTCCCGCCTTAGGAAACCAGAAAAAGAGAAAATTAAATCCAAAACAAGCATAAGAAAAATAGTACAAATTAGAGCAGAAATCAATAAAATTAGAAGCAAAATCAATAGAGGAAATCAACCAAACCAAATCTAGTTCTTTGAAAACAAACTGAGAAATATCTAGCGAGGCTAACTAAGAAAAAAAAAAAAGACATAAATACTAATGTCAAAAATAAAAGAGGACTCAATTACTGATTCCATGGACATTAAAAGGATAATAAAGTTGACACAGTATTAAAGCAGAAAAAATTAGAGTTTTAATACCGCATTATTTCAAGGCTTACTATAAATCTACAGTAATAAAGACTGTGATATTAATAAAGGAAAAGATCAACTGGGCACAATAGACAGCCAAGAAAGAAGCACACCTAAGTATAGACAACTGATCTTTCACAAAGAAGCAGAGGCAATATAAAGGAGCAAACAGTTTTTTCAACAAATAATGTTTGAACAACAGGACATTCACATGCAAATAAATGAATCTAGACACAGACTTTACATCCTTCCTAAAAACTGATTCAAAATGTATTATAGACCTAAATAAAATGCAAAACTATAAAACTCTTACATAACAGAGAAGAAAACCTAGATGATCTCAGATATGGTGATGACTTTTTAGAAACATCAAAGGCATGATCTATGAAAGAAATAATTTGGTAACCTGAACTTTGTTAAAATTAAAACCTGTTCTACAAAAGACAATGTCAAGAGAATGAAAAGACAAGCCACAGACTGGGAGGTTATTTGCAAATGACACATCTAATAAGGACTGTTATCCAAAATATATACTCTTAAAATTCAACAATAAGAAAAAAAGGACCATTTTTTTAAAAACAGCCCAATTTTTAAAAATAGGCCAAGGACCTTAACAGACACCTCACGAAAGAAGTTTAAAGATGGCAAATAAGCATGTGAAAAAATGTTCCACATTATATGTCATCAGAGAAATGCAAATTAAAAATGAGATACTGCTACACACCTATTAGAATGGCCAAAATCCATAACACTAACAACACCAAATGCTGGTGAGGATGTGGAGCAACAGAAACTCTTAATCGTTGCTGATGAGAATGCAATGTATTGCCAGTTTGCAAGGCAGTCTGGTGGTTTCTAACAAAACTAAAGATACTATATCATTTGATCTAACAATCCTTGGTGTTTACTGAAGGGAGTTGAAAACATGCCAAAACAACAACCTGTACATGGACATTTATAGCAGCTTCATTCATGATTGCCAGAACTTGGGAGCAACAAAGATGTCCTTCAATAGGTAAATAAATAAATAAAAATGGAGACAATGGGAATATTATTTCGTGTAAAAAGAAATAAGCTATCAAACCATGAAAAGACATGGAGAAAATTTAAATGCATATTACCAGGTGATATAATAAGCCAATCTGAAAATGCTACATATTGTATGATTCCAAATATATGACATTCTGTAAAAGCTAAAGCTATGGAGACAATAAAAACATCAGTGATTGCCAGGGTTGGATACTTGTGGCAAGGGATGACTAAGCACTGCAGTGAGGATTTTTGGGGCAATGAATATACTGTATGATATAATGATGGATACATGCCATCATACATTTGTCCAAACCTATAGAATTATACAATACCAAGTGTGAATCCTAGTGCAAACTATGAATTTTGAGTGATCATGATGTATTAAGGTAGGCTCATTGATTATAACAAATGTACCACTCTGGTGGGGTATGTTGCTAATAAGTGAGGCTATACAATGTGTTGGGTTAGGGGCATATGGGAAATCTCTGTACCTTCCTCGCAATTTTTCTGTGAACCTAAAACTACTCTAAAAAAGCAAAGCCTTGACAATAAAAAAATGATAATAAAGGGATATTAAAAACTCTGTGCCCACACAGTTGATAATCCAGGTGAAATGGATGAATTCTTTGAAAGACACAATCTACCAAAACTCACACCAGAAATTAATCTGACTAGGCCATACCTGTTAAAAACATTGAATCAAAATTGATAACTTTCCAAAAAACAACAGTCCAGATGGGTGCACTGGTGAGTTCTACCAGATGTTTAAGGAAGAAATGATATCAATTATCTATAATCTTTTCCAGAAATTAGAAATTAGAAGCAAAAGAAATACTTCCTAACTAATTCTGGGAGGCCAGCATTACAATAATACTTAAACCAGGTAAACACATTACAAGAAAGGAAAACTACAGACCAATATCTCCATGAACATAGACACAAAAACCTTCAACAACTTGTTAGTAAATAAGATCCAAACAAGTATTAACATTATACATCACAACCCAGTGCAATTCATTCAAGGCATGAAAGTCTGATTTACCATTTGAAAATCTAATCCCAAATTTGTTAGACACTATCTACAAAAATGCTGCAGCTAACATCTTATGTAATGGTGAGAAACTGGAGGCTTCCTTGTTAAGATCAGGAACAAGACAAAGATATCCTGTCACACAATTTATATTCAATACTGTATTGGAAATCCTAGTTAATGCAATAAGGCAAGAAAAAGGAAAAAAGAGTATATAGATTGGGAAGGAAAAATAAAACTTTGTTTGCAGATTATTATCTATATAGAAAATCCCAAAATATCAACACAGCTCCAGAATAAGCAACTATAGCAAGGCTACAAGTTCAATACACAAAAGTAAACTGTTTTTCTACAGGCCAGTCATGATCAATTGCAATTTGAAGTTAAAAACACAATGCCATTTACATTAGCGCCTAAAAAAAGTGAAATGTTTAGAAAAAATATGTACAAGATCTGTATGAACAAAACTACAAAATTCTAGAGAAAGAAGTCAGAGAGCTAAATAAATATAGACACACTCCATGCTCATGCTGGGAAGACAACATTGTCAAGAAGTGAGTTCTTCTAGGCTTGATCTACAGATTTAACACAATCCCAATAAAAATCCCAGCAAGTTATTGTGTGGATATTGCCAAACTAATTATAAAGTTTATACAGAGAAGTAAAAAAAGAAACAAAACATCAGAATACCCAACAAAATATTGAAAAAGGAAGAACAAAGTCAGAGGAATGGCGCTATCCAATTTTAAGACTTACTATAGAGCTACAATAATCAAAACAATGGTGTTGATGTAAGAATAGAGAAATCAATAAGCAAAATAAAGAGCCCAGAAATAAAGCCACAAAAGATAGTCAACTGATATTTCACAAAGAATCAAAGGCAATTCAATGGAAACAGGATAAAATTTTTAATAAATTGTGCTGGAAGAACTGGCCATATACATGCAAAAAAAAAGGAATAAATCTGGACACATATCTTACACTCGTAACAAAAATTAATTCAAAATGGATCATAGACCTACATGTAATAAGCAAAAATATAAAACTATTAAAAAGATAACATAGGAAAGAATCTAAATGACCTTGGGTTTGGTGATGGCTTCTTAGATATAACACCAAAAACATGATCCATGAAAAAAATTGATGACAGTTGTCATTAAAATTAAAAACTTTTGTTCAGCAAAATACACTGTTAGAGAATGGAAATTACAAACCAAGGACTGGGAGAAAATAGTTGTGAACACATATCTGATAAAGGACTATTGTCCAAAATGTATAAAAATCTCTGAAAACTATAATAAGAAAATAAACAACCTAATTATAAAATGGGCAATAGATCTAAACAGATACCTCAGCAAAGAAGATATATGGATGGAAGATAAACTTATGAAAATATGCTACATATCACATCATTAGAGAATTGCAAATTAAAATAACAGTGAGATGGTGTTATGTATACATTAGATTTTAGCCAAAATCCAAAGCATTGTCAACACCAATTGTTGGTGGGGATGAGCATCAGGAAGTCCTATTCATCACTGGTAGGAATGCAAAAATGGTACAGTAACTTAAAATTTGGAAATTTCTTTCAAAGCTAAATATAAATCTTACAACCAAGTAGTGGTGCTCTTTGATCTTAACCCAAATGAGTAAAAAATTTGCATTCGCATAGAACCATGTACATGAATATTTATAGCAGTTTTATTTATAATTTCTAAAATTTGGAAGAAATCAAGATGTCCTTCAAAGGTGAGTGGATAGATTGTGCTACATCCAAACAATGGAATATCAGTCAGCATTAGAAAGAAATGAACTTTCAAGCCATGAAGAGACAGGGAGGAAACTTAAATGCATATTAGTAAGTGAAAGGAGCTAATCTGAAAAGGCTGTATACTGTATGGTTCCAACTATATGACATTCTCTAAAAGGCAAAAATAGAAACAGTGAAAAGGTAAGTGGTCATCAGGGATTCAGAAGAGGGTGCCAGTGGTGGAGCGGTATAGCACAGGGGATATTTTAGGAAGTTAAACTCTTCTATATGATACTATAATGATGGATACATGTCATTGTACATTTTTAAAACCCATAGAATGAGGAACACACACAGTGAATCCTAATGTACATGTAGTGCTATTATTTTAAAAGTCCAAATCATGACCATCAAGAATAGAATGGATAAATTGTTTTATACTCATATCATTGAATACTATGTGACAGTTAAAATGAACAAATTATAGCTACAGTCAATGACATAGATGAATATCACAGGCATAAATGGGAGTTGCATAAATGGGAGCAGATGCAAAAGCAGAAATATTATATAATTCCAAATATATAAAATTCCCCTAACAAAGGCCATATGTATATGCATATTTATTATATGTAGAGTTTTATATTTGTGTTTCACATACATGTACATATATATGTATATGTAAATGTGTGTATGTTTATAATACACCTCCAAAAACAAGCAGAACTAGATGAATGATGGGAATTGCAAGAGGTGATATTTTCAAGCTAGAGTGTTTTTGCCTCAAAGCATGTTATAATTTATACATAGACTAGGAAAACACAATTCTTGTGGAATCAGAAGATACATTTTGTGGTTGGCAGAGGAGAAATTGTGTTAGAGGAGAAGTTCTGAAATGGAGAAGAGCCACAAAGAAGCAAATTCCCAAATATGTAAGTTTCCCTCAAATGAAATATGGTGGATCTTTGAACTACACTTGTACAGGGCAACCCCAGGGGGCCTAGTATAAATACAACAGTTAGAAGCTGTGCTCACTGTAGGGAATATAGGGATTTGAGTTTGAATTCCGCCAATTTAACTCTACTGGAAAACTATCATCATTCTTCAGAGGAATAAAACTGAATCCAAAATCTCTAGAACTTTAATTCATAGTATATACTACATAAAAAAAATCATGGGAAGACACAAGAAAATGTAATACATACACAAGACAAAAAGTAGGCATTAGAGACTAACCCCAGGATATTCAAGATGTGATATTATCTGACAAGGATTTGAAAGCAGCTGTTATACATATGTTCATGGAGGTAAAGGAAAATATGCTCTTAATCAATAAACAAATGTGGTAATTCCACATAGAAATGGACATTATATAAAAAAAGAACCAAATAGACTAAACAGCTGAAATGAAAAAAATTAGTTTTTCAGCTTATCAGCAGATTGGAAACAGAAGGAAAAAAATCTTGAAGATAGAGTGATAGAAATTATCTAATCTGAATAAAAGAATGAAAAACTTGAAGAAAATGAACAGATCCTTAGAGACATGAGGGATGACTGAATCACAAAGGGGAGGAGGAGAGACAGAATAAGTAAATGAGGCCAAAAAGTAAACCAATAGTTAAAAACTAATAGCTGAAAACTTCCAAAATATGGTATGAAACCTAAATTTTTAGATACAAGAAGGTCAACACCTTCCCCCAAAAATAGGTATGAATTAAAACGTATCTAGTCACATCATAATCAAACTGCTAAAATCCAAAGATAATAAGGTAATCTTGGAAGCAGATATGTAAAAAACAACACATTACACAAAGGCAAAGTATATGAATGATGGATGACAGACTGTCAAAAACAATAGAGACAAATCATCTTAAAAAAAAATTTAATTCCTGGGGGGTCTGGGTGGCTCATTCGGTTGAGTGTCTGACTTCAGCTCAGATCATGATCTCATAGCTTGTAATTTCAAGCCCTGCTTTAGGCTCTTTGCTGACAGCTCAGAGCCTGGAACCTGCTTTGGATTCTGTGGTCTCCCTCTCTCTCTGCCCCTCCCCCCGCTCACACTCTGTCTCTTTCTCAAAAATAAATAAACATTAAAAAAAAATTAAAAGAAAAAATTAATTCCAGTATAGTTAACATACTATATAGTAGTTTTAGGTGTACAGTATAGTTATTCAACAATTCTATACATTACTCAGTGCTTATCATAAGTGTCCTCTTAATCCCCTTCAGCTATTTCACCCATTCTTCCACCCACTTCCCCTCTGGTAATTATCAGTTTGTGAGCTACAATTTAGAGTGTGTTTTTTGGTTTGTCTCTTGTTAATTTGTTTTGTTTTTTGAATTCCATATATAAGTGAAATCATATCTTTTTCTTTGACTTATTTCAATTAGCATTATACCCTCTAGATCCATCCTTATTGTTGCAAACGCCAAGATCTCATTCTTTTTTTTATGACTGAGTAATATTCTGTTATATATATTTATATATATACCACATCTTCTTTATCCATTCATGGCCACTTGGGCTGCTTCCATAATTTGGCTATTGTAAATAATGCTGCATAAACATAAGGGTGTGTATATACTTTCAAATTAGTATTTTTGTATTCTTTGGGTAAATATCCAAGAGTGGAATTATTGTATCATATGATAGTTGTATTTTTAATTTTTTGGGGACTCTCCATGCTGTTTTTTCACAGTAGCTGCACCAGTTTGCACCTCCACCAACAGTGAGCAAGGATTCCTTTTCCTCCATATCCTCACCAACACTTGTTTCTTGTGTTTTTTATTTTAGCCATTCTGATGGGTGTGAGGTGATATCTCATTGTACTTTTGATTTGCATTTCCCTGATGATGAGTGATGTTGAGCAACTTTTCCTGTGACTGTTGGCCATCTGAATGTTTTATTAGGAAAAATGTCTGTTTGTGTCTTCTGCCCATTTTTAATTTGGATTATTTGGGGTTTTTTGGTGTCGAGTTTTATAAATTCCTTATATATTTTAGATACTAACCTTTTATTACATACGTCATTTGCAAATACGTTCTCCCATTCAGTAGGTTGTATTTTGGTTTTGTTGGTTGTTTTCTTTGCTGTGCATAAGCTTTTTATTTTGATGTAGTCCCAATTGTTTATTTTTACTTTGGCTTCCCTTGCTTCAGGAGACATATCTAGAAAAATGTTGCTACAGCTAATGTCAGAGGAATCACTGCCTGTGTTCTTTTCTAGGATTTTTATAGTTTCAGGATTGCATTTAGGTCTTTAATTCATTTGAGTTTATATTTGTGTATAGTGTAAGACAGTGGTCCGGTTTCTTTCTTTTGCATTAGTTGCCCAGTTTTCCCAACACCATTTGCTCAACAGATTGTCTTTCTCCCATTGCATATTCTTGCCTCCTTTTTCAAAGGTTAGTTGACCATATAATCATGGGTTTATTTATGGCCTCTCTATTTTGTTCTATGGACATATCTGACTATTTTTTGTTCTAGTACCATGCTGTTTTGATTACCACAGCTTTGTAGTATACCTTGAAATCTGGGATTATGATTCCTCCAGTTTTGCTTTGTTTTTGTTTTTGTTTTTTTTTCAGTATTGCTTTGGCTATTTAGAGCCTTCTGTGGTTCTATGCAAATTTTAAGATTGTTCTAGTTCTGTGAAAAGTGCTGTTGGTAATTTTAAAGGGATTGCGTTAAAAACTGTACATTGCTTTGGGTAGTATGGGTATTTTAACAATATTTTTTCTTCCAATCCACGAACATGAAATGTCTTTCCATTTCTTTGTGTCCTCTTCAATTTCTTTCATCAATGCTTTATAGTTTTCAAGAGTACAGATCTTTTACCTCCTTGGATAAGTTTATTCCTAGCTATCTTATTATTTTTGGTGCAGTTGTAAATGGGATTGTTTTCTTAATTTCTTTCTGCTACTTCATTATTAGTGTATAGAAATGCAACAGACTTCTGTATATTGATTTTATATACTGCAACTTACTGATTTGTCATTCTAGTAGTTGTTTTGATATATATAGTTTTTTGGTATATATAGTATCATGTTATTTGCAAATGGTGACAATTTTACTTCTTCCTTACTGATTTGGATGTCTTTTATTGCTTTTTCTTGTCTGATTGCTGTGGATGAAACATCCAGTACTATGCTGAATAAAAGTAGTAAGAGTGAACATCATTGTCTTGTTCCTGATCTTAGGGGAAAACCTCTCAGTTTTTCATTATTGAGTATGATGTTAGCTGTGGGTTTTCATATATGGCCTTTATTAGGTTGAAGTATGTTCCCTGTAAACCTACTTTGTTAAGCGTTTTTATCATGAATGGACATTGTACTTTGTCAATTTTTTTTTTGCATCTATTGAAATGATCATATGGTTTTTATCTTTTCTCTTGATGTGATGTATCATGTTAATCAGTTTGTGAATATTGAACCACACTTGCATCCCAGTTGCAATCCAACTTGATCATGGTGAATGATTTTTTAATGTATTGTTTGATTTAGTTTGTTAATATTTTGTTGAGGATGTTTGCATTTATTTTTATCAGAGATATTGGCCTGTAGTTGTATTTTTGTGTTGTCTTTATCTGGCTTTGGTATCAGGGTAGTGTTGGCCTTATAAAATGAATTTGGAAGCTTTCTTTCCTCCTCCTTTTCTTGGAATGGTTTGAAAAGAATAGGTATTAACTTTTCTTTAAATATTTGGTAAAATTCACCTGTGAGGCCATCTGGTCCTGGACTTTTGCTTGTGGGGAGCTTTTTGATTATTGATTCAATTTCATTGCTAGTAATTGGTCAGTCCAGATTTTCTATCTTTTTCTTATTCAGTTTTGGGAGGTTTTATGTTTCTAGGAATTTATTTCTTCTAGGTTGTCCAATTTATTGGTGAATAATTTTTCAAAATTTTCTCTTATAATCCTTTGTATTTCTGTGGTATCAGTTGTTATTTCTCCTCTTTCATTTCTTGTTTTGCTTATTTGAATGTTCTCTCTCTATGTCTCTCTCTTTTTTGATGAGTCTGGCTAGAGGTTTACCAATTTTGTTGATCTTCTCAAAGAACCAGATCCTGGTTTCATTGACCTATTCTATTGTTTTTGTTTTTTAGTTTTTATTTCATTTATTTCTGCTCTAATCTTATTTCCTTCCTTCTACTGGCTTTGATTTTTGTTTGTTCTTCTTTTTCTAGTTCCTTTAGGTGTAAGGTTAGGTTGTCTATTTGAGATTCTTCTTGCTTCTTGAGGTAGGCCTGTATAGCTATAAATTTCCCTCTTAGAATCACATTTGCTGAATCCCAAAGGTTTTGGATCATTGTGTATTGTATTTACATTTTCATTTGTCTCTATGTATTTTTTTAATTTCTTCTTTAATTTCTTGGTTGACCCATTCATTGTGTAGTGGCATGTTCTTTAATCTCCATGTATTTGTGTTCTTTCCAGACTTTTTCTTATGGTTGATTTGTAGTTCCCATAGTGCTGTGATCAGAAAAGATTCATGCTATGACTTCAATTTTTTTTGAATTTATTGTAGACTCATTTTGTGGCCTAATATGTGATCTGTTCTGGAGAATGTTCCATGTGCACTTGAAAAGAATGTGTATCCTGCTGTTTTAGAATGGAATGTTCTGAATATATCTGTTACATCCATCTGGTGTAATATGTCATTCAAAGCCACTGTTTCCTTGTTTTCCTGTTTAGATGATCAATCCATGATGTAAGTGGGGGTGTTAATGCCCTCTACCATTATTGTATTACTATTGATTACTTCCTTTGTTTTTTATTAGCTGCCTTATGTATTTGGATGCTCCCATGTTAAGTGTTTAAATATATACAATTGTTGTATCTTCTTGTTGGATTGTTTTCTCTTTTTAAATTTTGCTTATTTTGAGAGAGAGAGAGAGAGAGAGAGAGAGAGAGAGAGAACGAGTCAGGGAGGGGCAGAGAGATGGAGAGAGAAAGAGAATCCCAAGCAGACTCCATGCTTTGCACATTGTCCAACATGGGCTTGATTTCACTACTGTGAGATCATGACCTGACCCAAAATCAAGAGTTGGATGCTTAAGTATCTGAGCCACCCAGGTTCCTCTGTGTTCTTTGTCTCTTGTTACAATATTGGTTTTAAAGCCTATTTTTTTCTGATATAAATATTGCTACCCCAGCATATAGATGGGTCCTGCTTTTTTATCCATTCCATCACCTTATGTCTTTTTTTTTTTTTTTGCCAGAGACAGTATGAGTTAGGAACAGAGGTAGAGGGTATGAGAGAAAATCTTAAGCAGGCTCCATGCTCAGTGTGGAGTCCAATACAAGGCTTGATCCCATAACACTGGGATCATGACCTGAGTTGAAATCAAGAGTCAGATGCTCAACCAACTGAGCCACCTAGGTGTACCACCCTATGTCTTTTGATTGAAACATTTAGTTTACTTACATTCAAAGTAATTATTGACAGGTATGAACTTACTGCCATTTTGTTACTTGTTTTATGGTTGTTTTTATAGTTCTTTTTTGTTCGTTTCTTCTCTTGCTCCCTTTCCTTGTGGCTTGATGGTCTTCTTTAATAATATGCTTTGATTCCTTTCTCTGTATTTTGTGTATATCTATTACAGATTTTTGATATGTGGCTACCATTAGGTTTGTATATAACATTTTATGCATATAGCAGCCTATATTATGTTGATAGTTGCTTAATTGTCAATCTATTCTTTATTCCTCTTCCCCCAGGTTTTAGGTATACTTTATATCCTTTATTTTGTGAATCCCTTGACTGGTTTTAATAGTTACATTTAATTTTACTGCTTTTGTGCATCTTATTTTTTTCCTTCTTCTAATTACGGTCTTTCCTTTATACTCCAAGCGTCACCTTTAACATTTCTTGTAAGGATGGTTTAGTGGTCATGAATTCCTTTAACTTTTTCTTGTCTGGGAAACTCTGTATCTCTCTTTCTATTCTGAATTATAGCCTTGCTGGGTAAAGTATTCTTGACCACAGGTTTTTTTCTTTCTGCACTATGAATATATCTTACCACTCCCTTCTGGCCTTCAAAATTTCTACTCAAAATTAGCTGGTAGCCTTATGGGGTTTCCTTTATATGCAACCATTTTCTATTTTTCTTGCTGCTTTTAAGGTTCTCTCTTTATAACTACTTTTTGCCATTTTAATTACTATGTTTCTTGGTGTGGATCTTCTTTGATTGATGGGGAAATGTATCTGTGCCTCCTGAATCTAGATTTCTGTTTCCTTCCTCAGATTTGGGAAGTTTTGAGTTATTATTTCTTCAAATTTTCTGCCTCTTTTCTCTCTTTTCTCCTTCTGGGAGCCCTATAATATAAATGTTATTATGCTTGATTGTGTCCTTGAGTTCCCTAAGTCTATTTTCACTTTTCATTAGTATTTTTTCTTTCTCACTTTCAGCTCAATTGCTTTCCATTACTCTGTCCTCCAGGTCGCTGATCCATTCTTCTGTTTCCTCTATTCTACTATTTATTCAATGTAGTGTATTTTTAATTTCACCTTTGAGTTCTTCTCTGGTTATTTTTTGTTTTCTATTTCTATCATTAAGGTTCTTGCTGAAGTTCTCCACTCTTTTATCAAGTCCAGTATCTTGAAGGCTATTTCTTTAAATTCTCCATCAGGAATATTATTTATTTCTGCTTTGTTTATCTCTCTTGCTCTGACTTGTCCCTGTTCTTTCATTTGGGACATTCTCTTCTGCCCACAACAAGCAAAGGAAATTTCATCTAACTCTCTGTGTCTTTTCTCTGTGTTTGGAAAAGCAGCTATTCTCCTGCTCTTGAAAGTAGTGGCCTTATGAAGAAGAAGTCTTGTAGTGTCCTGCAGTGCAATGTCCCCTATTCGCCAAAACCTGGTGTTTAAAGAGTGTTTCCAATATGTGTTGTGTGTGCCTTACTGTTGTGGTGGTTTTCCCTTCAGTCCAGTTGTCTACAATTGCTCTCTTTGCCTACTGTGGGCAGGTTTTGGTCCCTTTTTTTGTTAGTGGACCAAAATGGGCCTGCCTTGGGCTTCAGTTGAGTCAGACCAGAGATGCAGTAGCACCAAGGTGCGGGGCACTTCCTCTGTTGTTCCCTGAGAAGGTTTTATTGGTGGGTGGGGCCTGCAATTAGACCAGCTGTCTGCCTCCAGCCCACTGCTCCCAGCCCCGTCTCCTGCAGTGGGACTAGTGTGTGTGGTTATCATCCCCTCTCCCTGGGACAGGGGTCACTTTGGAGTGGTGCTTGTCCCTTTTGGGGTTGCTTTCATGCTGCCAATCTCATAGCATACTTTAGATCGACTTCAGCTATGGGCATATTCAGGGTGCAGGTCCTCAGGAGAACATGGGCGTGGAATGCATGAGGTTAGCAAGGTTTAAGCAGATCTGCTGTAGGAGGAGACCTGGAGCAGAGGCCTGGCTGAAGGGGAAAGGTCTGTAGAACGCAGTGGCAAGGTGTGCTGTTAGCAAGTTAGGTAGTGAGTATTGGTGCTGTGCTGGTTCCTGCAACTGTGTGTCTAGTCTGGGGCTTGGGGGAGCAATATGGTGCCTGCCAGCTCTTTTGTTCTTGAAGTCTTTCACTGATCCTGCCCCTCCAGCACACTCTGTGATTAGTAAACAAATCTGCCTCTTGTATATCCCAGACATTTCCCAAACTTCTGTTTCTATTCTGTATCTCCACTGGGCTGTTTGTTGTGCTGTCTCTTTAAAGGCGGGGACTCAGTTTCCTGTTGCTCTCCTGGCTCTCCCAGAGCCAAGCCTACTGATTTTTAAAAATTCTCTTAATGTTTATTTATTTTTGAGAGAGACAGAGACAAGAATGCGAGTGGGTTAGGGGCAGAGGGAGAGGGAGACAAAGAACACGAAGCAGGCTCCAGGCTCTGAGCTGTCAGTGCAGAGCCCGACGCGGGGTTCCAACTCACAAGCTGTGAGATCATGACCTGAGCCAAAGTCGGATGCTCAACCGACTGAGCCACCCAGGCACCCCAGCAAGTCCACTGATTTGTAAAGTTCTAGGTATTAAGCATTGCTGATTTAAGACCTCATGAAGTTTGGCCTCTCTGATTTTCAAAGCTGAATGTTATGGGGATTTGTTTTCCCTGTGCAGGCTTTCTGATGTGAGTCTGTTTCTCCCTCCCCTCTGTCTTCCTGGGATCCCTCTTTCCTATGGACAGTCCCACTGGTCCATTTTGGGCCTAACAACATCTCTGCCCTTCCTACTCTTCAGTGTGGCCTTTTCTCGACATTTAGCAGTAGAGAGTCTTTTCTGCCAGACTTTGTGTCGTTTCCTGGGTTATTTACAGTGATGTGGGTGTTATCTAGTTGTGTCCATGGAATGAAGTGACTTTAGGGTCCTCCTACTCTTCTATCTTCCCCATAATCTTTCCAAATCAACATCTTTGAAGTGCAGAAAGAAAAACCTAATGTCAGTATAAGATTCTATATTTGCAGAACTCTTTTTCAGAAAGGAAGCAGAAGCCAAAATGAGATACCACACACATATTAGAATGGCTAAAATAAAACCATTTTTGTAAATATAAAGTACTGGTTAGGATTTGGAGCAATAAGAACTGGAAATGCAAAATAGTATAGTGTCTTTGGAAGAGAGTTTAGTGGTTTTTTATAAAGCTAAACATACACTTATGTGACCCAAATATCCTACTTTTAGGTATTTCAATTTTCAAGCAAATTGAAAGGTAATATTTAAACAAAAACCTTATGTAAATATTTATATCTACTTTAGTCATATTTGCTAAAAACCGGAAATAAACTAAGTGCCCTTAAATAAATGAATAGATAAACTTGTACATCCATACAATAAAATAATACTTGGCAGTAAAAAGGAGCAAACTATTGATTCACACAAGAACATGGATGTATCTTAAATACATTACTCTAAGTGAAGAAAGATCCAAAAAGCTATGTATTATATAATCGCATTTATAGGACATTCTAGACAAGGTAAAATTATGGGGATGGAAAATAATCAATGGTAGTCAAGGGATGAGGTGTGACAGAAGGGGTCGACTATGAAAGGGCCACATAGGAGAATTTTGGGAGTGATGAAATAGTTCTGTATGTGTAAGGGAAACCTCAGTATTCTTTCTGTGTTTCTGTCTTTTCACACTGATACCACACAACACTTCTGGCACCAATGTTTGGGGATTTCCCCTCACAACAAGCAATTTTCTGTGACACCATCTGGGTATCCAACAATTTGGCTCAGTCCTGACACTATCAGCCTAGACATAGCATCAGATCCCACAGGTTAGGAGTCAGTCCTACAAAACTGCCCATTCTCCTAACTTTAGATGTCATTGCAAGTCCAGGTTGTTAACTATGCTCTGGACCTTGGAGCTTATATTGGAGGTCCCATGAGCCTCTCTTAGGGTTTGATTAATTCACTAGAGTGGTTCACAGAACTCAGGAAAACAGTTTTACTTACTGTTTACCAGTTTAGTATAAAGGGATATAATAAAGGATACAGATGAGCACTCATATAGAAGAGATGCAGTGGACAAGGTATGTACATGGGAATGGCTAGGTACACCACTCTGCCAGCACCTCCACGTGTTCAGTATGGAGGCTCTCTGAACACTGCACACTGGGGATTTTTATGGAGGCTTTATCACATAGGCATGATTGATCATTAACTATTTTCAGCCCCTCACCTCTCTCTGGAAAATAGGGGTAGGGCTGAAAATCCAAAGTTTCTCATGCTGGCTTGGTCTTTCTGGTGACCAGCCTTCATCAAGGGGCCCATCATGAGTCACTTCATTAGAACAAAAGATACTGTTATCACCCAGGAAATTCCAAGTGATTTAGTAGCTTTATTCCAGGAACTGGGGTCAAAGACCAGCTGTTAGGAAATCTGTACCTAGTGTTCTTATTACTTAGGAAATTACAAAGGTTTTAGGAGCTCCATGCCAGGAAGCAGGAGCAGAGGTCAATCTATATATTTTTAATTATCTCCCAGTATATTACTGTAGAAGTACCTATATAACTATACAGTTGTCAAAATCCACCACAAAGAGTAAATTATACCCTATGCAAATTTTAAAAAATCAAGATATCCCTTCCCATGGAAACCACAATAAAGATTCTTGCCCACAGTTCCTCCCAATCCTTCTGCTTTTTGAATGACTTTGGTGCTTTCCTATGTGAGCTCCATGGCATTGTATGCCTCTGCCTCTTGGGATTTGTGAGTAACAAATTATCTTTTCAGTGGAAATCATCTCCTGATCTGTTGGCCTTATGATACCTCAACCTTTATATTAACACACTATATTTTAAAACAATTGACATAGTGAACAGAGTAGTTTAGCCTTAAACTGGAATGATATGCCATTAGACTGCTGTTTGCTTACTGGCTTAGTTCTATCAGGTAGCAGGGACAGTCAGGGGAGGTACCACTGCTTGTTGGTGTATGCTCATGCTGTGGTAAGACTACTGTTTGTTGCATGTGCTAGGTGTTACCATTGATTTTCATCCTAAATTCGGAATTTGAAAATGAAGTTCTCAAGTTCTTACTTGAGTTACTTGCTTAGATTCTGGAATATGCTCCTGGGGGCACTTACATAAGTTTTCAAAAACCTGCACTGAAGGGAGTAAGGTGTGACTTCCTTCAAAGTGCTGGAGGATGGGCCTGACTGATTAACCAGGCAGCACTGACAAGTGGTGGGGCAAGTGGAGTTGCTAGTTTTTCCTACATCTTAGCCTAACCCATTGAGGAGAGGTAGAATGTGCTTTGGAGGTGCTGCGGTATTGGGAGCCACTCACAGAGTTAGTGTCAGGAACCATGGCACTCCACAAAATGTGCTGTTTCAGACTTGACCTCTTGTGTTGTTGCTTAAAGGATCTTAAACCCTCGGAGACCAGGGGCATCATGCTTGATAAAAAAGGAAAGAGATAAAACAGCATTTTGTTCCTGTCCTGATTAAGACCCTTGAGGAGGTCATACAATTGACTGAAGAAGGTAAAGAGCCCAGAAAATGTACATGGGCTTTACTGAATATTTTTGCTTACCGGCATGCCAAGGGCCTTAAACTCAAAATCCAGAGCCTCAAAAATACTGGTAAGCAACTGCTACTCTCCTAGAAGTGGATCAAACCCCTCAGAGGTCAACTGAAACACTCTAGAGAGGGATACCACTCCCTATGGACAGGGCCTTTCAGAGCTACTATGAGTTTATGCAGTAAGCCCCAAAGACTGAGACAGACAGGGACCTTAAAAAAAAAAAAAGTCAAAAGCAGAAAAAAACCTCTCTGACCTCAGCTGCAGCAATTTCTTACTTGACACATCTCCAGAGGCAAGGGAATTAAAAGCAAAAATGAACTATTGGGACCTCATCAAGATAAAAAGCTTCTGGGGAGGAGCCAAGATGGCAGAACAGCATGGAAGTTTTTCTTGTCTCCTGTCCATAAATACATCCAGACCAACACTAAACCATCCTAAACACCTAGAAAACTGATTGCAGGATTAACACAACAATCTGCACAATCTGAACCACAGAATTCAGCAGGTATGTGGTGCGGAGAGGTGAAATTGGGGAACTAGAAGCCGCGAAAGGTAGGGAACCGCTTTTGCGGGCAGAGAGAGGATGGAGACTGGGGAGGGGGGTAGAATATGGAAAGGCACCCCTCCCCAAAAACAGCTGGAGAGAAAGTGGAAAATTGGAAACAGCCGCAGGGACTAAACTAAAAAGGGAGAAAGGAGAAATGAGAAAGGAGAGGGTTTAAATTCCATTAAGACTGTAAACAAGGGGAGCGCAAAGGCTGCAACTCCACACCTCGATACTGGCAGTGCTCTGGTGGAAAGGATGAATCCCCAGGAAAAGAGTGGGGTCCGGCAGGTTCTTGGGCCACACGTGGAAAAGCAGTTCCACTGCTGGAAGGACATTTGGTCGAGACTGTTGAAGCCACCTGGTCTCAGCAGACCCCAGAAGGCAGCCACATTCACTGGTGCTGGGGCAAGGTCATTGAGGGTGAAGCCTGGTGCCAGATGTGTGTTGTGATTTTCCATAATCCCTGAAACGCTGCTGCTACACTATCTCATGAGCTTTTTCTGGGGTGGGCTGACACCTGGCTGCAGTCTTAGGGCACCAGCAACAACAGGGTTCAGTGGGTGTTCCTGGGTGCAGCTGACATTTGGCCATTGCTCATTCAGCCATTGCTCGGTGATACCCTCATGCAGAGGGGCAGAACGGGTCAAATCCACAGTCCTTCAGAAGTAAGAGGCCAGGGAAAACAGCTACATCTAAGACAAAACTCGGGAGAGAGGTACGGCCTAGAGCCTGGTCATGGAGAGGGAAAAAGCAGGGAGTGATGAGAGCTGAAGACAGAGGATGGGTACACTATTGCTGATCTGGGAGAACAGACTGGGTAGCTGGGTGGCGCCATTTTTACTGCTCCCGTACATGTGAATATGCACCTACCAGCGCCACAACAATCTACCCCAGTAGGCTAGCAGTGCCATCTAGTGGAGAGCAGAACTGTTACACTGAGCTCTGCCCAATTGGGCCAACTCTGCTCTTCAAGAACACAAGTCTCACTGCTGGCTTAATTTATGGACTATGAAGAGCTACATAGACTGACTTCTAGGGGAAAACGAAGCAATTTCAGTCCTACTTCACTCTGTTAGCAGGTTCATCTATTCAATTTTTTTCTTTTTTTTTTCTTTTTTCTTTTTCTCTGTTACAATTCTTTTCTTTTTCTTGAATACAAAAAAGAAAAAATTCATTTTTATTTTCAATTTTTATTAAAAATATGTTTCTTTAATTTTTATTACTATATTTTTTACTTTTGTGTAAATTTTTTCAAATTCTACTTCCATCATTTTATCTTAATCTACTTCATGGCATTCATCTTTCCAAATTTTCAAACAATTTCCTTTTTTTCTTTCTTTTTATTTTTTTCTCTTTTTTGTTTCTTTTCTTTTCCTTGAATGTAGAAAGAGAAAAACTTCATTTTACTTTCAATTTCTATTAAAAATGTTTTCATTTAATTTTTATTACTATATTTTTTGCTTTTATGTAATTTTTTAAAAATTCTATTTTACTTCCATCATTTTATTTTAGTCTATTACAGTGTATTCATTTGTTCAAATTTCAAACAATTTTTTTCTCTTTTCCTTTTTTATCTTTTTTCTCTTTTTCATTTCTTTTCTTTTTTCTTAAATAAAGAAAAAGAAAAAATCATATTTATTTTTAATTTTTATTAAAAATATTTTTATTTTTTTACTATATTCGGTACTTTTGTGTATATTTTTCAAATTATATTTCACCCCCACCATCTCTTTTTAGTCTACTTCAGTGTATTCATTTTTTCAAATTCTCAAACGATTTCCTTTTTTTTCTCTCCCCCCCTTTTTTTCCTCTAATCTGTCAAACCACTTTCAACATCCAGACCAAAACACATGTATGATCTAGCATCATCTATTCGATTTGTGTGTGTGTGTGTGTGTAATTTTTAATTTTAATATTTTTAACATTTTAATATGTTTTTAATTTCAATTTTTCTACCTCATTAATTCCTTTTCTCCCTTCAAAATGACAAAACGAAGGAATTCACCCCAAAAGAAAGAGCACGAATAAACGACACCCAGGGATTTAACCAACACAGATACAAGAAAGATGTCTGAACCAGAATTTAGAATCATGATAATAAGACTACTAGCTGGAGTCGAAAATAGATTAGAATCCCTTTCTGCAGAGATAAAAGAAGTAAAAAATAGCCAGAATGAAATTAAAAATGCTATAACTGAGCCGCAATCATGGATGGATGCAGCGGTGGCAAGGATGGACGAGGTAGAACGGAGAATCAGTGATATAGAGGACAAACTTATAGAGAATAATGAAGTAGAAAATAAAGAGGGAGATTAAAGCAAAAGAACGCAATTTAAGAATTAGAGAAATCAGTGGCTCATTAAAAAGGAACAACATCAGAATCATACGGGTCTTAGGGGGAAGAGAGAGAAATAGGGGTAGAAGGGTTATGTGAGCAAATCATAGTGGAAAACTTTCCTAACCTGGGGAAAGACACAGACATCAAAATCCAGGAAGCACAGAGGAACCCCATTAGATTCAACAAAAACTGACCATCGACAAGGCATATCATAGTCAAATTCACAAAATACTCAGGCAAGGAGAGAATCATGAAAACAACAAGGGGAAAAAGTCCCTAACCTACAAAGGTAGACAGATAAGGTTTGCAGCAGACCTATCCACAGTAACTTGGCAGGCCAGAAAGGAGTGGCAGGATATATTCAGTGTGATGAATCAGAAAAAATATGCAGCCAGAATTTTTTATACAACAAGGCTGTCATTCAAAATAGAAGGAGAGATAAAAAGTTTCCCAAACAAAAATTAAAGGAATTTGTGACCACTAAACCAACCCTGAAAGACATTTTAAGGGGGATTTTCTGAAGGGAAGAAAAGATGAAAAAATATATATTTCATATATATATATATTTCATATATATTTCATATATATATCATATATATTTCATATATATTTCATATATATGATATATATATAATCTATATATATATATTGATATATATATATCATTTATATATATATCTATATATATATATGCCAAAAGCAACAAAGATTAGAAAGGACCAGAGAACACCACCAGAAACTCCAACTCTACAAGCATCATAATGGCAGTAAATTCATATCTTTCAGTACTCACTCTAAACTCCAATACTCTAATCAAAAGACATAGGGTAACAGAATGGATAAGAAAACAAGATCCATCTATATGCTGTTTACAAGACAACCACTTTAGACCTAAAGACACCTACAGATTAAAAATAAGGGGATGGAGAACCATCTATCATGCTAATGGTCAACAAAAGAAAGCCAGAGTAGCCATACATATATCAGACAATCTAGACTTCAAAATAAAGACTGTATCAAGAGATGCAGAAGGGCATTAACCTAATCAAGGGTGTATCCACCAAGAAGACCCAACAATTGTAAGCATGTATGCGCCAAATGTGGGAGAACCCAAATATATAAATCAATTAATCACAAACATAAAGAAACTCATCGATAGTAATACCATAATAGTAGGAGACTTCAACACCCCACTCACAACAATGGACAGATCATCTAATCAAAAAATCAACAAGGAAACAATGGCTTTGAAAGACACACTGGACCAGATGGACTTAACAGCTATATTCAGAACATTTCATCCTAAAGCAGCAGAATATACATTCTTCTCCAGTGCACATGGAATGTTCTCCAGAATACACTATATACTGGGACACAAATCAGCCCTAAGTAAGTACAAAAAGATCAAGATCATACCGTGCATATTTTCAGACCACAATGCTATGAAAGTTGAAATCAACCACAAGAAAAAATTTGGAAAGGTAACAAATACTTGGAGACTTAGGAACATCCTAATAAAGAATGAATGGTCTAACCAAGTAGTTAAAGAGGAAATTAAAAAGTATATGGAAGTCAATGAAAATGATAGCACCACAACCCCAAACCTCTGGGATGCCGTAAAGGCAGTCATAAGAAGAAAGTATATAGTAATCCAGGCCTTCCTAAAGAAGGAAGAAAGATCTCAGATACACAACCTAACCTTATGCCTTAAGGAGCTGGAAAAAGAACAGCAAATAAAACCCAAAATCAGAAGACAGGAAATAATAAAGATTAGAGCAGAAATTAATGCTATCAAAATAAAAAAAAAAAACAGATCAATGAAACCAGAAGCTTATTCTTTGAAAGAATTTAAAAAAATTGATAAACCACCAGCCACTTTGATCAAGAATAAAAAGGAAAGGACCCAAAAAATAAAATCAAGAATGAAAGAGGAGAGATCACAACCAACACTACAGAAATAAACAATAAAAAGAGAATGTTATGAGCAATTATATGTCAATAAAATGGGTAATCTGGAAGAAATGGACAAATTCCTAGAAACATATACACTACCAAAACTGAAACAGGAAGAAATAGAAAATTTGAACAGACCCATAAGCAGTAAGGAAATCGAATTAGTAATAAAAAAATCTGCCAAAAAACAAGAGTCCAGGGCTAGATGGCTTTGCAGGGGAATTCTACCAAACATTTAAAGAAGAATTAACACCTATTCTCTTGAAACTGTTCCAAAAATAGAAATGGAAGGAAAATTTCCAAACTCTTTCTATGAAGCCAGCCTTACGTTGATTCCAAAACCAGATAGACCACACTAAAAAGGAGAACTATAGACCAATTTCCCTGATGAACATGGATGCAAAAATCCTCAACAAGGTATTAGCCAACCGTATCTAACAATACATTAAAAAATTATTAACCACGACCAAGTGGGATTTATACCAGGGATGCAGGGCTGGTTCAATATCCACAAAACAATTAACATGATTCATCACATCAATAAAAGAAAGGACAAGAACCATATGATCCTCTCAATAGATGCAGAGAAAGCATTTGACAAAATACAGCATCCTTTCTTGATAAAAACCCTCAAGAAAGTAGGGATAGAAGGAGCATGCCTCAAGATCATAAAAGCCATATATGAATAACCCAACGCTAATATCATCCTCAATGGGGAAAAACTGAGAGCTTTCCCCCTAAGGTCAGGAACAAGACAGGGATGTCCACTCTTGCCACTGTTATTCAACATAGTATTGGAAGTCTTAGCCTCTGCAATCAGACAACACAAAGAAATAAAAGGCATCCAAATTGGCCAGGAGGAGGTCAAACTTTCACTCTTCGAAGCTGACATGACACTCTATATGGAAAACCCAAAATATTCCACCAAAAAACTTCTAGAATTGATTCATGAATTCAGCAAAGTTGCAGGATATAAAATCAATGCACAGAAATTGGTTGCATTCCTATACACCAACAATGAAGCCACAGAAAGAGAAAGCAAGGAATTGATCCCATTTACAGTTGCACAAAAAACCATAAAGTACCTAGGAATAAATCTAACCAAAGAGGTGAAAAATCTATATACTGAAAACTCTAGAAAGCTTATGAAAGAATTTGAAGAAAACACACACACACACAAAAAAAAAAAAAACTGGAAAAAGATTCCATGCTCCTGGATAGGAAGAACAAATATTGTTAAAATGTCAATAGTACCCAAAGCAATCTACATATTCAGTGCAGTCCCCATCAAAGTAACACCAGCATTCTTCACAGAGCTAGAACAAATAATCCTAAAATTTGTATGGAACCAGAAAAGACCCCGAGTAGCCAAAGCAATCTTGAAAAAGAAAACCAAAGCAGGAGGCATCACAATCCCAGACTTCAAGCTATACTACAAAGTTGTAATCATCAAGACAGTATGGTACTGACACAAGAACAGACACTCAGATCAATGGAACAGAATAGAGAACCAAGAAATGGACCCACAAACATATGGCCAACTAATCTTTGACAAAGCAGTAAAGAATATCCAATGGAATAAAGACAGTCTCTTCGGCAAGTGGTGTTGGGAAAACTGGACAGCGATATGCAGAAGAATGAACCTGGACCACTTTCTTACACCATATACAAAAATAAACTCAAAATGGATGAAAGACCTAAATGTAAGACAGGAAGCCATCAAAATCCTCAAGGAGAAAGTAGGCAAAAACCTCTTTGATCTTGGCCGCAGCAACTTCTTACTCAACACGTCTCCAGAGGCAAGGGAAACAAAAGCAAAAATGATCTACTGAGACCTCCTCAAAATAAAAAGCTTCTGCACAGTGAAGGAAACAATCAGCAAAACTAAAAGGCAACTGACAGAATGGGAGAAGATATTTGCAAGCGACATATTGGATAAACAGTTAGTATCCAAAATCTACAAAGAACTTATCAAACTCAACACCCAAAAAACAAATAATCCAGTGAAAAAATGGGCAAAAGACAGGAATAGACACTTCTCCAAGTAAGACATCCAGATGGCCAACTGACACGTGAAAAAATGCTCCACATCAGTCATCATCAGGGAAATACAAATCAAAACCACAATGAGATACCACCTCACACCTGTCAGAATGGCTAACATTAACAACTCAGGCAACAACAGATGTTGGTGAGGATGTGGAGAAAAAGGATCTCTTTTGCATTGTTGGTGGCAATGCAAGCTGGTGCAGCCACTCTGGAAAATAGTATGGAGGTTCCTCAAAAAAACTAAAAATAGAATTACCCTACAACCCAGCAATTGTGCTACTAGGTATTTATCTAAGGGATACAGGTGTGCTGTTTCAAAGGGACACATGCACCCTCATGTTTATAGCAGCACTATCAATAATAAGTATGTAAAGAGCCCAAATGTCCGTCGATGGATGAATGGATAAAGAAAATGTGGCATAATTATACAATGGAGTATTACTCGGCAATCAAAAAGAATGAAATCTTGTCATTTGCAGCTATGTGGATGGAACTGGAGGGTATTTGCTAAGTGAAATTAGTCATAGAAAGACAAAAATCATATGACTTCACTCATATGAGGACTAACAGACAAAAGAGATGAATATAAGGGAAGGGAAACAAAAATAATGTAAAAACAGGGAGGGGGACAAAACAGAAGAGACTCATAAATATGGAGAACAAACTGAGGGGTACTGGAAGGGTTGTGGGAGGGGAATAGGTAAATGGGTAAGGGGCATTAAGGAATCTACTCCTGAAATCATTGCCTCACTATATGCTAACTAATTTGGGTGTAAATTAAAAAAACAAAAAAACAAAAAAACAAAGCTTCTGCACTGCAAAGGAAACAATCAACAAAACTAAAAGGCAACCAACGGAATGGGAAAAGATATTTGCAAATGACATAAGGACAAAGGGCTAGTATCCAAAATCTATAAAGAACTCACCAAATTCCACACCCAAAAAACAAATAATCCAGTGAAGAAATGGGCAGAAGACATGAATAGACACGTCTCTAAAGAAGACATCCAGATGGCCAACAGGCACATGAAAAGATGCTCAACATCACTCCTCATCAGGGAAATACAAATCAAAACCACACTCAGATACGACCTCACACTGGTCAGAGAGGCTAAAATGAACAAATCAGGAGACTATAGATGCTGGAGAGGATGTGGAGAAATGGGAACTCTCTTGCACTGTTGGTGGGAATGCAAACTGGTGCAGCCACTCTGGAAAACAGTGTGGAGGTTCCTCAAAAAATTAAAAATAGATATACCCTATGACCCAGGAATAGCACTGCTAGGAATTTACCCAAGGGATACAGGAGTGCTGATAAATAGGGGCACTTGTACCCCAATGTTTATAGCAGCACTTTCAACGATAGCCAAATTATGGAAAGAGCCTAAATGTTCAACTGATGAATGGATAAAGATAATGTGGTTTATATATACAATGGAATACTATGTGGCAATGAGAAAGAGTGAAATCTGGCCATTTGTAGCAATGTGGATGGAACGGGACAGTGTGATGCTAAGTGAAATAAGTTAGGCAGAGGAAGACAGATACCATATGTTTTCACTCATATGTGGATCCTGAGAAACTTAATAGAAGAACGGGGGTGGGGGGGGGGAAGGGGAAAAAAAGTTACAGAGAGGGAAGGAGGCAAACCACAAGAGACTCTTAAATACTGAGAACAAATTGAGGGTTGATGGGGGGTGGGGGAGAGGGGAAAGTGGATGTTGTGCATTGAGGAGGGCACCTGTTGGGATGAGCACTGGGTGTTGTATGGAAACCAATTTGACAATAAATTTTATGCAGTGAAAATGGACTGATACTTCAAACAGAGCTAACTGCATTGTTCCAAGAGGCTGCTATAGCTTTGTGAGTACAAACTCCAAGCCTTGGGAAATGTATTGCGCAGCCTTGGAATGAGATCTGGCTGCCTTTCAGGCACCCACCAGGCAGCTTATCCCTTTTCCTATAATTGTTTATAAGTTCTACACTAGGAGTATCAACCAGAAACTAAAATCATGACTTCTGGTGGTTAATAGCCTAAAACAAAAAATAAAAAATAATGGCAACAGGGAAAAAAAGGTAAAAGAGAAAAGAAAAAAAGCCACATAGATACAGAGGGAGAAAATATAAGGTAAATATGTAACTTATTTTTTATAAATACACACTATTTTAATATATAGAATAAATTACATATATACATACATGAAAACTAAATTAAAATAAATGTTCATAATTTGATCCAACTGGAAATCCAAAATTTATATACTAAAAGGATTTATATAACAACAAAAAATGAAAGCACTGATTGGTTTTTGTGCCTCTACAACATAGGTTCTAAATCAACTTTAGCATTGTCTAAAATGAAACAACTGACAGAACTTCATGTGCTTAATCAATATTGGGGCTGAAATTATACATGGGGTACATCGGGATCTCACTAAATTTAAACATTGTAGCCCTTATTATCTTAGAAAAAGTAGCTATAAAACAGAGGAAAAATAGGTTTGCTTCACTTTAGCTGTAGCGTTGCCTAAATTTCTTATACTCCTAGTACTCGCTGCCCTAAAATATTATATTTGGACATAGGTGCCCCAACACAGTGAATAATAACATTACATTAAATGAAGTAGCAGCACTTACAAATCAGCTTGATAAAATGGAACCCATGAACCCCAGCTAAAATAGATGATATGGCCCCCCAAAATTAAAACAGGACCTTCAAGGATTAAAACTTATTACATAACCCCTAATTAATAAAGATTATCATCCTGTTTATCCATTTAACAGCCCTGTTCTTAACTTTGTCTGTTCTTAAACCTGGAAAAAAGAAATGTCTCCTACAATCATAATGATATGGTCCCATCCATTAAGGTCACTATACCCCAAACCCAGCATTTTAAAAATTACTGACTTTAATAAACAATTGGTAAATATTTTTATATAGATTTGACTAATGTGCTCTGCTCAGCACCTCTTTCAACAGACTCTTGGCCACAGCTTGCCTTCTCTCTGAACAGACCCAATATACCTTTTCCAGACTATCCACTGGTGTCTCAGCAGCTTTGCCATAACACATTATCTTTGCACATGATCCTTAACTACATCCATCTTCATATAGAAGCACAGGCATAACATTACATCGATGCCATCCTCTTCCCAGGAGATTCATGCATTAAGGACATACAAGTCCAATATCTGCTAGTCCTGCCTGGGGTCTAGTGACAACATATTCCTCATTTACAGATTTTGCTTATCTCACAGACGCTGCTAATTGCAAATCAGCCTGGCTTAAATGAGCATCCCTATAACAAAAGGCTCTAGAATCTGTCTACATTAAAATCCACAGGCACTCTCATTAGTGCCTCAGAGCCTCCTTCACCATAGAGGCTTTGATAGCCTCTTTTCATGCCTCCTGGAATCTCTGGACCACCTATTATGGCTGTAAATTGCTCAAAGTCTTCTGATGCAAGCAAGTGCTCCTTCTGGCCCTGTGCTATACACCATTAAAACAAAAAAGCTGATGCATACCGGGTTTCCTTGGAAATGGAGGTTCTTATAGACTCTGAGCCTATGACTCTACATACCTGGCTGCTCACTACACTTTATATCACAGATACAGAATCCCACAAGCTTGGCACAGCTACCAATGCCTCCTTAATACAGGATGAAGCCAAATCTTGGCCCTCTGGCATATTTCACTTGCAGAAGGGGGTGGCCTCTCTTGACCTCAGTCCCTTGCCAGAGATGCTATCCATCCTCCAGATCCTTTGGCTACTGAGGAATCCTTTGGGCTTAACTGAATGCACAGCAATAGGAATTTGGAGACTCTAAGAATGGCACTGCTATTGTC
Organism: Panthera tigris; assembly: GCF_018350195.1. Taxonomy (NCBI): domain Eukaryota; kingdom Metazoa; phylum Chordata; class Mammalia; order Carnivora; family Felidae; genus Panthera; species Panthera tigris. Next base: position 24,571,325 of record NC_056664.1, read on the forward strand.
ATAAAAATGATGAAGCTCGGTGGAATATGGCTGCTTTCCATTCCTTAGCCAGGGTGTCTCTGATGAGGGATGGAACTACTTCAGGCAGACATCTTAGTAGTGGATGCTTTGGCCAACAAATGCTCCATCTTCATATTTGTTATAAATTGTTGGGTAATTGCCTAAGAGCTGACCCTTCAGGAAATCTCTTGCCTCACATATACTCAAAATGTCTCTTCATATACTAATACCACAATATAAGGTCTCACCAGGATACTCTTTACCCCCTTAGCAGTTACAGACATTACTAATAATCACCAAGGCACACATTTCATTTCTCAAAATATACAGTGTTAGGCTCTCATAAAAGGCATTAAACAAAAATTTCATGTCTCTAAGGAGTCCCAAACACTTTAATTAGAGATATAATAGACTCCTCAAACAAGTCCTTTACAAATTCTAATCCAAAAAATGGCTATCTAGCTTGCTCCAAGCCTTAATTTCTCTTAATCCAAAGCTTCCTGGCCAACTCATACCTTACACCAAATTGAAAAAAAACAATTTTCCCCATCACTTTTTCTTATATTTAAAGGAGGATATATCTCTTTCAATATATATAAGGGCTCATTATATGAGACCTTTTATTATATATATATATATATATATATATATATATATTTATGTATTTATATTTATTTATTTTTTATTATGAAATTTATTGTCAAATTGGTTTCCATACAACACCCAGTGCTCATCCCAACAGGTGCCCTCCTCAATACCCATCACCCACCCAGCCCTCCCTCCCACCTCCCATAAATCCTCAGTTTATTCTGTTTTTAGGAGTCTCCTATGTTTTGGCTCCCTCCCTCTCTAACCATTTTTTTCTTCCCCTCCCCCATGGTCTTCTGTTAAGTTTCTCAGGATACACATAGGAGAGAAAGCATATGGAATCTGTCCTCCTCTGTATGACTTATTTCACTTAGCATAACACTCTCCAGTTCCATCCATGTTGTGAAAAAAGGCCATATTTCATTCTTTCTCATTGCCATGTAGTATTCCATTGTGTATATAAGCCACAATTTCTTTTTCCATTCGTCAGTTGATGAACACTTAGGCTCTTTCCATAATTTAGCTATTGTTGAGAGTGCTACTACAAACATTGGGGTACAAGTGCCCCTATGCATCAGTACTCCTGTATCCCAGCAGTGCTACTGCTGGGTCATAAGGGTAGGTCTATTTTTAATATTCTGAGGAACCTCCACACTGTTTTCCAGAGTGGCTGCACCAGTTTGCATTTCCACCAACAGTGCAAGAGAGTTCCCATTTCTCCACATCCTCTCCAGCATCTATAGTCTCCTGTTTTATTCATTTTAGCCACTTTGACTGGCGTGAGGTATGGTTTTGAGTGTGGTTTTGATTTGTATTTCCCTGATGAGGAGCGACGTTGAGCATCTTTTCATGTGCCTGTTGGCCATCTGGATGTCTTCTTTAGAGAATTGTCTATTCATGTTTTCTGCCCATTTCTTCACTGGATTATTTGTTTTTTGGGTGTGGAGTTTGGTGAGTTCTTTATAGATTTTGGATACTAGCCCTTTGTCCATTATGTCATTTGCAAATATCTTTTCCCATTCCGTTGGTTGCCTTTTAGTTTTGTTGATTGTTTCCTTTGCTGTGCAGAAGCTTTTTATCTTCATGAGGTCCCAATAGTTCATTTTTGCTTTTAATTCCCTTGCCTTCGGGGATGTGTCAAGTAAGAAATTTCTGTGGCTGAGGTCAGAGAGTTTTTTTTCCTGCTTTCTCCTCTAGGGTTTTGATGGTTTCCTGTCTCACATTCAGGTCCTTCATCCATTTTGAGTTTATTTTTGTGAATGGTGTAGGAAAGTGGTCTAGTTTCATTCTTCTGCATGTTGCTGCCCAGTTCTCCTAGCACCATTTGTTAAAGAGACTGTCTTTTTTCCATTGGATATTCTTTTCTGCTTTCTCAAAGATTAGTTGGCCATACGTCTGTGGGTCTAGTTCTGGGGTTTCTATTCTATTCCATTAGTCTATGTGTCTGTTTTTGTGCCAATACCATGCTGTTTTGATGATTACAACTTTGTAGTAGAGGCTAAAGTCTGGGATTGTGATGCCTCCTGCTTTGGTGTTCTTCTTCAAAATTACTTTGGCTATTTGGGGCCTTTTGTGGTTCCATACAAATTTTAGGATTGGTTGTTGTAGCTTTGGGAAGAATGCTGGTGCAATTTTGATTGGGATTGCATTGAATGTGTAGATAGCTTTGGGTAGTATTGACATTTTAACAATATTTATTCTTCCAATCCATGAGCATGGGATGTTTTTCCATTTCTTTACATCTTCTTCTATTTCCTTCATAAGCTTTCTATAGTTTTCAGCATACAGATCTTTTACATCTTTGGTTACATTTATCCTTAGGTATTTTATGCTTCTTGGTGCAATTGTGAATGGGATCAGTTTCTTTATTTGTCTTTCTGTCATTTCATTATTAGTGTATAAGAATGCAACTGATTTCTGTACATTGATTTTGTATCCTGTGACTTTGCTGAATTCATGTATCAGTTCTAGCAGACGTTTGGTGGAGTCTAGCGGGTTTTCCAAGTATAATATCATGTCATCTGCAAAAAGTGAAAGCTTGACTTCATCTTTGCCAATTTTGATGCCTTTGATTTCCTTTTGTTGTCTGATTGCTGATGCTAGAACTTCCAACACTATGTTAAACAACAGCGATGAGAGTGGACATCCCTGTCATGTTCCTGATCTCAAGGAGAAAGCTCTCAGTTTTTCCCCACTGAGGATGATATTACCTGTGGACTTTTCATAAATAGCTTTTATGATGCTTAAGTATGTTCCTTCTGTCCCGATTTTCTCGAGGGTTTTTATTAAGAAAGGATGCTGAATTTTGTCAAATGCTTTTTCTGCATCAGTTGACAGGATCATATGGTTCTTATCTTTTCTTTTATTAATGTGATGTATCACATTGATTGATTTGCGAATGTTGAACCAGCCCTACATCCCAGGAATGAATCCCAGTTGATCATGGTGAATAATTCTTTTTATATGCTGTTGAATTCAATTTGTTAGTATCTTATTGAGAATTTTTGCAACCATATTCATCAGGGATATTGGCCTGTAGTTTTCTTTTTTTACTGGGTCTCTGTCTGGTTTAGGAATCAAAGTAATGCTGGTTTCATAGAATGAGTCTGGAAGTTTTCTTTCCCTTTCTATTTTTTGGAATAGCTTGAGAAGGATGGGTATTATCTCTGCTTTAAATGTCTGGTAGAATTCCCCTGGGAAGCCATCTGGTCCTGGACTCTTATTTGTTGGGAGATTTTTGATAACTGTTTCAATTTCTTTGCTGGTTATGGGTCTGTTCAAGCTTTGTATTTCTTCCTGTTTCAGCTTTGGAAGTGTGTGGGTGTTTATGAGGCCTTTTAATTATGTCTCCCATCTTTATAAATTTTCAATCTTTTCTCCAATCCCATAAAGGCTAGAGCCAGAGGACACATACATTTCTGGGACTTATTAGCCATAGAGTGTTCCATGGACCAGGAAGCTTCTCATCTGATTTGGGTCCATTTGAGCCCCCAAATTCCACCACCCCCCAGAACAAAAACAAAACAACTATTATGTGCAACTGCACTCCATGCCATTGGCTATTGGTCTTATTACTGTTGGTCTGGGTGCTTTTATTGGTTTGCAATGTGGAGTCCCAAACCCACACTGAAGCCCACATGTCATCAGGTTTGACTAATGCAAACCCCACAACCCAAAGACCTTGCTGACTTGCTTGTCACCTTGCTGACTTGCTCGAACCAACAACTGAGGCAGAGGCCTTATAGTAACTGGCCTAATCAGAAGGCCTGCATACAAGCTAATGCTAAAGTGTCAAACTTAGCTGCAAATAATTTGATGGTCACTCTTATACCTCACCATATTAACATCAACATTATAACAACATATAACATATCAGTTTTAGTTGTACAACATCATAATTTGATATTTGTATATATTATGAAATGGTCACCACAATGTCCAGTTAATTATCTATCACACACATAGTTACAAATTTTTTTATTATAAAAACTTTTAAGATTTGCTCCCTTAACAACTTTCAAGGGTACAGTACAATGTTATTAACTAGTGACCATGATGTACCATATATACCCAGTACTTACTTATTTTACAAATGGAAGTTTGTACCTTTTGATCACCTTTACCCATTTTCTTGCTTCCTATCTCATCAATCTAATTTCTGTATCTGATATATACATATATTAGATTCCACATATAAATGAGATTATATGGTATTTGTCTTTCTCTGTCTGGCTTATTTCATGTAGCATAATGCCCTGAAGGTCCATCCATGTTGTCTAAAACGGCAAATCAAAAAGATTTCCTTCTTTTTCATTGGCAAATAATATTCCATTGCATATATATCAGAACTTCTTTACCCATTCATTCATTGACAGCCACTTAGGTTTTTTCATGTTTTGGTTATTGTGAATAATGCTACAACGTACATGGGGGTACATATATCTTTTCAAGTTAGGTATTTTGTTTACTTAAACATCCAGAATTAGAATTGTTGGATCATATGGTAGTTTTATTTTTAATTTGCTGAGGAACCTCATAATGGTTTCCATCATGGCTGTAGCAATTTACATTTCCACCAACAGAGTACAAGGGTTCCCTTTTCTTCACATCCTCATTAACATTTGTTATTTCTTGTATTCTTTGATAATAACCATTCTAAAAGGTATGAAGTGATATATCATTGTGGTTGTGGTTTGCATTTACCTAGTAATTTGTAATGTTGAGTACCTTTTTATGTACCTGTCAGCCATTTGTATTTCTTCTTTAGAAAAACATTCGTTCAGAACTTCTGCCCATTTTCTAATTACATTGTTTTTCTTTGTTATTGAATTGTATGAGGTCTTTGTGTATTTTGGATATTGATCCTTTGTCAGATTATAAAATGCAAATATTTTCTCCCATTTGGCAGGTCGCCTTTTCTTTTCAATTTTTTCCTTCTTTCCTTCCTTCCTTCCTTCCTTCCTTCGTTTTTTTTTCTGTCCAGAAGCTTTTTAGTTTGATGTAGTGCCATCTGGTTTTTTTTTTGCTTTTATTGTCTTTAATTTTGATGTTAAATCCAAAAACTCATTACCAGAGCCAATGTCAAGGAGCTTATTGCTTATGATTTCTTCTAGGAATTTTATGGTCTCAGGCCTTATGTTCAAGTCTTTATCCAATTTGAGTTAATTTTTGTGTATAGTGTAAGATAGTCATCCAGTTTCATTCTTTTGCACGTGTCTGTCTAGTTTTTCCAACACCACTTGGTTTTTGATATTTGTTTATTTAAGTAATCTCTACACCCAGTGTGGGGCTTGAACTCATGAGTCTGAGATCGAGTCACCTGCTTTTCCGATTGAGACAGACAGGTGCCCCTCTAACACCATTTATTGAAGAGACTGTCCTTTCCCCATTGTATATTTTTGTTTCCTTTGTTGTAAATTAATTGCCCAAGTACATGTGGGTTTATTTCTGGTTCTTTATTCTTTTCTACTGACCTATGTGTTTATTTTTATGCCAATATTATGACACTTTTTATTAATATACTTTTGTGATATAGTTTGAAATCAGAAAGTGTGATGCTTCCAGCTTTGTTCTTCTTTCTCAAGATTGATTTGGCTATATGGGGCCTTTTCTGATTCCATACAAAATTTAAGATTGTTTGTTCTATGACTATAAAAAATGCCATTAGAATTTTGATAGCAGGCTATACCATTTAAAATCTATTTGCATCAGAACCCCTCTCATCACCCGTCTGGGAAAAAAGTTGGATTGTTGGAAACTTTAGGACTTAGCCACCCCTAACTGGGGCTTGAATCAAGCTAGTTGGGCTCTGGTATGGGTACCAATATCACCTTTGCTAGCTTTTCACCCATGTGCCCCTTGACATATAAGACACTACAAGTTAAGTCCCTAGGCCCCAGGTGGCATTCAAATTACACAAGTGGGTCAGTCTTGCTCTAATATCACAAAGAGCCACAAAACAAGACCCACATCAACCCAAGTAGGTATCCACTTGGAAAGGATATTTAAGTTCTACATCTCAACTGACATCATTGTGGCACAGATGCCTGTTGTTGGAGATGACAGAACTTCAGAAGACTTCATCCCAGCCCAAGATCTCACTGTTGGAGATGATTTAGCCCTCTGCACGTAAACCAACTTTATCTCAGACACTAAAACCTCCACCCCAGAAATAAAAGTGTAAACTTTACATGTTGTATTGAAATTGACATCAGTTTAATATAGGGTGTTATAAATTTAAGATATTTTTTAATCCTCATGGTAACCACAAGGGAAAATCTGGTAGGAATTGCACAAAAAAATGTGATAGAGAAGTCAAAGAATACTGATACCAAAAGACATCAAATCACACACACAAAATAGCAGAATAAATAACAAGGAACAATGGCTCTACAAAACAACCATAAAATAATTGACAAAATTGCAATAGTAGTCTTTACCTATCAATAATTACTTTAGGGGTGCCTGGGTGGCTCAGTCATTTAAGCTTCTGAGTTTGGCTCAGGTCATGATCTCACAGTTTGTGAGTTTGAGCCCTGCATTGGGCTCTGGGCTGACAACGCAGAGCCTGGAGCCTACTTCAGATTCTGTGTCTCCCTCTTTCTTTGTCCCTCTCCTGCTCGTGCTGTCTCTGTCTCTGTCTCTCTCTAAAAAATAACTAAACATTAAAAAGATCTTAAAAATTTTTAAATAAAAAAATAATTACTTTAAATGTAAACAGATCAAATTCTCCAATTAAAAGATATAGAATGGCTGAATGGATAAAAAAAAAAAAAAAAAAAAAAACCAAGATCCAGCAATATGCTACCTGCAAGAGACTCACTTTAGCTTTAAAGATACAGGTAGATTGAGAGTGAAGGGATGAAAAAGACATTTCAAGCAAGTGGTAACCAAAAAAAAAAAAAAAAGGGGGGGGCAGAGGTAACTATACTCGCATAAACTTATATCAGACAAAATAGACTTTAATCTAAAAATGGTAAAAAGAGACAAAGAAGGTCATTATATAATGACAAAGGAGTCAATATATATAGAAGACATAACAATTATAAATATTTATGCATCCAATATTGGATCACCTAAATATATAAAGCAAAAACTAACAGAACTAAAAGGAGAAATAAACAGTAATACAATAGTTTGAGACTTTAATACCCCACTCTCAACAATGGATAGATCATCCAGACAGAGAGTCAATAAGGAAACAGTGGATTTGAACAACACTATAGGCCAAATGGACCTAATAGACATGTACAGAACATTGTATCAACCACAGAAGAATACACATTCTTCTCAAGTGCACATGGAAAATTTCTAGGATAAACCATATGTTAAGCCACAAAACAAATTTTAGCAAATTCAAGAAGACTGATATCATACCAAGTATCTTCTCTGACCACAATGGTATGAAACTAGAAATCAACACCAAGAAGAAAACTGGAAAATTCACAAATACATGGAAATTAAATAACCCTTTCCTGAATAATAAATGGATCAAGGAAGAAATTAAAAGGGAAGTAAAAAGTTTCTTAAAAGAAATGAAAATGGAAACACAGCAAACCATAACTTGTGGGATGTAGCAGGGAAGTTCATAGCAATAAACACCTACTTTAAGAGGCAAAAAAGATCCCAATAAACAACCTAACTCCACATCTTAAGGGACTAGAACAATAAGAACAAACTGAGCCTAATGTTGGCAGAAGAAAGGAAATAATAAAGATTACAGCACAAATAAATGAAATAGAGAACAGGAAAACAGTAGAACAGATAAACCAAACTAAGAGTTGGTTCTTTGAAAAGATAAACAAAATAGACAAACCCTTAGCTAGACTTGCTAAGGAAAAAAGAGAAAGGACCCAAATCAACAAAATTATAAATGAAAAAGGAGACATTAAAACTGACAACACAGAAATTCAAAGGATCATAAGAGGCTACTATGAACAACTATATGCCAACAAATTGTACAACCTAGAAGAAATAAATAAATTCCTAGAAACATACGACCTACCAAGATTGAATCAGGTAGAATTAGAAAAATCTGAAAAGACTGATTACTAGTAAGGAGATTGAGGCAGTAATAAAAAATTTCCCAATGAGGAAAGGCCCAGGATGACTTCAATGATGAATTTTACCAAGCCTTTAAGAAAGAATTAACACCAATCTTTCTCAAACTCTTTTAAAAAATTTAATAGGTGGAACACTCCCAAACTCCACTTTACAAAACCAGCATTATCCTGATATCAAAGCCATGCCAGAAAACTACAGGCCAATATCTCTGATTTATATAGATGCAAAAATTCTCAATAAAATACTAGCAAACAGAATTTAGCAGCACATTAAAAGGATCATTTACCATGATAAAGTGGGATTTATCCCTGGGATGCAAGGATGGTTCAACACATGCAAATCAATTAATGTGATAAATCACATTAATAGAATGAAATAAAAACTCATGTGATTATTGCAATAGGCACAGAAAAAGCATTTGACAAAATGTAACATCCATTCATGATAAAAACTCTGAAAAATTAGGTATAGAAAGAATATATCTCAAAATAATAATGGCCGCAAGCTCATAGCTAACATCAATAGTGAAAAGATGAAAGTTTCTCCTCTAAGATTAGGAATAAGACAAGAGTGCCCATCCTCACTTCTCCTATTCAACATAGTACTAGAGGTCAGAGCTAGGGCACTCAGGCAAGAAAAATACATAAATGATATAGGAATTGGGAAGGAAGAAACAAAATCATGTCTATTTACAGATGGTATGATTTTATACATAGAAAATCCTAAAGACTCAACTAAAATATTATGTCTAACCAATAGATTCAGTAAGGGTGTCAGATTGAAATTAACATACAAAAATTAGTAACATTTCCTTACACTAACAATGAATTTTCTAAAAAAGAAATAAAGAAATTGATCCTATATGCAATACTTTCAAAAACAAAATAGGAATAGGTTATCTAAGAAGGTGAAACATCTCTACTCTGAAAACTATAAGACATTGATGAAAAAATAGAAGACGACACAAATAAATGAAAGGTATCCTGTGTTCGTGGATCAGAATTAATGTTGTTAAAATGTGAAATCAAAAGCCATCTATAGATTCAATGTGCTCTCTGTCAAGATTCCAATGGCATTTTTTACAAAGGTAAAACAACAACAACAACAACATTCCTAATGTGGAACCACAAAAGACTCTGAATAGTCAAAGAAATCCTGAGAAAGAAGATTGAAGCAGGAGGCATCATACTTCCTAATTTCAAGATACACTATAAAGGTATAGCCTTCTAAACACTATGTAACTAGCATAAAAACAGACAAATAGACCAATGGAACAGAATCAAGAGCACAGAAATAAACCCAAGCACATACAATTACCTAATATTTGACAAGGAAGAAAAGAATGCTCAATGGAGAAAAGGAAATCTCTTCAATAAACAGTGCTTAAATTATTGAATATTCACATGTAAAAGAATAAAACTGGACCCATATATTATACCACTCACAAAAATTAACTCCAAATGGATTAAAGACTGAACTGTAAACTACTAGAAGAGAATGTCAGAATAAAGCTCCTTGACATGGGTCTTAGTAATGATTGTTAGGATTGGCATCTAAAACAAAAGCAACAAAATAAAAAATAAACAGGTGAAGCTCATCAAACTAAAAAACTTTTGCATGACAAAAGAAACCATCAACAAAATGAAAAGAAAACCTAGGGAATGGGAAAGAACATTTGCAAGCCATATATCTGATAGGGGTTAATATCAAAAACATATAAAGAACTCATTCAGCTCAATAGCAAAAAAATACAAATACCCCAGTCAAGAACTTGGCAAAGGACCTGAGTAGACATTTCTCTAAGCAAGATATGTGAAGGGTCAACAGTTATATGGACAACTTCTCAAACATCACTCTTGAGGGAAATGCGAATTAAAACCACCATGAGATATCATCTCACACCTGCTAGAATGGTCATCATCAAAAAGACCAGAAATCACAAATGGATTGAAGAAAAGGGAACCCTGGTGCCTGTCCTGTTGGTGGGGATGTAGACTGGTGCAGAGATTATGGAAAACAGTATAGAAGACACTCAAAAAATTAAAAGTAGATCTACCGTATGATACAGCAATTCCACTTCTGAGAAAATGTCCAAAGGACACAAAACACTAGCTTGAGGAGATATCCACAACCTCATATTCATTGCAGCATTATTTAAGATAGCCAAGACATGTAAACATCTTAAGCGTCTATGGTGAATGGACAAAGGAGTTGTGGTATATGTATGTATGTATGTATGTATGTATGTATCTCTCTCTCTCTATCTATCTATCTATATACTAATAATGTACATATATAATGGAATATTTTTAAGCCATACAAGGTGACGAAATTCTGCCATCTGTGACAACATGGCTGGAACTTGAAGGCATTTTGCTAAGTGAACATGTCAAAGAAAGACAAATACTATATGATCTCACTTATATGTAGAGTCTAAAACAAACACCAAACAGGAAAAAGAGCTCAGTCTTGAGGTTACCAGAGACAGGAGATGGGGGGAAGGGGAATTGGAGGAAGGTGGTCAAAAGGTACAAAATTACAATTAGGAGATAAGTAAGTACTAGCGATGTAATGTACAATGTGATCGCTATAGCATTGCTGTGTGACAGAAGAGTTAAGAAAGTTATCCCTAAGAATTCCCATCACAAGGAGAAATTTTTCCCCCTTTCTCCTTTTCCTCTTCTTTTTCTTTTTATTGTATCTGTATGAGAATATGGATGTTAGCTAAACCTACTGTGGTAATCATTTCACAACATATGTAAATCAAACCATTACACTGTATACCTCAAATTTATATATTGATGTATGTAAATTGTTTCTCAATAAAACTGGGAGGGAAAAAACCCTCCATCCCAGCAATGCCCGTGGACTGCCTCTTTATAGGTGATTCAACAATTTTATACATTGCTCAGTGCTCATCAGTCTGATTGGATTGGATTTCACTTAGCATAATACCCTCTAGATCCATTGATGTTGTCTCAAATGTCACAATCTCAGCCTTTTTATGGCTGTGTAATATTCCATTGCATATATGTACCACATCTTCCTTATCCATTTGTCCAACACCCATTTTTAATCTACAAAGGGCCAGAACTCCCTGTGGCTTTCCAAGCCTGGACTTGACAGTGTGTGGGAGAAAAAGCACAGGAGTGGAATTAAGTGGTTGGATTTTCAATCTTGGTTCTGCCACAAGCTTGCTATTTCTCTTAGCTGGCTTATTTTATACAACTTCTAGGACTTAGTTACTCAACTATAAGGTAAGGCCTGTGACACAGGTATTCTCTGAGACAGTGCTGTGCTAGAACTTCCGTGGTAACAGAAAATGTTCTGTGTCTGCACTGTCCAATATGGCAGCCATTAGCCACTTGTACAACTGAGACCTTGAAATGTGGTTGCTGTGACTGTTGGGAGCTCATCTCTAAGTCCCTTCCAGCTTTAAGATATCACTTTCATTATGTTTCTGCATATCTTTTCCTCTAATCTTGTTTTCAGATTCTAATGTATGAAAGTAGAAAACTCAAAGGTCTTTTTGATTTTTGTTTGTTTGGACAAATTGTCAACATGTTTATGACATAATTAATGATAAAAGAATCTTCGTAGATAATTATTTTGGAGAACTGAGGAAAAACCAGAAGGATGCCCTAGCTGCAGAGAGTAGGGAGGAGAGTCATGAGTCCTGGGAGGACCTGGGCAGTGCTGTGAGCAGATAAGACTTGCCGATAACCTCAACTCCTCTAATGTGCTATATAGACAACCCTTATTGTGCCTCTCCTGCCAGGGGGTGGGAATGCCCAACTAGCGGGAAATGCGAATGTGGAACACACAGACCTACTGTCACCTGGGACCTGTGTCCTCAGTGTGTAAAAGGTGGCTCATTTGTGCACAGAAATGCTATTGTAGGAGTGGTACTCAAGTGGTTCTCAAATGTCTCCCAGGGGCATTTGGCAATGTCTGGACAGTTTTGGTTGTCACAAATTGGGGTACGGGGTGCTATTGGAATGTAGTTGGTAGAGGCCAGGGATCCTGCTAAACATCTTACAATGCACAGAAGCCCCCAAACGCCCACTCCCAACATAAAGAATTATCCAGCTGTTCCAAATCTCAATAGTGTTGAGATTGAAAAATCCTGATTTATAGCAATGTTCTATCATTGTATACTCCTGGATTTCTGATTTTTTTTTATTATATTGGTCAACCCAAATACTCAGTCTTAGATGAAGGAGATATTTTTCTACTTTGCTCTTTGATAATTTTGGCTTTCTTTTTCTTTTGGTGTATATATGTATATATTTGTGTATATTTTCAAATGGGCTATAATTTGTAATTACAAGTTGGCTGTAAAAATGCAACTTCATGTTTATAAATGTAGTTGAGTAATACTTCCCAGACAATACTTATCAAGTATTTATTGTGTTCAACAATTTCACACATATTAATTAACCATGAATGGTCTTGTAAGATGATACTGTTTTCATTTCATAGTGACGGAAACCAAGATGAAATAAGGAATAAATCTTTTCTCAAGGCTTTAAGATGGATAATGTTTAAAACATTCAAATATTTCTATTCCTTGGAACTTTGAATACAAAATAATTTAGCAAATAATTAATTTTTTACTTTAAATAGCTAAATGTTTTTGCTCTGTTTTTAAAAACTAAGTTTTATTAATGTGTACTTAACATATATTAAAATGTTAATGTACAGTTTGATAACTTATGACTCCTATTGTTTCTAAACTTATTATTTACAGCACAATTTGTTTTTTTTTACACCTTATTAAATGTATTTTTTATTTATTTATTTATTTATTTAATTTATTTTTTAATATATGAAATTTACTGTCAAATTGGTTTCCATACAACACCCAGTGCTCATCCCAAAAGGTGCCCTCCTCAATACCCATCACCCACCCTGCCCTCCCTCTCACCCCCCCATCAACCCTCAGTTTGTTCTCAGTTTTTAAGAGTCTCTTATGCTTTGGCTCTCTCCCACTCTAACCTCTTTTTTTTTTTTTTCCTTCCCCTCCCCCATGGGTTTCTGTTACGTTTCCCAGGATCCACATAAGAGCAGCACAATTTGTTAAGTGAGCAATGTAAATACATTTAAGATGTATTGCACAGATTGACTCTATAGTACCTTAGTATATGGAAAGGCTAACAGTTGTTCTGATACATCAACAAAATCTCAGTAAATCACATTGGGAAAAAGTCCAGCATGACTGAACAGAAACAGTTTTGAATTTTAGAATATTTGTAGAAAAAGTATATTACTACTCCTTAGGCATCCGGGATCCTGCTATGAAATCACAGTGTGACCTCAAGCAACTCACTTCACATCTTTGAATCTCGATTTCTTCATCAGAAGAGATAAGGGGATTCGATTAAAGGATCTCTTGGGTCCCTTCTGGGTCAAAAGTTCCATGACTTTCAGTTTGTGCTTTCAGAACAGTAACTGTGCTCACTTCCTGCTGGGAATTCTGCTTCCCTGCCCTCCATCATCCCACGCTCTCCTGGTTTTCCTCCTCCTGCTGCTGCTCTTTCTTGATCTCCTTTCCAGCCTCTTCTTCTGTGCTGGAATTCCTCAGGCTTCGTCTTTGGGGAACTACCCACTTTTTGTGGCTATTGAAGCCATCGGCCTGCTCATAACTGCTAAGTCCTTATGTCTCTCCCCCAGCTCCCCTGCTCTGGCCTCCTGGGAACAAATCAGTCAGCCACTAGGTCCCGTACATAGATGTTCACAGGCACGTCCAACTCACATGTCCAACGGACTCCCCTCCTTCTCCCCTAGCCCCACAAGCTGCTGCTTTCCCTATTTTCTTTATTTAGGTAAAAGCACCGGCACTTATTTAAATCTCAAAATCACTCTGAGGTATTATTTTCCCATTATATAGATTCTGTACACTGGAGAAGAGAACACTGAAGCTTAGAGAGGTGAAGGAGAATTCTCACAGCTACACAGCTAGTGAGTTGGTGGAATTTGGATTTAAACTCAAGCATCTCTGACTGAGAGACTGGAGCTCTCACCCATGGCCCTGCACCGCTCATCAGCCCAAGCCAGGAGCCTGGGGGTTGTTCCCAATTCCTCCCTCACCACTCATGCCCAGCCCAGCGCTGGCACCTGGATTCGGATGGCTCTCAGATCAGCTCCTCAAACCTCTGCCCTGGCTGAGTCCTTTCACCCTCACCTTCAACTGGATTCAGCCATTCCCCACTGTCTCCAGTGTAACCCTCCTCAAACCATGTGTTACACTTAGAAAAAGTGTTTTTTTCTACAGCAGAGATCTCGTCACTCTCTTGTTTAAAATCCTTTGGTGGCAATGTACAGTGTTTGTACAAGAGCAAGCCTTTCACTTACAACAGGCTTCCACCCACTTCCCTAGCATTGCAGTCCATCTTCATTGTTTACAGAGTCTGTGTTTGCCAGTTTGCCTGCTCTCTATGATGTATTTGTAATTCCAAAATCAATACTTTTGGCACATTTGCAGTTATTCCCAGACATGCATAGAATGGCAAAAACTTGGAGTTGTGTGATGTGCATATTGCCAGATGAGGGTGAGCAAGGTGACACTTTGCCATCTGTTTCAGTTCTCACACTGTAAACAAACGTCCCTTCCAAAGTCTATTCAGTATCATGTTTTCCACATTTTTGTCCTTTTTTGTTGGTGACTCCCTGTTTAAAATGGCCACCAGACACAGTTCTGAAGTGCTGGCTCATGCCTTATGAGGAAAGTACATGTATCAGATTCTCTTTGGTCGAGCATGAACTCTAGTGCTGTCAGCCATGAGTTCAATGATAATAAATTAACAACATATTTTACATAAAGTATCTTTAAGCAGAAACACACATAAAACAAGGCGATGGGTTGATTGGTTAATGATAATGTGAGCACAGGCTCATGGGAACCTAACCTTGTATCTCCCCTATTTCAGCATTTGCTAATTCAGTGTTCATGGCAACTTTGTGTAAGAACATAACTACATCAGAGAAGGAGAATCAATTGGACTTCTTAGTCTGTGGCTAGTCTGTTCATTTTCCTAACATTGTCTTTTGAAGAGCATAAGCTTTTAATTTTTATAATTTAAGTCCACTTAAAATTTTTTAACTTTTATGCCTTGTAAATCAACAGATTGAATGCAATTCTTGTCAAAATACCAACAGCATTTTTCACAGAATGAGAACAAATAATCCTAAAATTTTCATGGAACCAGAAAAGATCCTGAATAGCCAAAGCAACTTTGAAAAAGAAAAACAAAGCTGGAGGCATCACAATTCCAGACTTCAAATTATATTACAAAGCTGTTATAATCAAAAAAGTATGGTACTGGCACAAAAACAGACACATAGATCAATGGGACAGAATAGAAAACCTAGAAATAACCCCCAAATTATATGGTCAATTAATCTTCCACCAAGTAGGAAAGAATATCCAATGGAAAGATAGTCTCTTTAACAAATGGTGTTGGGAAAACTGGACAGCAACATGCAAAAGAATGAAACTGGACCATTTTCTTACATTCAAAATAAACTCAAAATGGATTAAGGACTTAAATGTGAGACCTGACACCATAAAAATGCTAGAAGAGAGCACAGGCAGTAATTTCTCTGACATTGGCCCTAGCAACATCTTTCTAGATATGTCTCCTCGGCAAGGGAAATAAAAACAAAAATAAATGATTGGGACTACATCAAAACACAAAGCTCCTAGAGAGTGAAGGAAACAACAGAGATAAAAGGCAGCCTACCTAATGGGAGAAGATATTTACAAATGACATTTCCAATAAAAAATTAGTATCCAAAATATGTAAAGAACTTATAAAACTTAACATTCGAAAAACAAATAATCCAATTAAACATGAGTAGACATTTCTCCAAAGACATACAGATGGCTAACAGACACATGAAAAGATGCTCAATATCACTGATCATCTGGGAAATGCAAATCAAAACCACAATGACATATCACCTCACACCTGTCAGAATGGCTAAAATCAACAACACAAGAAACAACAGGTGTTGGTGAGGATGTGGAGAAAGGGGAACCCTTTTGCACTGTTGGTGGGACTACAAACAGGTGCAGCCACTGCAGAAAACAGTATGGAAGTTCTGCACAAAGTTGAAAATAGAACTAGCAGGGCACCTGGGTGGCTCAGTCGGTTAAGCCGCCGACTTCGGCTGAGGTCATGATCTCGCAGTTCGTGAGTTCAAGCCCCGCGTCGGGCTCTGTGCTGAGAGCTCAGAGCCTGGAGCCTGTTTCAGATTCTGTGTCTCCCTCTCTCTCTCTGACCCTCCCCCGTTCATGCTCTGTCTCTCTCTGTCTCAAAAATAAATAAACGTTAAAGAAAAAAATTAAAAAAAAAAAAGAAAATAGAACTATCCTGCAATCCAGTAATCACACTATTTACCCCCAAAATACAAAATTCAAAGGGATACATGCAGCCCTATATTTATTGCAGCATTATTTACAATAGCCAAATTATGGATACATCCCAAGTGTTCATAATAGATGAATAGATAAAGAAGAGGTGCCATATGCATATATGGAATATTACTCAGTCATAAAAAAGAATGAAATGTAATTTGCAATGACATGGATGGAGCTAGAGAGTACAACAATAAGTGAAATATGTCAGTTGGAGAAAGATAAACACCATACTATTTCACTCATGTGTGGAATTTAAGAAACAAAACAAAGGAGCAAAGGAAAAAAAGAGAGGGAGAGAAACCTAGAAATAGACTTTTAACTATAAAGAATAACCTGATGGTTACCAGAAGGGAGGGGGAGGGATGGTAAAATAGGTGATGGGGATTAAGGAGTGTACCTGTCATAATGAGAGCCGGGTAACATATGGAATTGTTGAATCACTGTATTATGCATCTGAAACTAATATAACATTGTGTGCTAACTATACTGGAATTAAAATAAAAAAGAATAAAAATATTAAAAAATAAAAAAATATATTTAAAAATTTTATGGCTTGTGCTTTTTGTGTACCATCAAAGAAATTTTTGCCTAACTCAATGTGACAAAATTTTCTTCTAGATTCTCTCATAGAAGTTTTATAATTTTAGCTGCTACATTTAGGTTATTACCCATTTTGAATTGATTTTGAGTTGATTTTTTGTATATAGTATGAAGTAAGAGTCAACGTTTTTTTTCTTTCTTTTTCTCCTTTTTTTTTGTCGGGGGGTACCATTTGTTGAAAAGCCTACCTTTTCCCCCATTGAATCACTTTGACAAAGTACTTTTATTGAAAACAAATTGACTATATTTTGTGAGTCTATTTGTGGGCTCTATTCTGTTTCATTGATCTATATTTCTATCCTTATGTCAACACCACACTGTCTTGTAGTCTTGACATCAGGTACTCTAAGTCCCTAACTTGTTCTTTTTCAAAATTGCTTTAGCTATTTTAGGTCCTTTGCATTTCCATATACATTTTAGAACCATCTTGGAAATTTCTACTTAAAAACATGCTGGGATTTTGATTGGTATTTGACTGAATCTGTAGGTCACTTTGGAAGGAATTAAAATCTTAATATTACATTGCAATTTTAAATGGTATTTTTTCTTTCATAATAGAGATTTTATTAGTTTTTTTTTAACATTAGTACTAGGCATTATGAACAATTATAAGTGCTGAAAATTGAAAATCTAAAAACCCATGTAGTTGTCATTATTTCTTAACAGCTATTCCAGTAATTTCATGGGTTAAATTTGAAGGCAAATTGTCTTAATGAAGAAGACAACAAATGCCCAAACCTTCTTGATATTGATAAGCTGTTAGGTCTTAGGTTCTACTATTTTATAACTTAACACCATACACATGATGTATTCTAAATTCCAATCTTTCACAGCACATTAACAAAATCATTAGGGAAAAATGGATTATCATGACCAAAGGTTTACAGAGATCACCCAATTCTGTCAGGGGTGACAAAGATCAGGCCACAATTTTACAAACAACTTGGGAATAGAAGTTAATGAATTTAGCACTTGAAGACATATTAAATTTGTGGTTGTGACTCTAAATTGCCATTTCCTTCATCTTGTATCATGGGATATAAAAACTCTCCTCTTAACAGCCGATGGAATATTAACATCCGAGGAGTCAAAACCTCCCTTATTTCAATATCCCACTATTTTTTGATCAGAAAAATAAACAGCCAGCACTTGATTTCACTTCTAAACACACACACACACACACACACACACACACACACACAATTTCCATTTGTCTACATACATTTTAAAAAATGATGAAGTAAATTTCCTTCTTTTTAAAAAACATGTTTCTTAGGTTCTAAAACTGGTATTTACAGAACAGCTGGTAGACTATGTCCTTGTATGAGAAGAAAGATCCGGGAGCACTGATAAGACTCCATTGTAGGCTGTTAATCAGATTTGGCTTCCTTCTCTCCTTCTTTGGAGGCTGGCCTCTCCTAGTTACTCGTTTTTCAGTTTTTTATAGGCAAGCCTTCTTCAGTTTCTTTGTTGACCAGTTTCCTGTTTTGTTCCCCTTTCACCTTTTGTTTCCACTTTATTTATTTGTTTATTTTTGCCTGAAGATTTATCTTTTTTGTTGGCCATTTGTGGCTTAATTTCCAGTTCTGTAGGGACAGGTTTGGCTGACAACTGCTTGGGCTTGTCCTTTATTGTGCCTCTAGCTGAGCTAACTTTCCCTTGGGCGTTTCAGGATGATTTCACCAGAGAGAAGTCTGCTTGGCTACAGAGTGGGAGAGACTTCCCCGAGAGGAGCTGCCTGGCCACTGTGTCATCGCGCCCACAGCGCTGAGACCTGATGTTGCTTAAATTTAAACTTCTAATCATTCAATACTCCTTATAGAAATGTAGTGACTTTTGAAAAGCAGACTTTTCATTTTCTTGAAATGAAAGAAAGTTTCACTTTCTTCATTCATTTTTTAGAGCAGTTTTAGGTTCACAGGAAACTTGAGAGGAAGGTACAGAGAGTTCCCAGATACCCCCTACCTCCACACATGCACAGTCTCCCCATCATCAACATCCCCCACCAGAGTGGGACATTTGTTACAATGGATGAACCCACATTCATGCAAAATCACTCAAAGGCCATAGATGACATTAGGATTCACTCTTAGTGTTGTACTTTCTATAGGTTTAGACAAATGTATGATGACATATATCTACCAGTGTGGTATCATACAGAGTATTTTCACTGCCTAAATATTCTCTGTGCTTGCCTGTTCATCCCTATCTCTCTGCTAACTCCTGGTGACCACTGATACCTTTACTATCTATGTAGTTTTGCCTTTTCCAGAATGTCATGTAGTTGGAATCATATAGTATTGGCTTCTTTTACCTACTAATATGCATTTAAGTCTCCTCTGTGTGTTTTCATGGATGGTAGCTTATTTCTTTTTAGCACTGAATAATCTTCCACTGTCTGGATGTACTACAGTTTATTTATCCATTCGCCTCCTGAAGGACAGACATCTTGGTTGCTTCTAAGTTCTAGCAATTATGAATAAAGCTGCCATAAACATTTGTGCACATGTTTTTGTGAGAACATAAGTTTTCAATGACTGCTGGATTGTATGGTAAGAGTATGTTTAATTTTTTAAAAGTTTTTAATGTTTATTTATTTTTGAGAGAGAGAGACACAGAGTGTGAGTGGGGGAGGAGCAGAGAGAGAGGGAGACACAGAATCTGAAGCAGACTCCAGGCTCTGAGCTGTCAGCACAGAGCCCAATGAGGGGCTCGAACTCCTGAACGGTGAGATCACGACCTGAGCTGAAGTTGGACGTTCAGTCGACTGAGCCACCCAAGTGCCCCAGTATGTTTAGTTTTTGAAGAAAGTGCCAAAGTGTCTTCCAAAGTGTCTTTGCAAGTTGCATTCCCACCAGCAATGTGTGAGAGTTCCTGTTGCATCCTCATCAACATTTGGTTTTGCCAGATTTCTGGATTTTGACCATCCTAATAGGTGTGTAGTGGTATCTTATTGTTGTTTTAAGTTTCACTTTCTTGATGACAAATAATGTGCAGTATCTTTTTATGTACATATCTGTCATCTGTTTATCTTCGATGGTGGGGTATCTGTTAAGGTCTCTGACTTCTTTTTAAATGGAGTTTTTTTTTTTTTTTCTTATTGCAGAGTTTTAAGAGTCCTTTGTGTATTTTGGATAACATTCCTCTATCAAACACATGTTTTGCAATCTTTTCTCCCACGTGATAGCTTGTTTTCTCATTCTCTGGACTGCCTTTGAAGAGCAGAAGTTCTGAATTTTAATGAAGTCTACCTTATCAATTATTTCTTTCATGAATCATGCCTTTGGTATTGTTTCTAAAAAGCCATGGCCATACCAAAGGTCACCTCAATTTTCTCCTCTGTTATCTTTTAGGAGTTTCATTGTTTTGTTTTGTTTTTACATTTAGATCTATGACTCATTTTGTGTTAATTTTTGCTAAGGATGTATGGTCTGTGTCTAGATTTTTTTTTTTTTTATGTGATTTCTGGTTGTTTCAGAACCATTTGTTGCAAAGGCTATCTTTGCTCTGTTGTATTGCTTTTGCTCCTTTTTCAATGATGGAAGATTTGGGAGAGTCTATTTCTCAGCTCTCTATTCTGTTCCACTATCTATTTGTCTATTCTCTACCAAGCTGCACTGCATTGATTACCATAGTTCTCTAATTATTGAAGTTAGATACTGTCATTTCTCTGATTTTGTTCTTGTCTTTCACTATTGTGTTGGTTATTTTGGATCTTTTGATTCTTATAAAAACTTTTATTTTTTAAAGTTTTTATTTGAATTCCAGTTAGTTAAATTCAGTGTAATATTATTTTCAGGTGTACAATATAGCAATTCAACACTTCCATACATCACCCAGTGTTCATTATAAGTGTACTCCTTAATTTTCATCACCTGTATAACCACACCCCCCCCCCCCACCTCTCCTCTGGTAAACATTAGTTTGTTCTCTATAGTTAAGAGTCTGTTTCTTAGTTTGCCTCTCTCTCTCTTTTTTTTGTCCTTTTGCTTGTTTGTTGTTTCTTAAATTCCATATATGACTGAAGTCATATGCTTTCTGTCTTTCCCTGACTCACTTAGCATAATACTCTGTAGCTCCATCCATGTTGTTGCAAATGGCAAAATTTCATTCTTTTTTATGGCTGAGCAGTATTCCATTGTATATATATACCGCCTATTCTTTATCCATTCATCTGTTGATGGACATTTGGACTCTTTCCATACTTTGTCTATTGTTGATAGTGCTGCTATAAATATTGGGGTGCATGTATCCCTTTGAATTTGTGTTTTTGTATTCTTTGGGTAAATACCTATTAGTGCAATTGCTGGGTCATAGGGTAGTTATATTTTTAATTTTTGAGGAACCTCCGTACTGTTTTCCACAGTAGCCGCACCAGTTTGCATTCCCACCAACAGTACAAGAGGGTCCCCTTTCTCCCCATTCTTGCCAACACATCTTGTTTCTTCTGTTGTTGATTTTAGCCATTCTGACAGGTGTGGGGTGATATCTCATTGTAGTTTTGATTTGTATTTCCCTGATGATCAGTGATGTTGAACATCTTTTCATGTGTCTGTTGACCATCTGGATATCTTTTTTGGAAAAATATCTATTCATGTCTTCTGCCCATTTTCTAATTGGGTTATTCACTTTTTGGGTGTTGAGCTTTATAAGTTTTTTATATATTTTGGATACTAACCCTTTATCAGATATGTCCTTCGCTGTGCAGAAGCTTCTAATTTTGACGAAGTCCCAATAATTTATTTTTGCTTTTGTTTCCCTTGCACATATCTGGAAAAATGTTGTTACAGCTGGGGTCAGAGAAATTACTGCTTGTACTCTCTTCTAGGATTTTTATGGTTTCAGGTCTCATATTTAGGACTAAATCCATTTTGAATTTATTTTTGTGTATGGTGTAAGAAAGTGGTCTAGTTTTATTCTTCTGCATGTTGCTGTCCAGTTTTGCCAACATCATTTGCTGAAGAGACTGTCCTTTTCCATTGCATATTCATTCCTGCTTTGTCTAAGATTAACTGACCATACAGTTTTGGGTCCATTTCTGGGTTTTCTATTCCATTCCATTGATCTATGTGTCTATTTTTGTGCCACTACCATATGTTTGGATTATTACAGCTTTGTAATGAACTTGAAGTCCGAAATTATGATGCCTCCAGTTTTGCTTCTCTTTTTCAAGGTTGCTTTGGCTATTCTAGGTCTTTTATGGTTCCATAAAAACTTCAGGATTATTTGTTCTAGATCTGTGAAAAATGCTGGTGGTATTTCGATAGGGATTGCATTAACTGTAGATTTCTTTGAGTAGTAGAGACATTTAAACAATATTTGTTCTTCCAATTCATGAGCATGGGATGTCTTTCTATTTCTTTTTGTCATCTTCAATTCCTTTCACCAGTGTTTTATGATTTTCAGAGTACAGGTCTTTCACCTTTTTGGTTAGGTTTGTTCCTAGGTATCATTGTTTTTGGTGAGATTATAAATGGGATTGATTCCTTAATTTCTGTTTCTGCTGATTCATTATTGTTGTATTGAAATAAACAGATTTCTTTATGTTGATTTTGCATCCTATTATCTAACTGAGATCATTTATCAGTTATAGCAAGGTTGTTGTTTTTTTTTTTTTTTGGTGGAATCTTTCAGGTTTCCTATATGTAGTATCATGCCATCTGCTAACCATTAAAATTTTATATCTTCCTTGCTGATTTGGATATCTTTTATTTCTTTTTCTTTTCCGATTGTTATGACTAGGACTTCCAGTACTATGTTAAAAAACAGTGGTGAGAATGGATATTCTTGTCTTGTTCCTGACTATAGAGGAAAACCTCTCAGTTTTTCCCTATTTAGGATGATACTAGCTGTGGGTTTTCATATATGCACTTTGTTATGTTGAAGTATGTTTCCCCTATCCATATTTTGTTGAGGGCTTTTATCATGAATGGATGTTGTACTTTGTCAAATGCTTTCTCTGCATCTACTAAAACTATCATATGGTTTTTATCCTTTCTTTTATTAATGTGGTGTGTTACATTGATTTATTTGTGAATATTGAACCACAGTTGCAACCCAGGAATAAATCCCACTTGATTGTGGTGAATGGCTTTTTAAATGAACTCTTGGATTCAGTTTGCTAGTATTTTATTGAGAATTTTTGCATCCATGTTCATCAGGGATATTGGCCTATACTTCTCTTTTTTAGTGATGTGTTTGGTATGAGGGTAATGCTGGCCTCATAGAATGAATTTGAAAGTTTTCCTTCCTTTTCTCTTTTTTAAGAAGTTTTAATAGATAATAACTCTTCTTTGAAAGGTTAGTAGAATTTGCCTGTGAAACCATCTGGGTCCAGACTTTTGTTTGTTGGGAGTTTTTTTGATTACTGATGCAATTTCTTTCCTGGTTATCAGTATGTTCAAGTTTTCTATTTCTCCTGTTTCAATTTTGGTAGTTTGTATGGTTCTAGGAATTTATCCATTTCTTCTATGTTGTCCAATTTGTTGGCTGATAGTTTTTCCCAATACTCTCATAATTCTTTGTATTTTTGTGGTGTTGGTTGTTATTTCTTCTCTCTTGTTTGTGATTTTATTTATTTATGTCCTTTCTCTTTTCTTTTTGATAAGTCTAGCTAGAGGTTTACCAATTTTATTATTTTTTTCAAAGAAACCACTCTTGCAAACCAGGAATAAATCTCATGGTGAATGATATGGTTTCATTGATATGTTCTATTGGTTTCACTGATATGTTTTATTGTTTTTTAGTTTCTGTATTATTTATTTCTGTTCTAATCTTTATTATTTCTTTCCTTCTTCTGGCTTTAGGCTTCATTGTTGTTCTTTTTCTAGCTCCTTTAAATGTAAGGTTAGGTTGTTTATTTTAGGTTTTTATTGCTTCTTGAGGTAAGCCTGTACTGATATAAACTTCCCTCTCAGGACTGTTTTTGCTGCATCCCAAAGGTTTTGGATTGCTGTGTTTCCATTTTTATTTGTTTACATTTATTTTTTAAAATTTGTTCTTTTATTTCCTGGTTAACCCATTTGTTGTTTAGTAGTATGTTGTTTAACCTCCATGTATTTGTGGTCTTTTCAAATTTTGTCTGTGGTTGACTTCTAGTTTCATAGCATGTGGTCAGAAAAGACACATGGTATGGCTTAATATTTTTGTACTTGTTAAGGCCTGTTTTATGACCTAATATGTGATCTATTCTAGAGAATATTGCATGTTCATGTAAAGAATGTGTATTCTGCTATTTTAGGATGGAATGCTCTGAATATATCTGTTAAGTCCATCTGACCCATGTGTCTTTCTAAGCCATTGTTTCCTTTTTGATTTTCTGTTTAGATGATCTGTCCATTGATGTAAGTGGGGTGATAATGTCCCCTACTATTATTGTGAAATTATCAATTAGTTATTTATGTTTGTTATTGATTGTTTTATATATTTGGGTGATCTGATGTCAAGTGCATAAATATTTATAATTGTTATGACATTTTGTTGGATTGTTCCCTTTATTATGATATAGTGCCCTTCTTTGTCTCTTGTTACAGTCTTTGTTTTAAAGTCTACTTTGTCCTATATAAGTATTGCTATTGCAGCTTTCTTTTGACATTCATTTGGATGATAAATATTTCTCCACCGCTCCCTTTCAATCTGCAGGTGTCTTTAGGTCTAAAAGGATTCTCTTGTAGGAGGCATATAGATGGGTCTTCTTTTTTTCATCCATTCCAACACCATATGTCTTTTTATTTGAGTGTTTAGTCCTTTTACATTCAAAGTAATTATTGATAGATATATATTTAGTGCCATTTTATTACCTGTTTTGTCATTGTATTTGGATATTTTCTCTGATCCGTTCTTATCTTTGTCACTTCCTCTCTCCTTTGCACTCAAAGTGTCCCTTTTTAACATTTCTTGCAGGGCTGTTTTAGTGGTCATGAACTCTTTTAGTTTTTGTTTGTCTGGGAAACTCTTGCTTTCTCCTGTTATTCTGAATGGTAGCCTTGCTGAATATTCTCGGCTGCAGATTTTTCCCATTCAGCACTTTGAATATATCATGCCACTCTCCCTTTTATCTTGTCAAGTTTTTGTGGAGAGACCTGTAGCTAGTCTTATGAGTCTTCCTTTGTAATATAGGGACTTCTTTTGTTCTGTTACTTTTAAGATTATTTTCTTTATCAGTATATTTTTCAAATTCAATTACAATATGTCTTTTTTTAATTTTTTAAAATGTTTTTATTTATTTTTGAGACAGAGAGAAGCAGAGCATGAGTGGGCTAGGGGCAGAGAGAGAGGAAGACACAGAATCTGAAGCAGGCTCCAGGCTCTGAGCTGTCAGCACAGAGCTTGATGTGGGGCTCAAACTCACGGAGTGTGAGATCATGACCTGAGCTGAAGTTGGATGCTCAACTGACTGAGCCACCCAGGTGCCCCTAATTACAATATGTCTTGGTGTTGGCCTGCTTTTGTTGATTTTGATCTATGCCTCCTGGATTTGGATGTCTGTGTCCTTCCTCAGGTTAGGGAAGTTTTCTGCTATTTCTTAAACTTAAATTTCTTCCCCTTTTTCTCTCTCTTCTTCTGCAACTCCTATAATATAAATGAAACATTTCATGGAGTCACTGAGTTCCCTAAGACTATTCTTGTGTTTCATAATTCTTCTATATCTTTTATTGTTCACCTTACTTTCCATTATTTTATCTTCTAGGTCACTAATTTGTTCCTCTGCTTCTTCCATTCTTGTGTCATTGTATTAAGCCTATTTCCAATCTCATGTATTGCCCTCTTCCTCTTTGATTAATTCCTTAACTCTTTTATCTCTGTGATGGAGGTCTCACTGATGTCTTCTATTCTTTTCTCAAGCCCAGTGAGTATTCTCATGATTATTGCTTTAAGTTCTCCATCAGTCATGTTACTTATATCTGTTTTGTTCATATCTGGCTATGGCCTTATCTTGTTCTTTCATTTGGGATAAATTCCTCCATCTTTGCATTTTGTCTAAGGCTCTGCCTTCTTCTGTGTGCTAGAAAAACTGAGTATGTCTTCTGCTCCTGAAACTAATGGCTTTATAAAGAAGAGGTCCTGTAGTGCCCAGGGCCTGGAGCTTCAGGGAGTATCTCTGTGTGTGCTATGCTTTTATCTTCTGGCTACTCTTTCCTTCAGGCCAGTCATCTGCAGAGGCTCTCCTTGCCTGCAATGGGCAGTGTTTTGTCCCTGACCTGAATGTATGAGTTTTAACCAGGTGTGCTCTGGTCTGCTTATGAAATGAGACCTGATACTACCTCCACCAGGACTGAGGACCTGAAAAGAACTCTTTGGTTGGGAGATGTGGTATGGGCAGGGGTTTGTGCTGGTCTTCTGGGGGAAAGGCCCACCATACTGGGCCTGAGGCAAGCTTGCCAAAGAAGGGCACTTCTGCCAGAGCACAGGGAGTGGGGCTTGTGTAAGGAAGTTAGGCAGAAAATGTTGGTGCTGCACTCCTTTACACCAAGGGGTGGGGAGGAAAATGACTCCAGCCAGCTCCTTTGTTCACAGAAAGGCATGTCTGTGAATGCTGTCTCTCAAGGATGTGATCTGAGAAAAGCAAATAATCTCTCTGTGTGCTCCAGGCATTCTTCAGACCACTGTTTCCATGCTGTCTTCCCCTGAGTTGTTTGTATACTTTCTCTCCAGGAGCAGCACAGTGCCCTCTGGGCTCTATCCCAGCCAAGCCTGCTGACCTTTAAAACTTTAGGCTTTAAGACCTGCTTTTGCAAGAATTCATGAAATTCAGCCCCTTTTGTTTTCCAAGCTGATGGCTTTGGGGAAATATTCTCTGTGGGCATTCCTCTGTGCACTCCTCTCTTTCTTGCCTTCTCCCTGACCACAGCTTCTTTCCTCTGCAGCATTAATGATCCATTTCTGCCCTAAACCATGTCTTCATACTTCCCACCTTCTTCAGTGTGGCCTCTTCTGTCCCTTTAGTTGCGGAGTTTGTTCTGTCAGTTCTTAGGTCTATTTCTGGGTTATTTAGGATAATTTCATAGTAATCTAGTTGTATTCCTGGGACAAGGGGAGCTTAGGGTCCTCTTACTCCATTGTCATCTTCTTATCAGACTTCTCATAAAAATTTTAGAATCCATTTGTTGCTATCCATAAAATAACTTCTTGGGATTTTGATTGGGATTGCATTGGATCTACAGATCATGTTGAGAAGAACTGATATCTTGACAACATTTAGTCTTTATATTCTTGAATATGGAATATCTCTGCATTTATTTAGTTCTTTGATTTCATTCATCAGAATTTTGTAGTTTTCATACAGATTTAAATAGGCATGTACCTTTATATTTATAGCAGCATTATCAACAATAGCCAAACTATGGAGAGAACCCAAAATGCCCATTGACTGATGAATGGATAAAGATGTGGTATGTATATATATACACTGGAATATTACTCAGCCATAAAAAGAATGAAATCTTGCCATTTGCACCATGGTTGGAGTTAGAGTATATTATGCTAAGGGAAATAAGTCAGTCAGAGAAAGACAAATACCACATGACTTCACTCATATGTGGAATTTAAGAAACAAAATAGATGAACATATGGAGGGCGGGAAGAGAGAGAGAAATAAACCACGAAAGACTCTTAAAGATAGAGAACAAATTGAGGGTTGATGGGGGGGGATGGGCTAGATGGGTGATAAGTGTTAAGGAAGGCACTTGTTATGATGAACACTGAGTAGTGTATGTAATTGATGAATAACTGAATTCTACTCCTGAAACCAATATTGCACTGTATGTTAACTAACTAGAATTTAAATAAAAATTTGAAAAAAAATTTTTGTAGTTTTCTTCATATAGGTCTTATACATGTTTTGTTGGGTTTATAACTAAGTATTTAATTTTGGAGGGTGCTAATGTAAAAGGTTTGTGAATGCCACTTGCTCATTATCAGTATATAAGAAAGCAAATGACTTTTGTATATCACCCTTGTACCCTGCACCCTTGCTATAATTGATAAGTTCCAGCAGGGTTTTTTAGTCATTTCTACATAGATGATCTTTTATATAGATGATCATGTCATCTATGAACAAAGATAGCTTTATGTCTTTCCTACCCAATTGGTGTATTTTTTCTTTCCTTAGTGCATTAGCAAGGACTTCCAGGGCAATGTTGAAAAGGAGTAGTGAGAGGGGACATCCTTGCCTTGTACTATATCTTAGTGGGAAAGCTTCAAGTTTCTTACCATAAGTATGATGCTACCTGTAGATTTTTTATAGTCTTTATCAAGTTGAGAAAGTTTCCCTCTACTCCTACTTTATTGAGAGGTTTTTTTTTTTTAACTGAAATTGGATGTTGGATTTTATTAAAGGCTTTTTCTTAATCTATTGATATGATCATGTGGTTTTTTTTCATTTTGTTTGTGTGATAAATTATATTAATTGATTTTTGAATGTTGAACCAGCCTTGCATACCTGGATAAATCCCATTTGGTCATGGTGTATATGTGGGATTCTATTTGATAATATTTTGTTGAGGATTTTTGCATCTATGTTAATGAAAGATCTTGGTCTATAGTTTTCCTCCCTTCTAATGTCTGTCTATTTTGGGTATTAGTGTAATGCTGGCCTCATAGAATGAGTCAGGAAAGATTCCCTCTGCTTGTAAACTCTGAAAGAGATTGTGGAGAATTGATATCATTTCTTCCCTAAATGTTTGGTAGGATTCACCAGTGAACCCATCTGGGTTTGTTGCTTTCTATTAGGGAATGTTGTTGATTCAATTTCTTTAATGGATATAGCCTATTCAGACTATTTCTTTTTGTGTGAATTTTGGCAGATTGTGTTTTTCAAGGAATTGGTCCCTTTTTCTAGGTTATCAAATTTGTGGGCATAAAGTTGCTCATAGTATTATCCTTTTAATTTCCATGGAACCTATAATGATGCTCCTCTTTCATTTTGGATATTAGTAGTTTGTGTCCTCTTTTTATTTTTATTTATTTATATTTTTAGTTAGCCTGGCTAAGAGCTTATCAGTTTTTTCAATCTTCTCAAAGAACCAGATTTTGGTTTGGTTGAGTTTTCTTTATTTACAATAGCCAAATTATGGAAGCAGTCCTAGTGTCCATCAATAGATGAATGGATAAAGAAGATGTGTTTTATATATATATATATATATGCAATAGAATATTATTCAGCCATAAAAAGAATGAACTCTTGCCATTTACAATGACATGGATGGAGCTAGAGAGTATAACTCTAAGTGAAATAAGTCAGTCAGAGAAAGACAAATACCATATGATTTCACTCATATGTGAATTTAAGAAACAAAAAAAAAAAAAACAAGCAAAGAGAGAGAGAGAGAGAGAGAGAGAGAGAGAGAGAGGATGGAGACAGCCGAGAAACAGACTCAACTACAGAGAACAAACTGATGATTACCAAGGGGAGGAGGGTAGGGGAATGGGTTAAATAGATGATGAAGATTAAGGAGAACACTGGTTGTGACGAGCACCAGGTGTTGTATGTAGGTACTGAGTCACTATATTGTATACTGGAAACTAATATAACACTGTATGTTAACTATACTGGAATGAAAATAAAGTTGAAAAAGGAAAAAGAAAAAAATTCATTGATTTCTGCTCTAATTCTTATTCTTTCTTTTCTTCTGTTGATTTTGGATTTTATTTTCTCTCCTTTTTTAAGTTCCTAAGGTAAAAATTTATATTACTGATTTATATCTTTCTTCTTTTCTAAAATATGCATTCAATGCTATACATTTTGCTCTAAGCACTGTTTTCACTGCATCCTACAGATTTTGATAATTTATGTTTTCACTTTCATTTAGTTCAAAATATTTTAAAATTTATCCTGAGATTTCTTCTTTGACCCACGTGTTGTTTAGAAGCCTGTTGTTTAACTTCCACATTTTTGAGGGTATTCCAGCTACCTTTCTGCTTTTGATTTCTAGTTTAATTCTACTGTGGCCGAGGAGCAGAAATTGTATGATTTCTACTCTTATAAAATTATTAAGGTGTGTTTTATGGCTTAGAATGTGGTCTGTCTTGGTGAATTTTCTATGTGAACTTGATAAAAGTATGTGTTCTTCTGTAGTTGGATGAAGTAGTTTATAATGTCAGTTATATCTAGTTGACTGATGGTGTCGTAGAGTTCAACAATGCTCTTTCTGATCTCCTGCCAGCTGGATCTGTCCATTTCTGAGAAAGGGGGTTAAAGTTTCCAACTATCATAGTGGATTCATCTATTTCTCCTTGCATTTCTACTAGTTTTTGCCTCACACAGCCTGTTAGGCACATACACATTAGTAATTGTTATGTTTTCCTAGAGAATTCCCCTCCTTATCACTATGTACTGCTTTTATTTATTCCTGATAACTTTTCCTACTTTGAAGTCTGTTTTGTCTGAATTTAGGATAGCCACTCCTGCTTGCTTTTGATTAGTGTTAGCATGGTATATTTTTCTTCATTCATTTACTTTTAATCTATGTATATCATTATATTTAAAACGGGTTTCTTGCAGACAAAGCATAGTTGGGTCATGTTTTTTGATCCACTTTGGCAATCTCTGTCTTTGGTTTGTTTGTTTGTTTGGCAATCTCTTTTAATTGGTATATTTAGATCATTGACATGGGTCTGTGATTTTGATGAGGGCTTGGCAGGTCTTGGTAGCAACAGTCTTTTTTGGATATATTTCAGTGGTAAGTAAGATAATGCAAATAATCCACTTAGTACAGTGTCTAGGACATAACAAGTGCTCAATAAACATTAGGCATCATTGTTAGGATTATGATTTTTACTTGTTAGCCTCAAAATTTACCCCTTGGATGTTCTTTGTGGTGCCTTAGTGTGACTGAAGAAATTGCTGTTTATTACCCTGTCTTATTCTATTCATATATTGCCACTTCTAACACTCTGTTTCAAATTACATCAAAGTAAGCATTCATTTAGCTGACAACCTATCACAGGACATCTTTCCATGTAAAATGAACCAATTTATAGTCATTGCTGACAGCTGGTTTTTGAAGGAAAGGCCATTTTCCTTAGTTGATTGTGAAGAACAGTGATTAATTCAGCTCATCAGACTGCAGCAGCCAATGCTGAAAAGGGCCTCATTGTGTGAAGCCCCTCACCCCCAGTCTCTTGCAACCTACATTTCCAAATTTATCAGAATTTCCTGAGTCTAGGCTGGACTTCGGAGGTCACTTAATCTACCCTCCCACCTCCTACACTATTTTTAAAGACTTCTAAATAAAACTAGGGCCTGTTTTTCCTTGGCAATGGACCATCAGGAGAGGCGAATTTGGCAGTATCCATATTTTAGGATTCTGTGGACTTAAGAAAGGGGGCCCTGCCTCAAAAAGTGACTTGCCAGTTTCTGAAAGGGGACAAAGTTTGATGCTACAATTATAAGGAATGTTTAAGGAGAAATCCCATATGGTGAGGTTGGTTTTTTCCCCCCTCTTGGCATCCAGTAGGAGAGGAGGTACATGGTAAGATGGAGTTGAAACATAAATTTGTTCCTATGATACCCAAGGGACTATGGCTATAAGAGGCATTGCTGTAGCAGGAAAATATTTTGAGCTCCTCCTGATGGTCTCCTATGAGGAGAAAATGTGAAGACCATATTCAAAATGACCTCCAGGACCTCACTGTGGATGGACCTCCTGGTGGAGACAGGACTCTTTTTTCAGGAGAACTGTGTGGGTAGAAAAGACCAGGAAAATGTCAGAGAAAGAAAAGAGAGAGAGCAAGAGTAGTGAGAGAAGGGACTTGCAAACCCAAATCCCTGTGGAATGGATGTAACTAGATGGATAAGAGAAATGTTGAACTGTATTCTGGACCCTGTGATCAGCTGACCCTGGGGGCATTTCTTTCTAGCAGCAGGTAGACCTGTTCCCTGGACCATACATTGACATTGCTGACCAGACCTTCTCTCTGCAGATTCAATTTAGCCTGAAGCATCTGAACCAATCTGCAGAGCAGGGACCACCAGCAAGGGAAACATAGGTTGTGGAGAACTTCCCACCCCCCCTCAAGCGGGACCTCCATTCAGCAGTTGGTCATGGAAGTCCAGCTCCTGTTAGCTGCAGACTCAGGCACTAGCCCCAGTGTTGAGAAAGCACTTGCCTTCATGCACATGTTGTCCTGGCTGGGAGGGAAAGTGAGAATGTAGACAACTGAGTTCCTTCATTTTGGTCCAGATAAGAATTTAGGAAGTGAACTTGCTTCGGAAGATCATTCACTTGTTTATCATGTCATTCATTGAAAGAGGGAAGAGTTGTGTCATCTTGGGGAGACAGTAAATTCATGTGGGTTAAACATGGATGTTCCAAACAGGTGCCACTTTTGTAAACCTGGTCAAAAAGTCAACTTTGAAAGGTTTTGGCCGCCTGTGGTGGGAGGGTGAGATTTAGAGCAGATCTATTCCCCTTTAGGAAGCGACGGCTTCAACGTGTTCTGTGCTGCACATCTGCAATCCGTGAACATTGCAGAGGCTCAGATTTCCAGAGCAGTTGGCAAGAACTGTGCTCCATATTTCCCAGAGAACACACACTGCTGTGAAAGGAAGAAATAGTTGGTTTTCCTCCAGCCACTTCACTGTGAAGCAAGAGGCCATATCTCTAAGCAGCAGTCATCTCCACCGGAAACAGTAGAACCCTTCCTCAGGATGAATGAGAAACTCAACAAATGCCCCTGCCCCAGCTCACACGGCTGCCCTGTCCCTGGTCATTCTGGGGCATCACTGCCTGGAGGAACCATGGGCTCCACACAGAAGATGGCATCACTGGTGCAGGGGCATATTGGGCACTCAGGATTCGTGCCCAGGAGCACAGACCTAGCTGGGCAGGGTCAAAAAAGATCACATCCCACAACAGGGAGAGCAAAGCAACATCTTCCTATTAGTGTTCGACCCAACGTGCTGGGAAAGAGCAGTTTCATGCCTTTTTCTTGGTTTGTCAAAACATTAGAAAAATTTATTTATTTATTTTGAGAGTGACAGAGACAGCACAAGTGGGGGAGGGGCAGAGGGAGAGAGACAGAACCCCAAGCAAGCTCCACACTGCCAATTCAGAGCCCAAGTGGGGCTCGAACTAATGAACTGCAAGATCATGACCTGAGCTGAAACCAAGAGTCAGACGCTTAACCCACTGAGCCACCCCGGTGCCTCTGTCAAGGCATTTTTTAAAATGCTAACGTGACTGGAAGTAATTTTCCAAAACCCATGGATGACGTAGTGTCAGTAACTCATTGTCATGTTGTTACTTAGAGGACAGTTTGTTGCCTCAAGCGTAGCAGTGCTTAATAAGTAGGTCAAGGTGACTCAGGAACCAGGCCCAACACTGCATATAAAGCACCATCCTGCAGTTTACCCAGTGAATGTGGGGGAGTTGACCCTTGAATCATTTGCTTGATAGATTTTTTTTCTTTCTCTGGAAACAGGAAAAAGAATTTCTCCCTAAGCCTTAGGCAATAGGGCTCCTGCAGGAAGTCTCTTTCCTTTCCTTGTGCAGAAAACAAAGATGCATACATGCTCCCGGAGCACTGCGAACACAGCTCTGCTTTGAGCAGCAGCTGGGGCCCCGGATCACCTTCCCCTCCCCTGGGCCTGGCCCAGTGTAAATTGTCACAGCTTAGGGTTCATTTCTTTTTTACACAAGCTGCTCTGTAAGTGGGAAACAAAATCCACAAAACCTTATACTAAATCTCCACAGGAACCAGCTGGGTCAGTGTGCATTTGCACACAAACCTGTACACATCCCACATGACCCAGAAAGCCAGCGACCTAGCTGATTCATAAAGATTCTTCCTGGTAATGCTGTCAGTATGAGCATCGTGAGGTTTCAGTTTGTTCCCCCAACACTCTTCAGTGCCTTCCTCAAGCTGGCAGACAGCACAGGGCCAGACATTGAGAATTTCCAGGGTAAGTCACAGCACTGCTGTGCCCTTCACCTTTTGTAGGCTGGGTGGACTCCCTAAAATACTTTCCTCAGCCACTGGTCCTGCCCAGGACCTGACTGATTGCTCAGTTGGCCAACCATCTGAAGATCCCCAGCTGCCACTGATCACGGAGGCCGCTAACACCTGCAAATGATCATCACCGATCACGGCATTTGTGACACTGTTGCAACACCTTCATGTCTCTTCTTGCATCCAAAGAGAGCTCAGAGGCCAGGAGAGAAGCCACCGGTTGTTTCTGGAAGTAGCCAGCCTGGTTTTCAGTTTTCCCTATTGAGTGTTTGCTAAAACAGCATCTTAAAAGTGTCAAGAACTCTGCCATCATAGCTGCAGTTTGCCTGGAGTACCAACCAGGAGAGCAAAAAAGCCAAGGTGGGAATCTGTATGGGTGTCCACCCCAGCAGTCAAACCCCAGCACTTCCTGCTTTGTTTGTTTGTTTAAATATTTATTTTGAGATAGAGAGAAGGAATGAATGGAGGAGGGGGAGAGAGAGAGAGAGAGAGAGAGAGAGAGAGAGAGAGATTCCTAAGCAGGCTCCATGCTCTCTGCGTAGAGCCTGTCATGGGTCTCAACCTCATGAATGGGTGAGATCATGCTGAAATTGCATGGTTAAGGGACTGAGCCACACAGCCTGCATTATTTAAATCACCCCATCGTTTCTACTTTCCCTACTCTCTTCCTCCCTTTTGAGGCTTTTTCTCTTAGCGGTAATCTCTAAACATCTCAGTTTTCAGGGTGATTTTGATTTTCTTTTGCTTTTAAGTAAACCTTTTAAAATTAAGCATAACATTCATACAGAAAACCACAGTGCCCTGAGGGTTCAGCTTGAAGAATGTTCACAAAATGAGCAGATGACTATAGTAAGCACTCAGGTTAGGAAACAATATCAGCAGCATCCCAGAAGCCCTCTTTGTGCCCTTCCCGGTCTCTACACTCCCACCAGCGTAACCCCTACATGACCTCTGTTACTGAATATTGATTTTGCTTAGTTTTCAGTTTTACTTAAAGGGACCAGTGCAACAGTATCTCTGTGGGTTTCATCCATGTTGTTGAGTGTGGAATTGCTGAAGAGTACTCAAATTTGTGATTTTCTCTGAAAGAACACTCGAAGAATAACAAGTGGAAGAATAACTAACATGTGCAAAGGAACTTTAAAACCAGCAGGAGTGTGGACGGGAGATCTTAGAGACTTGCGAGCTGAGCTGATCTTGAAGAGCCCCCCAGCCCCTGCTCTGTCTGCTCTGAAATGTGGTCCCAGGACAGCCCCAACATCTGATCTCTTTTAATCCATGATATGATGATTTAAATTATGACAAATTAAATATCACTCATTTGCTTAAGTGAGTTTATGTATCAAGTTGTGTATACCTCATTTAAAGACAGTTCACCTGATATTTGGATTCAGAGTCAAGTGGATCAATTGAGAATCTAATTCCAAGAGATGTGGGGTCAGAACCAATCAACCAATGAATTAATCAACAGGCATTTGTAAGTGCCTCCTGTACTTTCCTTCATTCACCTCTGTCCACAGGCTCTGAACTAAGTCCTTCATTTTTTAAATATGCAAATGAGATTACTGTATCATAGAGATAAGGTGTAAACAATCATTTTATATACCATTGTTTTATATACAACTAAGAAATAAAAAAATGCCCGAGATGGAGAGACCAATAGGAGACCTCCACATAAAATTAAGACACCAACATCCTTCTCTGTGTAAGATTAAGAGAAATAACTGTGCCATGCAGAAAGGTCAGTGAGAGAAGTACCCTGCCTCCATCTGGGTACATGGAGAAGAGAGAAAAATAAAACTTCCATGAGGATTTGAACCACAAACCAGGATTCTGATCAGTTAGTGGATTGAATTCACACTAGCAAACATGGAATTCATTTTAAAGTGGCCTCTGTTTGGTAGTGCCCCAGGTTCTGACAGGAGCAAATGCAGGTATTCTCTGGAAGAAATCATACTTCCATTGCGGTGACTGCAACAGTAAGATGCCATCCATTGTTAAGATGCTTCAAATTTCAGAGATCTTAGAATGCAAATCCATGACATATGGTAATAACAGTACTTCTTGGATTTGTGGTAGAGATCAAAGTGGAAACAGACACACTGTCTAGTACATAATAAGTTCAGTAAATTGTAGTCACCACTGAGCAGAGTGTCCAGTCTTTCTGTATTTAGGTGTAATAGGTAACTTGGAGATCACCTGTAACTCTGGCCAGAAAGCAAAGTAAAAGCAGCAGTGGAGGACACCTGGGTGGCTCAGTCAGGAGAGTGTCCGACTCTTGATTTTGACTCAGGTCATGATCCCAGGGTTATAAGATCGAGCCCCGCATCAGGCTCTGTTTTGGGTATGTAACCTGATTAAGATTCTCTCTCTCTCTCTCTCTGCCCCTCTCCTCCACTCATGCTTTCTCACTTTCTCTAAAATAAAAGAAAAAAAGGTAGGAGCGGAGAAGCCAGAATGGCCAGAGAAGACTTCATGGACAAGAGAGGTCTTGAGATTGGCTGTGAAAGGTTGAACAAGTAAAGGGAAGAGAATATTCCAGGCTGTGAAACAGTGTGAACAAAGGTTTGGAGGTGCATATGAATGTGACATACAAAGGAGAAGGAAGGAGAGAGGCTGAAGGAGATGAGTCTAATGGGTACAGGTGTGAGGAGGAATGCACTAAGGTATCCTGAGCTGTGCTGCCATCTGGTAAGTGTGCTTTAGAGAACTGCATTAGGACAATGTGCTTGGAGGACTGGAAGGGACAGGCTGTCTAGGAGACTACTGCATTGATCCACGCAAGTGGACAGAGAGCCCCTTGGCCAACAGAGTGGCTGTGGGATGGGGAAGAGAAAGAGTGTCTAAGAATAACAGGAGAATGAATGGGAAGGATTTCACTCTACTGATTTGATAGATGAAAGAGATCAGCAAGAGGGAGGAGTTAACAATGAAGAGCATTCCCCTTTTCCCAGCATGGACCCTGAGCACAAAGCTGAGACAAAGGTCCTGTGGATTAAACTGAAACCCCTGGGGAGTGTGTCAAGTCTGTTTTTCCTGTCTTCTGGCCTACCTGAGTCCTTTTCTGCCCATGGTCCTTCTCTCTACTTTCCCCAGTCTCCAAATGACCTAATTTATAACTTCCTTCATTTTCTCAACTTCCCAAAGTCAGCTTAAACCTCACTCACCCAGACCATACCTTGGTTGAATCTTTGACAAAAATGGTTACAGGAGCCCCCAGCAGAAGACTGGTTCCCTTTATCTTTCTTTTATAGTATCATTGCTAAGTTCAGCCTCTCCAATAATTCTCTCCATTCTGGGATAGTTTATACCAGGGGGAATTGGCAGGGACATCCCCCACCCAGACAGAAACAGCTGAGAGCACAGGTGTCCCACTGGTATACCAGCAAAGTAACCACCACAAAGAACAGGAAATGTTTTGAATGCTTCTAGAACCTTCCAAATTCACCCTCACTACCCATACAAATAATCAACCATGAGACAAACAATCCAATGGAAAGTATCATGAAGCTGAATGAAAGGAAGCTGACAGGTCAATAATAATAATGAAAAGATGCAACCTAATAGTAGCTGAAAATATAAATGTCCGATGTTACCAAGTCTTGGAGAGAAGAAGGCTGGTGGGAACTTGTAAAAATTTGTCCCCCAAACACTTTGGGGACAGATCTGTCACTTTCTACTAAAGGTGAAGATGGATATGGTGGAGGATCCAGTGATTCATCTACAGGCAAGGAGTCACAGCAAACAACCTGCTCAAAATGTTTGCAGTAGCAGCAAAGTGGCAACAAGCTGACCTCTCGCAGCAGCCGAATGAATCAGCTAGACTCTTCAGTCAATACGGCCATGAAAACGAGTGATTAGGTCTGGGTCAGCTTCAACAGTGTAATGTGGAAAGGTAAAATAAAGAGCCAAAGGATACAATAGATTATCATTTATGTACATTGCAAAAACACCCGGGAAACAGCAGCAGATGTTTATGAATACATTTAATATGCAGTAAAAAGTACAAAGTCAGACCTCCCTCTACTGCGTGCTGCCTTCAGCACAATGTGGTCTCAGCCTGTGGGGGTGTGGGGGCTGATATGATCCAAGGTGGAACTCTTGCTATATCCATCATGATTTATTTCTTCATTTAAAAAGAGAGATCTGCAATTACATAGTAAAATGTTGGCATATTTTTAAAATTTTAGTGGTGAGTATATGGATGCCTATAATGTTATTTTCTGTGTTTGAAAGTTTTCCTGAATTTTGAAAAAAATTAAACAATGAAGAATTGCAAAGAAATATGTCAAAGTGTCCCTGGAAATAAATTACGATGTTTACAGCTGCTTGTGTCAGCATGAGAAGGGGTGTGTGATTCTTTTCTCTCTTTGGTTTTCCAAGTTTTGTGACTGTAGCGTTTTTATAATAAAAAACTACAGATGATTATTTCTATTTCTTTAAAAAGTGACTTTCTGGAAAAGAAAAAGGAATGGCAAGCTATGGCATAAGTCTTGAGGCTTGCATCTTCGAATCAGTCTCTTAGCAAATAGGGGCCCCTTTGTAAGGTACGATTAATAAAATCCACT
The DNA here is from genome assembly GCF_018350195.1 of Panthera tigris. Classification (NCBI taxonomy): domain Eukaryota; kingdom Metazoa; phylum Chordata; class Mammalia; order Carnivora; family Felidae; genus Panthera; species Panthera tigris. The sequence continues at coordinate 24,610,016 of NC_056664.1, forward strand.
GGGGAGGGCATTAGTGAGTTCTCTATCAGAGGGCGCACATCATACAAAGAGCACAGTGTTGCTAATTCTGACACCAATATTTCCGCAGGACTGAATTGATGGAAGCTTTCTGAATGTGTTATTTATGGTACCAAATGAAAAAGATCTTGTTCATCAGCCAGACTCTCCCCTGGAAAGGGGCAGACAGATTTGTATTCAGGTTCTTATGGCCCAATTTAAAACCAGTGTCTTCACATGGTAACCAAATTAATTCAGCACTAATTCTGCTGAGTTAGATGCTGGGCTTACAGGAGAGGGCACATCAATCCACAGCTGCAAAGATTGGCCCTGTCTAGCTTCTGGGGTCACTAACCCATTTGGAATGTGTTTTTCTTTTCTTTCTTTTTTTTTAATGTTTTATTTATTTTTTGAGAGAGAGAGCACGAGCAAGGGAGGGGACAGATGATCCCAAGTGGGCTCTGCTCTGACAGGGTGACAGCAGTGCATCCAATGTGGGGCTCGAACTCACGAATCACGAGATCATGACCTGATCAGTCAGATGCTCAACCAACTGAGCCACCCATTTGAAATGTAAATAAAGTTCCTCAAACCCTATTTCACAAGTCCTGGGAAAACCAGCATCCTTCCCATATTTGCAGGGAAGTGGTGTGGGGGGGTGTTTTAAGATTCCTCCCAGTCACCTTTACCTTCTTGGTCTGGAATCGTCTCCCCAAATTACTGATTGTCTCACTGTGTTGTTCCTCTTGATCTTTCAGTGTCCCCACTGGGGGATACATCTCCCCTCAAGGTTTGAGGAAATGGGGTCACACAGGTGGCTATGTTACTGAACAACAAAACTTCCCCCAAATGACCATATATCATCACTGATAATTAAAATCCTTGTTATCACAAGTCTTCCAGCTCTCTTTGCCACCTGTAACTTTTCACTGGCTTTTCCTTCTGGCAGAACCCTGGGTACCTCTTTGTTTCTTTTTTCCATCTGTCCATGTTTTTTAAAATTTTTTCCTGGTCTAGGGCCTCCTGGCCTTTCACTCTTGGGCTACCCTGAAGAAATGTGTTAAATGGAACATTTTTGTTCACAGCATCTCAATGCCATCCTTCTTGGCTTTGCCCCAAGAGCTATTTTTCCCCCCACAACAAGATGACACCCCAAAGGGTATTGTCAAAAAAAAAATTCTCCATGCTAAGTGCAATTCTGCCACAGAAGTTAAACTGTTGCCACCCCACCCCACAGTGCTGCCACTGACCTCATCCCTTGATAATGTCATTTGGGAACTGTAAAATATCCTGAACCATATTGTGCTAAGTGTGAAATGAGTGGTCAAAACAGTAAGTTTTGTAGGCATTGGTGTGGCATGTGGCAGAAAATTAAGGCATTATATGATCTAGTAAGAGATTATTTAAATTACGGAAATGATGGAAACAGAAGCCGAATTTTCAATAACATCTCTGAAATTGGGTTTTTGTATCCTCAGGCTGATTCACAGTCTGGGGGCAGTTTCCACTGGTCTAGAAGATGGAGGGCCCAGAGTAATCAGCTGCTTCTTGAGGGGAGGGGTGGGTGGGTCCCAACTCACTTCAGTCTGATTGCCAGGGACAGAGAGAGGGCTGTGTTTTCCTGCCTGAAGATGGGAATAAAAGGGCATTCTAGCAAGAAAAACCCGGGAGTCCTAGTCCAGCTGAGCAGGGAGCTAATATCCGAAGGCGGAGCTGGAACAAGAGCCACCTGTGCCAAACATGGCCTTCTATTAAAAAAAAAAAAAAAAAAAAGTTGAAAAACCGTAACTGAAAGAAGCAGAGGGCTTCTGACAGCGCCGATGCGGCCTTGAGTCTGTTTTTGAAGTGAACCAGCTGTGAGCAAGCATTGCCTAGCACAGCGCTCAGCCCACAGCAATTACTCACTCTGTTCAGTGGAAAAAGGATAACCAAACTCGGGAATCTAAGGAATAAATGATGATATAATGGATTACAGCTCTGAGCTCAAGATTTCCTGGGGCTTCACCCACGGCTGAGACGACTCTTGTCTCCCACGCAAACCTGGCGGGCATCACGTGGGCTGCATCCAAGACTTCCGGTTGCCTCCTAGAGCCCTGACCTGAGCTGGGACCGTTCCCTGGGAGTCAGGACGATGGGGGGGCTGCACCTTTGGCTGAGGACCAGCGAAGTCCTACGGCCCACAGAAGAAAGGGGACAAAAGGACCATCACTGCACTGAGGGTGGGAGGGGCAGAGCCTCCGTGTTCTGGTTTTCTTTCCTGCATTTGCCTCATTATGACAAGGAACTAGTTTTTCTTTTCCTTCTTTTTCTTCTTCTTTTTCTATTTTAAATGTTTTATTTAAAAAAATTTTTTTAACGTTTATTCATTTTTTGAAAGACAGAGCATGAGTGGGGGAGGGGCAGAGAGCCAGGGAGACACAGAATCAAAAGCAAGCTCCAGGCTCTGAACTGACAGTACAGAGACCGATGCTGGGCTCCAACTCAAACCGTGAGACCATGACCTGAGCCGAAGTCCCACGCTTAATGGACTGAGCCACCAGAACTGTGCCCCAGAGCTAGTTTTTCTCAATCTCTCCTCCACTCATAGTTTCTGGGCAACCCTGGGGTGGACACAGCCAGGGTCTGGTGGAGGACAAGGACCACTTCTGGGAATGAGGGGCTTCTAATCTGAAATACTCTCTTGACAGCAATTAAAAGTTCCCTGGCCCTTGGAAGGGGTGTCCTAAGAAAGAAGGGTGGAGAGAAAGGACTATCAAGGCCTCATAATTTGGTCCTACCAATGACCCCAAGACCCAGTATAGAAGTGGATCCCTGTACAGCAGCCTTCCCTCTAAAGTGGCAGCCATGGGGGTCTGACGCTTCTTAGTTGGGTTAAATGCCACTCCAAGTACTAATTACCCAGTATGGAGAAGTACAGTGAGTGTTTAAGGGGAGAAAAGTTATTCAGGACACAGAATTTCTATTTAAATTACTTTTGAGGACTCTTCAATGGTGTATTTCCACTGCCTGCTTTTCTCCTGTGGGGACAACTTTAGCTCTTATTTACATGTTCTTCCTATAAAACAAGGTGAAGCAGATGTGGGACTTGAAAGAATTAATCATTTAGCATTGGGCACACCATTTTACAGCAAAGACGCCATTCCCAGCTGGTCTGATGCTGGCACAACTGTAATTGGTGAAAGTGCCTCTCACTGTCTGCTGACTCCTTCCTGTGAGTTGTCTGTGTCCATTTCATGTCTGCTGACCCCTGAAGGAGACACGGAGAGCAGGGGAAAAACTAGTGATGCATACCATGGGAACAAGATGTGTATTCCAACATCCCAGCTGAACTAATAATTTGCTAGTCAATCTGCAATGAAGTTTAGCCTAAAATAAGCCTGCTATCAGAATTAACTGTTAGAAAATATGACAGGGAAGATGGTGCATTTGACCTCGAGCTTCTTGTGACAAGAGTGTGTGTCATCCCCAAGTCACAGAAATGGCCCCTAAGTGGTATTGCATAAAACCACTAATGTTTTGCAGGTGGATACCACTTAACATGTACACATACCTGTGGTCTCTTGCCTAAGAACTGGATGCTAAGATACTTGTGGTCAAAAATCACTTCTGAAATATCTTTCATCCTTAGCAGAGTATTGAATTGAAATTTGCTTATTTTGTGGACGCTTACTACATGTGCTCTAGCAAATCATTGACTCAGCAAATCACTGACTCAGGATTGGAAACAGAAACCAAACTAGTCTTACCGCCATCCCTGGTACAGGTTTGCAGTAAATAATAAAATATTTGCTGAGTGGAATATATACACTAATTATCCTAGAGTTAAAAAAATTTTAGGAGATAAGCTTTACTATGGAAAATTTCATAAAATTTTCATAAATACTAAGAAGAAAAACAGTATAGTATAAGACATCCCCATGATCCAGTAGCCATCTTAATGAATATCAACTCCTGCCCAATATCTTTTCATCTAGACACCTCTCTGGAATATTTTGAAGCAAATCTCAGATATCACATTATTTTGTCTATAAATATTTCAGTATTACTCTCTAAAATAGTAAAACTCCTTAAATTTTATTTTTATGAGTTTATTTTTATTTTTTTTTAAAGAAAGAGAACACAAGTGGGGGAGGGGCAGGCACAGAGAGGGAGACACAGAATCTGAAGCAGGCTCCACACTGTGAGCTGTCTGTGCAGAGCCCGATGCAGGGCTTGAACCCACAAGCCATGCGATCATGACCTGAGCCAAAGTCAGATGTTTAATCGACTGAACTACCCAGGCCCCCCTAAAATAGTAAAACTCTTAAAACAAAACCATAATATCAATATCATACCTAAAAAAATTAACAATTACTTAATATCATCAAATACACATTGATTTTTAAAATTTTGCTGTCTCATACATTTTTTTAATAGTTTTTTCAAGTCAGGATCCAAAGAAGTTTAAATTGTTCCAATTAGTTGATGTGCCTCTTACATCTCTTCTAATCTGTAATCGCTCCTTTTCTTTCCTGGCCCTTTTGGAATATACGTATTGAAAAAATCAAATTATTTATTCAGTAGGACCTGGATTTTGCTAATTGCATACATGTGGTGTCTTTAGCATGTCTCTCTGTCTTCTGGCTTTCTGATAGTTAGATCCTGGGTTCTTTTGGTTTTGGTTTTGGTTTTTTGGTCAAGAATACTTCACAGATGGTGTTGTGTACCTCACCTGGGAACCACAGAATGCTTGGTTATTCATGCCTAGCTTATGTCATTATAGATTGCAGGATGGTGATTTTTATGATTTTTAAATCATGTTTTCCTTCGTTTTGTTTGCTGGAATGCTTCTACAAGAGAAACTTTTCCTCATCAACTATTTGATTCTCTTAGATGTAGTTCATGTAGGAAAGGCCAGATAAGTGCTTCATGCTTTCCCCTTACTTACTGGTTTTCAAAATATTAAGTTGGTTTCCTGGTATCTTCCAGCCAGTCAGTTGGTGTAGTTGTTGTTGCTGCTGTTTCTGAGGGTGAGAAAGAACAGAGATTTGAACATAGAGATGTGTTATAGTGCATCATTGCTTTTGTTCCTACTGATGCCCAAATGGTCACATCATCAAAGAGTGGCAGCCTCAGAGATACAGCATTAACGATGCCTTCCATTTGTAAAGCAATGGAAGTTATGTGCGGCTGTGTAGATGTTATCTGTATTTGGGGGATATAGCTGTGGTTCATTAATTCTCACTGCTGTATAATTTTTCATTATGTGAATATATCACAATTCATTCAACCAATTAAAATTTGAATGGTTTCTACTTCTTTGCTATTATAAATAATGCTTCTATGAACATCTTTTCTCCTAAAGCACATAAGCAGGAGCCTCCTGAGCAGTGCTACATAGCTTTTCCACATCACGGCACATGCAGGAAATGATAGTCTGTGTCACACCTGTGGGTCACCTAAGGTCATATGGGGTTGTCTGTAGGGGCTTGGTGAAAAAAATTCATTACAGTTTTCCTGTATTTTCTGATTACGATGTGTAATTCTCTCTTCTGAATTTTTCCTTCTTTTTACTCTTTCCCTATCTTCACCACCAGCATTTCGGATCACAGGTGGGATGTTAGGTACAGAGCATTCTAAGCCAGTGTTTCTTAAAATGTAAACTGTGAGTCTCAAGGAACACTACACTACACAGTCACTGGCTCATGGGAAAGGGACAGATGTAACCTCGTTCATGCCAACTGCAAGCTAAGTGGCATCAGTTTCAAGGATGAACAAAGCTCCACGGGGGTGCAAGTGAAGAACAGCGGGAGAGGAGTGGGTTATCATACGACACATACTTCTGTAGCAGTTGCTGTAGCAGCTTATTCATGTTGGGAGTAGCTATTGGTTTCAGTAAAACAAAGTCATTTGGGGGTGCCTGGGTGGCTCATTCAGTTAAGTGTCTGACTTCAGCTCAGGTCATGATCTTGCCCTTCATGAGTTTGAGCCCCATGTCGGGCTCTGTGCTGACAGCTTGGAGCCTAGAACCTGCCTTAGATTCTGTCTCTGTCTCTCTGCCCCTCCCAACTCACACTCCGTCATTCTCTCTCAAAAAAGTAAATATTAAAAAATGTCATTTGCTGGGGCGCCTAGGTGGCTCAGTCGGTTAAGTGGCTGACTTCAGCTCATGTCATGATCTCGTGATCTGTGGGTTCAAGCCCCGTGACAGGATCTGTGCTGACAGCTCAGAGCCTGGAGCCTGCTTCCAATTCTGTGTCTCCTTCTCTCTCTGCCCCTCCCCTGCTTGCTCTCTGTCTCTCTCTTAAAAATGGTAAACATTAAAAAAATTTTTTTTAATTAAAAAGTCATTTGCCTGTCACCTTAAATTAATTTTGACAATTAACTTCATTGGTTTTGTTTGTTTGTACTGAATGTATAAACTGACTTTAGTTTCATAGCTATAGGAGTATACAAGGAACATTCTAATAAAAATATCAAAGTCCATATCCAGTTAGAATCTTTTTTTTATTTAGAAGTTGATCATTACAAATCTTTCAAATTTGAAAGAAAGTGACCATAGTAGTCTACTCAACAGCCACTATCTCTCTCTTTCTGCTTCCTAACAGAACGTTAATTTTGTTTAGGCATTCCACCTCTCCATGCAGCCATGCATTTAGGGAGGATTGGCACCTTCATCACCCCAAGGTCCTGATGGGTCTGAGACAATCAGAGGGACCTCACGTACCTTGGCCGGTGACTTGTTTAAACACAAACATGGGATGAGGTAATTTTGTCCAATAAGACCCAAGGGATAATTTGGTGGGGGGCTTTCAGGAATGATTTCTTCACTCTCAACAAGAGACAAGAGGAAGAGAAAGCTCCTTTCCTCTTTCTGGGAAAGAGTGGTGAGCAGAAACATCACTTGAGAGTGCTACAGGCACCTTGTGAGCACATGGGCATAGTCAGCCCCAGGAGGAAGCTAGCACGCCAAGGTGGTAGGGCAGGAAGATTGAAATGACCCAAGTTTTGGCTAACCCTCTTACACTTTTGTATATGGAACCCCATCTCCTGACTTCCTGTTTTGTTTTAAATTTTTTTAATGTTTATTTATTTTTGAGACAGAGAGAGAATGTCAGAGAATGTCAGACAGAGAATGAGTGGAGGAGGGGCAGAGAGAGAGAGAGAGAGAGAGAGAGAGAGAGAGGCAGACACAGAATCCGAGGCAGGCTCCAGGCTCTGAGCTGTCAGAACAGAGCCCAACATGGGGCTCGAACTCACGAGCTGTGAGATCATGACCTGAGCCGAAGTCGGATGCCCAACTGACTGAACCACCCAGGCTCCCCTTGACTTCCTGGCTTTTTTTAATGTTAATTTATTTATTTAAATGTTTTTTATGTATTTTTGAGAGAGAAAGAGAACATGAGCAAAAGCAGGGGAGGACAGAGAGAGAGGGGAACAGAAGATCTGAAGCAAACTCTGTGCTGACAGCAAGGAGCCCAGTGTGGGGCTCAAACACACAAACTGTGAGATCATGACCTGAGTTGAAGTCGGGCGCTTAACTGTGGTAACTAGATGCCCCTTAATTTATTTATTTTGAGAGAGAGAGGGATAGAGAGTGAGCAGGGGAGGGGCAGGGAGAGAGGAAGAAAGAATCCTAAGTAGGCTCTGCACGGTCAGCAAAGAACCCGATGCAGGGCTTGAACTGATGAACCATGAGATCATGATCTGAGCTGAAACCAAGAGTCAGATGCTTAACCGATGGAGCCACCCAGGTGCCCCTCCTGGTTTCTTGTTTTAAGAGAGGATGTTTTCCCTGCTATTGCTCTGAGAGTGGGTTTCTATTACCTGCACCTAGCCAGTACAGGGACCCGAGAGGATCACAGGAGGAGGGGCATGTGGGCCCTAGTACTGCTTGCTGTGGTCAGTGGCTTTGTTGACCCTCCATCTTCCCCAGGCTGTGAGTGTGGGCAGGCCTGTTATCAAAGCACCTGGCATAGTCCTGGCAGCCAGGGGTGCTCAATAAATAGTTGCATGAAGAGGGAATGAGTAATGGTTATAAGAGAAGGGACCTAACTGTGGGCCACCTAGGATACAGGCACATGAGGCGCTGCTATGTGCTCTTCAGCAGCACAACAGATGCTGAGTTTTCTTGCGCTATGCCTGTCTGAAGGAAGCCGCATCTAGGCATACGTTACTAAATACTGGAAACAAGCTGAGGAGAGGCCCAGCACTGAATGGCAAGTGGTCGGCACAATGAAGGGCAAATTAGAATGATTAATAAGAATGCAATCAGAAACTCTGCAGGAATAATGGGGAATAATAGATCATAAATGAAGTATGGGATTGGCTCTGTGGTGTATTTCCAGCCCAGCAGGCAGCATGCTATATTCACGCTTCACATCAATAATAGTCGGAGAAAATAGATGTGATTTCACAAAACAATGGACCTAACTAAGCAGGCGTATTTAGTTCTCTGCAACGAGGAAGGAGGAAGCCACAGCTGACTAAAATAATTTGACACACTCCATTTCCAGCTGAAGATTGTAGAATGAGGCAAAAACAAATTTTTATCATTTTCATGTTAACTTGGTAAAATTGGCTTTTATTCCCTCAGTTGGGTGAGAATTGTGATAGAAGATGTTACAACTGTAACTAAAGGCGTACAATTAGGCATTATAAGTACTGCCTAATAAGATTCATAAAGTGGCAAGCAGTCAATCGCTATTATAATTTTCTTTTTAGATAAAATATGCAAAGAGAACGGGTGAAGGTCATATTTATAGGCCTACAGACTTTGCAACTATACAGAAAACTCTAGTAGGGCCCAGAGATAAGATAATCAAACACAGAGTCTTGGCTTTCATGTGGGCTATGGAACAAAGTATGCCAAGAAGAAAACTCAAGCACTTCCTCTTCAAAATAACTAGGTTTTTTAATTTAAAAATAAGTGATGTAAGCAAGTTTGTACAAGAAACATTTCAAGATGTGCAGACAAGACTTTGGCAGGAAATCTGGATGACGATGGGCCCTAGAGCCTGTTAGAGATCATTTGTCCCCATGCTCTGGAAGGAGGCAGGGTCCCCATGGTTGAGTACAACTGGCTGAGGATGTGAGGTAGAACACTGCGGGTTCTACCATTGGTTAAAATTTGGGGCCTTGGAATCTTGATGTTCAAAAATTGTACCCCAGGAACGTACTGATTTTGAGTGTTGCCTGGGGGTTGGAAAAAATTACTTGACTCTGGTTAACAGAAAGAATCATGATTAAGGGTCCAGAGCCTGGGGGTGCCCGGGTGGCTCAGTTGGTTAAGCGTCCAACTCTGTTTCTGCTCAGGTCATGATCTCACAGTTTCATGAGTTAGATCCCTGCATTGGTCTCTTTGCTGACCCTATGAAGCCTGCTTGGGATTTTCTCTCTTCCTCTCTCTCTCTCTCTCTGTCTTTCCCCTACTCACACTGTCTCTCAAAAAGTAACTTAAAAAAAAGTTAAAACAAAACAAAACAAAAGGAATCCAGGGTCTGGAGCTGCTAGCCTGGGACTGAGCTTCCCTCTGCCAATGACCAGCCATGTGACTTTAGACATACTAAGTCACTAAGCTCTCTATGCTTTGGTATCCCCTGGCCATGAGCTCATCCAAGAGCAGAGTTTAGGAAGCAGGTTCTGGAAGGTACTGCAGATTTCAGCAGGCTCAGAAGCCAATCCACCTCAGCCTTGCCTCAAACCCCTGGACACCCCTGTGAGGGGAAGGAGCCAAAGGGGCTTATGTGCTGAGAAGCTGGTCTCCCCAAACTAGTCTACACTAAAGTTTAGGTGCCTGCCACGTTGGTAAAAGGCACCTTCATTCAGCAAGCTGTTTCATGTTTTTTGTTTTTTGGTTTTTTTTTTTTTTTTTTTTTTTGCTTTTGTTTTCTCCTTTAGTTGCCTAGTAAACATTTCTACTGGAAAATTCCAACCTTGCCTCGGATGAACTAAGAGGAAAAGCAACGTGTCCACACCCAGGCCAGCCTAGCCAGGGAGGGCAGAAGTCCCCAGAGGACAGGCTTTGTCAACATGATGAAAGCTGCAGCTCCAGCTGGAAGTCTGAGGAGTCTGGAGAGGGTCATCAAGTGAGGTGGACACTGGGAGCATCGACAGTAGCCACAGCCTCTTTTCTTCTTTCTCCAACTCTTTCGTACTTATTGCTTTTTGCGCACAATCATAGCACTTATCACATAGATGTGTTTGCCTGACTTCTTGAAATATAGTGTCTCAGAGCAAAGGCTATCCCTGTTCATTTGAGTATCTCCAGTGCCTGTGTTGTATTTAGTATAAGACACATGCATGAAACCAAGTGGTGTGCATGAAACCAAATGGTGTGACCATGAAGTGGGAGAGGGACTGCATGAGCAAAAGGACTGTCACTCTCTTCCTCCCAACTGGGAACCCCAACAAAGTGAGGAGAAAGGCATCTGAGGGAAGACAGAGCCATCATAGTGCAACCTTCTTGGAGAGTGATCAGGTACACAGCATCTGGTAGACCTCAGCAGGGGGATTAGAGTTATTAGCTTTTAAATTATTGTTATTTTGAAAAAGTTGAAAGAATGTTGTCATATACATGTTCCCAATGCCTTTGAGGCAGAAGATGGTGAAGATTGGGTGAGTTTGGCAGATGGTTCCGTTGGGAAGAGTTGGCAAGGGTGGGCACGAGACCAGAAGTACCTGTGGGTCTCCCCACAAGATGGCGCTCATCTCTTTTCTTAGTTCCTATCAATGAGAAACTTGTCATTTTTTAAATTGCTGCAGAACAATTAGGATGATGACTTATGTTTCTCATATCTGGCTTCATGCACCATCTTATCACCTGCTCTATAACTTTTTCGGCACTCTCGTGTTTTATTTCTCAGGCAACCTGGTCATACAGGTAGCCACAGGTGATACTGAAGTCTGGTGTGCCCTCAGAGAGCACAAGGCTGTTGTACCACATACAGAGCCTGGACCCTCAGGTAGCTTAAGCACAGATGTTTGTGGGTAATGACAAGGGTGACTGGTTAGAGTAACAAGCTTTTATTGGAAGCTGTGGTCTCAGCTGGTGGGACTACTCTCATTACCCTTTAGTGCTGCCAAGATGACCCCCTCACACTGACCTGGCTACTGGAAACATGCCTGTTTTTTTTCTGCTCAAGAGTGTCAATTTACAAGAGAAAGATCTTTGCTCTTTGAACATCATGCATTTTTAAAGATGCGGACTGAGGGACTCCTGGATGGCCCAGTTGGTTGAGCATCTGACTTCAGCACAGGTCAAGATCTCATGGTTCATGGGTTTGGACCCTGCGTTGGGCTCTGTGCTGACAGCTGGGGGCCTGGAGCCTGCTTTAGATTCTGTGTGTGTCTCTCTCTTTCTGCACCTCCCTCGCTTGTGCGCACGTGCTCTCTCTCTCTCAAAAATAAACATTAAAAAAAATTTTTTTAATGCAAACAACCCAACATAAACAATGAGGAAAACCCTTTTACTATCTCTTAAACTGTTATGCCATCCCTTTGGATATAAGAGGTGTGCTTAGAGAATTGTTTTATTATCAGAGATAGTGTACATCATCAAGCTTCTTCCTTTCATACAATTTTCAACTCCCCCCTGCCCCCTCATCAAGAGAACACTGTCCAGGCATTTCATATAACAATGAGAAAAATTTGACAGTTGCTACTCTGACCTTGATAGAGCTCTAGAATCTTTGGGTGAACCCCCATTTTCACCAGTTTTGAGAAAATTTGGGCTATCCTTCCTTCCGTTGTGCCGCAGGGCATGCTTTTGTGGTGCCGGAGGCAGATGTCAGACTTGACAGAGCAATCTTATTCCATGTGAATCCTGCAGTGAGAATAATTCCCAATCTGAAAACATTCAAAACAGTGTACATATAGGCAACTTTTCCAAATGTCACCAACTAATGATAACAATCTGTCATTTTTCCTCACTGCCTTACACTAAATGTACCCTTACATTTCACTTAATCCTTTAGCAATCCCATGAAGCGGCCAGCAGATGGATTGCCTGTTCACTGTAGGAAGAAGGAAATGAAGATTCAGGAATGCCAAGTGATTTGGACAAGGCCACAAAACAGGTAAGTCTCAGAACTGGAATAAAAACCTATACTGCCTTCAGGCCCCCTCTTTCCCTTACATCCCCTGTTATTTCTAGGTGCCAGGAATGGTTCTAGATTTAGGAACACAGAAACAGGCACAATGGACCAAAATCTCTGTTTTTGTTTACATTCTAGTGGGGGAACATGAGTGAAGAAATGAGTGATAGCAATAGATGTTCTATAAAATGGTGACTAGGGTTTTGGAGAAAAAGAAAGCAGGGAAATGGGGAAAGCAGGATTGGAGGGGTGGATTATAGCTCTAAACAGGGGACTCAGGTGACATGTGAACAGGGGCCTGAGAGTGGGAGGGGGTGGGTCATGCAAAGCTCTTGTGAACATGTGCTCATCATTAATAGCTGAAATGATTTTTTCAGTGGAAGAAAATGTGATGCTTGCCAAAGTGCTCCGTAAGAAATACTCTTATAATAAATATTGGTGAATATTTTAAATGTTGTTTAACACAATGGCAGTAACACAATGGCATTTGTACATGTTATTCAACCTCAAAATCTTATTTTTAAATAATGAATCCTGTAACATTCAACAACTTTTTAAAGGGGGCCTTTGACTAATCCTTTGTTCTATTAACAAAAACCAAATAATATCTTAAACAGCATTTGTGATCATTTGACTTCCTTAATTGTCTGATTGACAAACAAATCTTCCCAAACACTTAAGTAATTATTCTTAGAAAGATAACGAACACAATTTGGACACAGGATGAGTTTTACATTCTCTTAAAGTGTCAACATAAAATCATAACCTAGTCAACTATTTAACTGCACCTTTTATTTTATTTAAATTTTTTTTAAGTTTGGGTTTTTAAAAAAATTTTCTAGTTAACATACAGTGTAGTCTTGGCTTCAGGAGTAGAACCTAGTGATTCATCTCTTACATATAACACCCAGTGCTCCTCCTGAAAAGTGCCCTGCTTAATGCCCATCACCCATTTAGCTCACCCCCCCCACAAACCTCCCTTCCAGCAATCCTCAGTTTGTTCTCTGTATTTACGAGTCTCATATGGTTGTCTCCCTCTCTGTTTTTATCTTATTTTTCCTTCCGTTCCCCTATGTTTATCTGTTGTTTCTCAAATTCCACATATGAGTGAAATTATATGATATCTGTCTTTCTCTACTGACTTACTTCACTTTGCACATTTTAAATCAGAATTACAAGTTTGACCTGGCACTCCAGCACACAGAATCTTCTTAAACTTAACATATAAGAAAAATACCAAATATCCACAGATGATTTCTTAACTTCAATATATTAAAAATACATTTGATTTACCTTTCTCATGTTTACACTTATTTCTGTATCTTTTCAGTATTAAAAGTCATGTGTCCCCTGAGGAAACAATTATATCATTCCAAATAAACTTGGGATTGAATTCTTCAGTGAATTTTAGGGGACTCCTTCCAGCTGGCTGAGGCTTTATCATGTGTAGGGATATTAGGTAGGAGTGTGAGCTAGAGGTCAAGATGATTTGTCCTGATGCCAACCTGAGCCTGGTTCCACACTTGCTATATCAATGTCTTGCAGATAGCTGGGTAAACAGTCTGGCCCCCTACACTCAGTTGCATGTTACCAGATGTCTGTACCACATGACTGGATTTCACAATGCTATTTCTGGCTAAATTCTATTTTATTTCATTTATTCTATTTTACAGTTTATTTTGAGAGATAATGCAAGTGGGGGAGGGGCGGGGAGAGAGAGAGAGAGAGAGAGAGAGAGAGAGAGAGAGAGAGAGAGAATGAATCTCAAGAAGGCTTTGAGCTGTTAGCACAGAGCCAGACACAGGGCTCGATCTCACAAACCGTGAGATCATGACCTGAGCCCAAATCAAGAGTCTGACACTTAACCGACTGAGCTACCCAGGCACTCCTGGCTTAATTCTATTTTAAATTCTCTTCATAGTCTACAAATCTGCCACAGCTCTAACTTATAGCTATATAAATGATGGTGGATCAGATTTCCTGTCTCTGCAAGGCTTTGTCTGACCCAGATCAGTTTTGAAGTCAGGCCAGTGGAGAGACATGGGCTTGCGCAGAAGACAAAGGAGGAAGTGAATCAGAATGACCTGGAGAGATGCAGAGTGGCAAGGCTTGGAGACTATTTGGATATGTGGGGGAGGAAGGGCGAGGACGTAGCTAAATGGAGCCTCCAGCTCAGAGACAAATCCATCCACCACGTCTAGGATCAGTGATGCAGAGAGCTCGGGGCCAAGGGCTGCCGACAGCGTTCTTCAATCAAGTGTGAAGAGAGGAACCAGTCGAGGATGGGTGAGGGTGAGCCTCCCTGAGACCAAGCTCCTTGACACTTTTGAGAGGAGAAGGTCAAAGCTGGGAACCTCAGAAAGAAACAGTGAAAGGAAATGCAGGCAGGAGGGTAAGAAGGAACCTGGGCACTTCTGCACATTACAGCAAGGAGGCTGGAACACTTTTTCAAACAGGGTGTAGGGGAGCCAAGAGGAAGCCCTGGGACAAACATGAGGCTCAAAGCTAGACGGTGGAGGGCAGCCAGGCAGGGTCAGAGCTGCATAAATAACCGTGTGTGTGTGTGTGTGTGTGTGTGTGTGTGTGTGTATGTGTGTGTAAGGAGAGTTCTGGATCAGACACAGCTTGCTGAATGTTGCCATGGCTCGTTCATCTCGTACGCCTTTGGGATACACAAGAGGAAACTGTACAAACAGAACATGTGCACATTTGAATAGCTGCATCCTCAGACATCCAGTGACATCATGGAACTGGAATTTCTTTCCCTCTGGAGGAGGTAGAAATAGCTGCAAAGGAATCTTTAGGAGGTGGTAGTTGTAATTTTCTACTTTATGGAGTAATTCTTGCCCCTTAAAGTACATAAAAAATAGTGATGTGGCAATGTAAATGAACACTATTTTTTTAAAGCAAGAAGTCTCTTGAATGTGTCTTTGTTTTGCTATTCAAATCCAAGTCCCTGAGGGAAACCAATGTAAACACAAGTTCTGCGATACTCAACACATTTCTGTGGTCGCTCGGCAGAGACAGCATGGCTTCCCATTGACGGTTCCCATCGAGGGTGTGGGCACTCCACTTAACTTCTCTTCCCAGGTTTGCAATGAAAACATGCTATTGGAGTGCCTCACTTTGTCCAGACTCACAGCTGCATGCTCTTTGCTGGGTTGCACACTCACCTGCAGGACTTCCCACACGGATGGGCCTCTGAATGTTCTATCACTGCATCCGGACACAGGAATATTTCAAAAGCGGAAGCCACTGGCATAACCACTCTTACTCTGTTTCTAGAAGACAGTTGCCATCCACACAGAAAATTATAGTTTCTACCCATGTGGGTTTGGAATTTGAACAACAAGTTATTTTGTTCTGGAAACATTTTATCATAGCTTAGAATTATGACCTCTTGTGTAGTTCTGATTTCTCTCTGCCACGTTACCAGGATGCACAGAAGGCGCAGTGAGATGAAAGCTCTGAGTTTGCTGCTTGCGAAACTCAAAAGCCACATTAGGAGTGAGGCAGTCATCTGAGCCAGCATCTTGTCTGGAAATAATTATGCCTTGTGAACAAGGCTGTGGAAATCTACAGTGTACAAAATATAACATCCGAACCTAATGAAGGGAGCAAAATTCCCCTACGTTTTGGACACAGGTGTGCGGAAGACCCGTGGGACATAAAAAGCAGGTTTTTACCCGTGACCCACTGCTTCAATTAGAAACCTTAGACTCAAAGTCATGTTTGTTACCTTATTAAATATTGACAGATTTATGAGTAGGGGAGCTTCAGAAAAAAAAAACTGACTCTCATAATTCTCACAGTATGAAAACCATTTGAGATTATTCTAGTATGTTACTTCTGTCTATACAGGGAACATGTGACTAAAAAAAAAAGTTGACTTTGCAAACCCCATTAGTTAGTTGGGAAATTGAGACACAAAAGAAGCATGGGGTTCCTCATTTGGTCTGGACTCAGTTCCTTTTCCAAATCGAAGAAAATGTACCATATTGCTGACTTGGTGAGAAGTTTTGATTTTAACGCGTGCCATGTTTGGGGTTGTGGGAAGTTCAGGATCAGGGAGTATGTCCTATTTCTACTATTCAACTCCTCTCTTCCTTTCCATTCTGCCCAGCAAAGGGACCAAAGTTTACAGCCCCAGCCCAGTGGGGGTGGGGGGTTCTATTTTCAAAGAACAAACCTAGAAGCATCTTTAATTTGAGTTGCACATGAAACTAGGTTCTGATAA
Organism: Panthera tigris; assembly: GCF_018350195.1. NCBI lineage: Eukaryota > Metazoa > Chordata > Mammalia > Carnivora > Felidae > Panthera > Panthera tigris. The sequence continues at coordinate 24,626,324 of NC_056664.1, forward strand.
AATCGCAAGCCTTAGAAGTGAGATGGGAAATTTTTAGTTTTTCCTGATTTTGCTCCTGCCATCATTGCATTTGAGAATGCAAATGCATAAGAAACTGGGGTGGTGATAGTGGTGGTGGGTGCCAGGGTCTGGGGTGAGAGGAGAATGCGGAGTTCTTATATGAATGTTCTTAAGGCCCCTAGATTATCTGCACACTTAAAAATGGTTAAAAGATATATTTTACGTGTATTTTACTGCAATTAAAAATAAATTTAGGGGCGGCTGGGTGGCCCAGTGGTTGAACATCTGACTTCAGCTCAGGTCATGATCTCGCGGTTTGTGAGTTCCAGCCCCAAGTCAGGCTCCGTGCTGACAGCTCAGAGCCTGGAGTCTTCTTTAGATTCTGTGTTTCCTTCTCTCTCTGCCCCTCCTCAGCTCATGCTCTCTTTCTCTCCCTCTCTCAAAAATAAATAAATAAACTTTTAAAATTTTTTAATAAAAAAATTAAATAAATCAATTTTTATTTTTTAAAAAATTTTTTAACGTTTATTTATTTATTTATTTATTTTTGAGAAGAGAGAGACAGCATGAGCAGTGGAGGAGAGAGAAAGACGGAGACACAGAATCTGAAACAGGCTCCAGGCTCTGAGCTGTCAGCACAGAGCCCGATGCGGGGCTCGAACTCACGGACTGTGAGATCATGACCTGAGCCGAAGTCGGACGCTTAACTGACTGAGCCACCCAGGCGTCCCAATAAATCAATTTTTTAAAAAGCTAGTCAGAAAGTGTACTCAAGTGATCAGAATTCTAAGATGGCCTGTGATTCCTTCCCCCATGCACATGTTGTGTACAATCTCCTACTGAGCGTAGGCAGGACTTGTGAATATGCTGGTATTTGACTCCTGTCATTAAGTTATTTATATGGTAAAGATAAAGGGATTTTGCAGACGTGATTAAGTTGACTTTGAGTTCATTGAAAGGAGGATTGTCCTTGGGTATGCCTGACCTCACCAGTAGAACCCTTAAAAGAAGACATCCTGAAAAGAGATTTGAAGCAGCAGCCCACTTTCTGGCCTGGAGCTGCCATGTTTCGGAGGTGGCCACATGGCAAGGAACAGAGGTGGCCTCTGGGGCCTCAGTCATATAATCACAAGGATCTGAATTCTACCAACAAGCTTGGAAGGGAACCCTGGGTCTCAGTGAGATTGAAGCCCCTGGCCAACACCTGAATCTCAACTTGGGGAGACCATGCAGGGGACCCTGCTGCCTTGTAATCAGTCTCCTGACCCACAGGAACCATGAGTTGATACGGTTGTGTTGTCTCAAGTGACTAGGTTTGTGGTAATCTGGCAGCTGCAGAAGATGATTACAACCTGGTAGTCACTGGAATGTCTCCATCAGGCATCTGCTGTGGTACACTCTCCTTATATGGTCTCACTGGAACCCCATATGTTATGGTAGCTTCTCTGCTGGTGGCAGGGATCAGGGGAAGGGCTAAAGTTGAGAGGGAAGCACTGTGTTGAAGACAGGCGCAGATGACCTTGCTTTATTTTGATTAAATAGATATAAAACTGAGGGGTCCAGAGGAAGAGCCCCAGGGAAACCAGAGCTTATGTTCTAGAAAACACCTTCACCTCTCAAGTGAGACAAAGACATGGGATTTTCAATAAATCTACTTTAATAAGTAAATTACATTAACTCTTCCAAGTGTGGATCCCCAAGGATAGATCTTTTCTCCTTGCATGGCCAGGCATGTAGGTTTAATTTTGTGTATATGTAAGAGGATGCCAAGGACAAGGGAGAGAGCTGATCTGTGAGTGCTTCAAGCTGGGAAGCATTGAAATGGAAGGTGGAAAACAGTAGCAAGAGGATATGGGCAATGCCTATGACCCTGGGCAAGTCCCTTGGTTTCTAGTTTCTGCACGTATAACATGAGAGGATTGAACTAGAACATGCACTGCATTGAGGTAGCCATGGTCCTCTCATCAGAGACTGCACTGGTGCCTTCCATCACAGGGACTTGTCACACATCCAGACCTGGAGGTGCTCATAGCTGCTTATGACTAATCAAGCAGGAGCCAGGAGGGGCATGCTGGACAGAGAGTCCTGTGAAGTCAAGTCCCCAGTGTCACCCGACAGTGTCTCATACAGAACAGAAACTGCATGAGTGAGTGAGCGAGTGAATGCACACTATTGATTTCATCAGGCAACCTAGTTTCCAGAGCTGGAAGTCAGTCTGGAGTGGGGGTAGCTGGGCTACTGCTTACTGAACACATGGTGTGCTACCCTCCTGCCTGATGTCTGCTTCCATTCCTGTTCTCCCACAGTGCATCCTTTACCCAGCAGCCCACAGGATGCTTGGACAGGTAAACCAAATTCACATCACACCCTACTTAAAATCCTCCAGTGTCTTCCCATCTCATCTAACATGACCCTCAATCTCCTTACCTGGTCTGTGTTGCAACCACACTGGCCTCTCTTCAGTTCCTGAACACTGAGCCTGCTCATTCCCGAGGCACTGACCTTGCTACTTCCATGTTCTGGAGCCCTCTTTTACCATTTCTTGTCATCCAGGCTCACCTCCTCAGGGAGGCCTTCGCAGATCAACTGATCTAAAGTGGTCTCCCTATTCCCCAGGATTCTTTGTCGTGTATAGCTGAGGGGGCTTTACCAATAAGGAGAGGAGGAAGGCTGGAAAGAACCTTGAAATTAGAAATATAAATTAGAGTATAGAATCATGTAAGTGTGTGCATGTATAGACACAAAGTTAGATATAGAAATTTTTATAGATGTATGCATGTGTGAGTGTGTGTGTGTATACACGCATATTTATGTGCATACATATATTTCCAACCTCTGTCAGTTAAAAGGGTCTAGAAGCAATGACACCCTGGTAAGAACAGGCACAACTAACACTCAGAGCTTGGAGAAATGGAGCTGACTCTAGGGTAAGAAAAGTACGAGATGAGCCTGGAATATCTTTTTGTGCCAGAAAGTAAGGAAACACCCAAGAATGACAGTAACATGTCAGAAAGACACAAGAACCAGCTTGAAGGGGCTCCCACTGGCCAATTTTAAAGTAATTTAAGGATCAAAATAAGTAATTGGATTACAACCCATTGTATGAGAGAGGAATCAATGAATCCATACTGAAAAAATAAGGAAATGAATAAATAAACAAATGGGAATAAGGGAAACCTCTTCCTTATAGTAGAATGCTAATTAATAAATGTAGGAGGAGTAATGGAAATAAGTAATGACCATTAGACAACAATAATAGTAGTAGTTGATACATGTGTATGTCACTGGTGAGTAGAGGGTTAATGAGAAATAGGGTATTGGGAAAACATTGGACCATCTCCCCACAAAATATCAAATTCAAGAGGAAAGTGGCAGACAGCTTGACTAGGCGATCAAGGTAACACCACCACTGGTGGACAGGTGGGCATCATGAGCCTTCTGATGTGACATGCATGGCATCATGCTGGTGGTATTCCTGCTTGTAGAGGATCAGCTCATTGAATGAAAGGCCTGTGCTCTTGAAGACAGTCAAGGACACTAGAGGCAGGCAGAGACAGAGGCTGTTCCAGATGGAAGGAGACTAATGGGATGGACAGTTCAATACAACTCATGCTCTGTGGGGGAGTGTCCCGTGGCAAAGGAAAAGAGACACTGTTGAGACAGTTGGTGAAACTTGAACAAGGCCTGAAGATTGGATGGCTAGGCTGTGTCAGTGTGGATTTCCTGACTTGGAGAGTTGGTGGTATAGGAGAGTGTTCTTGTTTTCAGGATGTACATAGAATATTTACGGGTGATGGGGCATGATTTCAGAAAGACTATCTATCTATCCAGTCTGATATATAACTAAACACATACAGATATGTAATTAAGTATATTGATCTGCATGATAGACTATGATCACTTTCTTATCATATGAGTTTAATTAACTGCCATTTAAAGAGCAGAAAAAACCTGAGAAATAAGCATGCATTTTCTATTATAAATACATACTCCAAGGGACATTTAAAAGGACCTAGGATGACATAGGGCATTGCCCTGCACAAAACTAGGACTTGGGTTTTGTGCTATCACAGGAACTGCCACTGCCTGTCTCTGAATAGTGCTCTACAAAGACTATTTTCCATCAGATAGAATCTCTCTTCGTAGAACAGCCTGGGTGAATTTTCAAGGTTGGTGCAAAGTCACAGCAGGACCAGTGAAGGAAGGAAGAAAAATGAAGAAACATTTGTTCATATAAGAGCCAAATCAATGTGAAGAATTTTCCAGTTTGTTGCTCCAAGTGCTAAAACATTCCAGGGAGATGGAATTTGACCCATTGCTTAACTGGGAACAGTGTGGGCAGGGATGAGGATCTGGTTTTTATAAAAGGACAACTTCAGTCCCTTAAGACCTAAGATGTAGCCTGAACACTTAACAGAGTGTGTCTGAAACAAGGCATAAATAGCATTATGTAGCTTTTTAAGTTTTTCCATACAGAAATATTCATTTTTTTTCTATTTCATTCAAGTTGCCTTCATAAACTTCCACCATCCCATAAGTCAAAATTCACCCCTGGGATTCCTCTTTCTTTTTCCCCCTATCACTTTCCATCCGTGCCTTTCACTCCAAAAATTGTTGCTTTAATCTAGGAATCTGGATTTATAATAATCTTAGGGAGAAACTGAGAAAGGATTTATCAGTACAAGGGATATTAGATCTGGAGAACACGCTCAAACACACATATTTCAAGAATAGATAGAACCATGGATTCAGGTAAAGAAACCCCTGGAATATGAAAATTCTAACACATTGATGATTAATGGGACTAAAATATCTTTATTTGTGTATTTGGTTCCATTTTGTTTTTATGCTTATGTGGCCCTTTGTATCTCAACTACATCTAATTTTTGTCATCCTGTTGGACTTCATATATCCCTCTAGTTTGCCTTAAATCTTATTCGTGCATGTAATGCCCACATCAGCAACCAATTTGTGAGCAATCCTTAGTCACATTTTATTGACTTCAGTCATCAATAGATATACTGTAGTATCAAAATCACTTACACAAGCCATCTGTGGGCCATATTCTAAATCTTCTTGGAAGTCCTATCTTCTTAAAAGTCTGATTCATACAAACCAGATGGCCAACAATAAGGAAATGGCCTAGTAAATTATGGTACATCAACATCATGGAATATTATGCCGCCACTAACACTGTAATTTATGTAGTCTATTTTGAAACACAGAATAGTGTAATATCTTGTGGAAAAAATAATACATAAGAGGTATGTATACTCTGATTGTAGCTATGCTAAATATTTATGTACTGGAGGTAAAGATAGTATGAAAAATGGTGGGGATATGCATTAAGTATTCTTAAAATTATTTAATTTTGATAATAAATTATCTTTAAATTAAAAAAAGAAACACAATTTGTGAAGTTTCCCCAGGAAAGTGTAACCCATAGGGTTGATCCTGAGATTTACTGCTTAAGCATGGAATGGCATTTACTCAGAATGCTGCACAAGAAAGCTAGGGAGTTTTCTTTCTCCCTGTTTGTAATATTTGAAGTCTGCAAATAGACTTAAGTACGTCTTATCTACCCAGAACCGTGTGATGTCACTGGATAAAGTAGTGGGAGAAACAGTAGGCAAAATGTATTCATGAAATTCATTCACTCAAGGAATAGGAATATTTATCAGGATACTCATCATGTCCCAGACTGTGTGCAATACCATGAGAGGTACAGTCCCACCCCTCATGGAGTATATATCCTAACCAGGAAGACACACTAATCCCAGGTAGGTTTGTCATGTTCACATAGCAGGTTTGTTTGTTTCATAAAAAAAAGACATTTCATTTTCAAGAGTTTGTTAGTCATTTGACATGCTTTACTGTCCAGCATGCGTGACTCCAAAGCTCCCCTACTTGATGAGGTCTTGGTGGAGGGTGAATTTAGAGGCCTCCCGGTATAGAAGCTATCCTTCATGCTGGGATGCATCTGTAAGTGTGAGCATGAGCCCTCAGGTTGGCCAATCAGATGTGTTTATCTGGGACTTTGACTCTTGAGGGACTCTTGAGGGACTCTTGAGGGAAGGCTGGGTCATTCTCAAGAAGGCCTGGCTACCTGCCTTTATAGGGAGACTATTGCTTGTCTTAGGATTTCAGAGATGCCTTGTTTCCCCTGGCTCCCAAGTTTGGTCCTTCAATCTCTTATTGATTCTACGAGCCACATTCATATTCTTCTCCCCTTCCCACCAACCCCCTTTTCCAACCACTAAGTTCCTCTTTGCTTATCAGAGCTGTTTTCCACTGTGTGCAGTCAAGAACTCTGACACAAAGATAAATGTCATCTGCTTGGTTTAGCATAGTGGTTAGGAATAAGGCAAATTCTGCTTCAATCACTTGAAACTCAGGACAAGTTGTTAAAGCTCTGAATGACTCTGTTTCCTCATCTGGTATTAGGGAGGGTGGTACCTGTCTTCTTAATGAAGGCTAAATGACAAAATGCAGAGCCTGGCAGAGTATCTGGCTCATTTCAAGGTCTAAAAAGGTTTTCTTATTCTTTTCTTCCTGTCTGTCATTTTTCCTCAAATAAATACTTGATGATCTGCTGGTAGACTTTTAAAACCAAACCAAGGAAATAAGAATTTGTAGTTCTTTGCTCCTTAATTTCCAGTTTTCTCTCCTGTAATAAATTTTCAGGATAGTCACTGGCATGACATTTATATTTCTAGAACTGGATAACTGGATTCAGTAACTTAAAATCAGCAGACAGTTTGCTAATGGTATAATATATGTATTTGCTGACCACAGTAAAAAGCAGAGTAATACATTTTTGTTAACAATATTAAAAACCAAAACTGAGTAACCCTTTCAAGTTCATGGCAGCTAAAAAAGGGGAGATACAGGGAATGTAATCCATTGTCAGAAATGAGAATAGTATGGGAAGTATACAACAAAAACAAAAACCAGCCCAAAATCTCAGGGCAAACACACTGGCCCCAGATCGTAGTACCAGAGCAATAGGACCAGCAAGAGCAGGGGCCTGAGATTCATTGTTCCCAGGACTTACAGATTTGATTTCCCACCTCAGTAAGTGCCTCACTGAGGCAGCAGTGCATGCAGCTTGTTTAGGAAAGATATTTAGATTTGGTTTTTTAAGTAGCAAATGATACTCACTTTGTCTTTAAGCCTGTGGAGGCAGGTCAGAGCCATATATAATCAGTCTGAATTAGCATAATTCACCAGGGTGCAATTACTCCTTAGTTCATTTCACGACATAGGACTGAGCAAGGAACTGAGACCCTCTAAGATGCATTATTAATTCTTCTACAGACCGGTCAGGCAAAGGTGGGGGAGGGATTCCTAAAAATTATAATGTTATTGCTTTGGAGACAGGAGCTTAGTTCACAAAAATTAGGGCATGATGGCTAAGACTTATGTTGGAGCCAACATCTCATTCCACCCCACACCTTACAGCTAGTGTTTGTAACATATTTTCTACCCACTAACTGAAATTTTATGAATAATTCAAGCTCACAAGATAATTTTATGTAGTAAGTAAACAATCGTGCTGATTTCTATTTTTCACTTTTTTACCTAGACCCAGTGAAATGTTCTCAAGATAGAAAAAGAACATTAGAGCAGTGCATATCTACTCTAAATGTAGTCAGTATTCAAACATCAAGGATAATTTCTAAACAAAGAAATCAACGAAGCAAGTCAGCCCAAAACATACTGCTCTTTAAAACAATCATTATTATCTCTCCTGGTTTCCATGGGTTAAGAATTTGGGAATGGTCCATCTGGGACGTTTTGGCTCTCATGAAGTTTGCCATCAGGTTTTTCCAGGTTAATAGTGCTACTATCGAAAAACTCTGGTTACAGGTAGAAGCTGAAATGTCCTTTATGACCTAGCCTCAGAAGTTACACTTTTGTCATATTCTGTTGGCACTCAGGACCAGTCCTGATTCTGTGTGGGAGGGGACAATGTAAGGGTGTGAATACTGGTAGGCAAGGATTATTGGGGGCATGTTATGGGGGCATGTTAATGCAGCACTCAAGTCTTAAAAGTGGTGATCTTTGTGTAACTATGAGTGACTCCCTCCCCCCTTTTAGTTGTTTCTATTTTCTGGACTAAGAATGTACATTTTATAATAATATATACATATAACTTTTATATAATTCAAAATAAACATCAAGAACAATGTATTAGATCCCTTTAACACTGCCTACTGCTTTGTGAGATATTGTCCACTGAAAATCACTGGGTTGCTGGCCTCAAATAAGTTACAATTTATCTTTGAAAGATTTTTTGTTGTTGTTTTTTGTTTTGTTTTATTTACTTTTGAGAGAGAGAGAGACAGAGATAGAGACAGAGTGTGAGTAGGGGAGGGGCAGAGAAAGAGGGAGACACAGAATCCAAAGCAGGCTCCAGGTTCCAAGCTGTCAGCACAGAGCCTCACGCAGGGCTCAAACCCACAAATTGCGAGATCATGACCTGAGCCAAAGTAGCACGCTTAACCAACTTAACCAACTGAGCCACCCAGGCACCCGGCAGGATGTTTTTAATAAGAGGATCAGACAGCAGCCATGAGAAGTTAAGATTCCAGTTGTCCCCTTTTTGGTGAGAAGATAGAGCCATTTCTTCTGAACATCTAGAGACTACTGCCTTTTAGAAGTGAGTACCATTTGGGGTTCGACAACCAGAGCTTTCCTTGGTATATGCATTTTTTCTCTAAGTCCTATTTCCCTATTTCAACTCTTTAAGTAAGTTAAAACCACCAAGAAACACTGTTATATAAAAACTTTAGGTGTCTGTCCATTTTTATCTCAGAAGGTTATTATTCAGATTGCCTTCTGACTTGGAGGATAAATTCCCTTCCTTCAGTGCAAAGCTGGCTGGTCATACACTGGTGATGCACTGGTTCTTAAGTCTTCTTACCTCTTCTGGGGACTAGAATCCAGTCATCTTCCACTTTCCTGCTATCTTCAACTTCTCTTTCACTATTTGTTCTTTCATTTCGACACTTAAATCTTTCCATTCTTTGAAATAAAAAAAGGTACATGATATCCTCCTTCTTCCCTCCTTCTACCACTAGCTCTGTTCAGAGTCTTCCTTTCCCTTTCTTTAAAACTCATTTGCTTCACTTATGGCCTTGACTTCTTCATTGCCAACCTTCTGGTCCTCCCCAAGACCCACAGGCTGCTAAAGCCAGAGGTGTTGTGCTCGAATTTGCACAGTGTTTCTCAAAGACTGGGGACCACTCATTTGCTTTAGAATCCCCTGGAGGTATACTCAGCTGAATCTCTCAGGGTGGGGATCTTGCAGGACCTTATAGTTTTGTTTTATTTTTTAAGTTTATTCATTTATTTTGAGAGAGAGGGAGAGAGATGGGAGGAGAGAAAGAGAGAATCCCAAGCAGGCTCCACACCATCAGTGCAGAGCCCAACATGGGGCTCGATCCCATGAATTATGAGATCATGACCTGAATGAAATCAAGAGTCAGACACTTAACTGACTGAGCCACCAAGGAGGCCCAGGACTTTATAGTTTCAAGGAACCCTTGTTAATCATGTTCACCAAAGTTCAGGAGTCACAGCTCATCCTTCAACACTGGCCTTATAGATGAGATACCCTTCCTTCCCATAACTGTATTTTGGTGCCTCTTTCAAAGGCAGAGCTGGCTCTGACTTGTAACAAATTCTTATGATGTGAAATCATATACAATGAGACAGGAAAAATAGAGAATACAAACAAACATTTTTTTTTGTCTTAGAGAAAAATGTTAAAGTTTGATCTCATTTCCTTTTTTTTTTTTTTGCTAGCTACTTACAATGGAGATTGAGATTCGTTTTGGCTTCTTTAGACTTCCAGTATGAAGGAGGAGGTGGATATTGAATCTCTACCAAATGACACAGATCAGAATGACCCACCTAATATTTGGCACAAGGGAGGGTAGCACAGGAAGGAAATAATGGTGCAAAGATGGAAGGAATGGAAGATCAAAGGATCACTTCATACCCTACAGCATCAGATTTTTTTTTATCAGTGACATTAAATGGTTGACATGGTTAGAAATGTGCTGTCTTGAAAATTACAACTTCCTTGAAGAGACAAAACTAAACTATTGTGTCAAGCCAAACCAATGCCCTTGTCTTCTGGTTAAATATTTGCCTTTCTTAAATCTGTAGGTTGTAGATTGGTGGCTGGTAGAACCCAGGGATGCACTTGTGGTGGAGACTCAGAGGAGGTAGCAAAGGCTGATTGAGCATGAGGCCAGCATCAGGAGGAAAACACAGATTCCTGGGGCCACTATTCTCCAGGAAGGAATGTTTGGAACTCTGGCAGGACTGGCTGCCATGTCTTCATCTGAGTCCCCTGTGACTTTGAGTGGGTAGGGTCCTGCATGCAGAACACTGGTGGTTCTGTGCTGCTTCTCCTCCCTGAAAATAGCCTTTTCCAGCTTGTCTCCTTGTCAGTCAGGCCCCAGCACTGTCCCCACAGCCTGGACCTCTGGTGACTGGAGAGTGAGGAAAAATTCCCATCTTGCAGCCCCAATCAGATAAGAACATCCTGTTTGGAGGAGGGTGTTGCTTTGCACTGGCTTTCAGAAGCAGTCCTGGCCTCTTGGTTCCTAGGCATCCATAGAAACATGGAAGGAATTTATCTCGTGTCACCTTATCTGTCCCAGGTGAAAACTCGAAGCTGCCCACATACTGCCTCGTTGAACACATTTATTCAAAGCCACATAAAGGCCCTGTTTGAATGCCCTGTCAGCCTTCTGATGGGTGCTATAAAATGGCTCAGAGGACTTCATGTCCTTATTTCCTTTTGTTTGAAGTCTGCTTCATGTTGGAGAGACAGGAGTAAATCTGCCTTTACACTTATAGGTGGCTGGAAAAGGCGACTGGATTGATATAGAGAGCGTAGAGATGTTATAAATGAGGAATGTGCAGTTGATTATGCCATTAGCAGGAAGGAATGGAGTGATGCCATTAGTGAGCAGGGAGGTGCTCTGGCCTCTGCAGGTGGATGGGATCAAGTCTTGGCCCCACACTTGTCTTCTAATGGGCTCTTGGGAAAAGCAAAGGAGGTGTGGCTTGGGGGGAGTGGGCTTAAATCCTCTAAAAAAATTAGAACAATATAAGTGCACAAAGGGAGCTTGGTGGGGACAAGGAAACAGTTTTACAATTTTTAAAAAGTTTCCTCCCCTCTCCTGCTTTCTATGCCCCAATTGAAATTAAATATTTTCTTCCAATAAAACCCATTGAATTCAGAAGAATGCCCATTTCACAGTAATTATGGAGGGTTCTAGAGCCCTCTGTCTGCAAGTTTGAAAAGGCTGTGCCCCAAGATTAGGGCACTACAAATGGTGTTTTAAGGTCCTAGAGAGAAACTTAACCCCATAATTACTTGATTTGAAGACAGACTTTGTTACTTTCTCTCTTCTAAAAAATTCAGTGTTTAGATTAGTATATCTCCAACTTTTTAAAAAGTAGGATTTTAGTCCTTCTAAAAAGAGTTCTAGGTCTCTTTCCCAGGATATACAAATGCACATCTATATTACCACAAATGAATGAATTGGAGGTATGGCCACCATACAGAGAAAGCCTAATTCAAAGCAATTGCAAAAAAATAAAAGAGGCCTCTATTTTCTTTACTTTGGCCTGTCATTACTGAGGATGATAATTTTTAAAATCTAGAACACTGAAATATTGCACATTCTAAATCTGCATATCTTTGAAGATACTTATGGAGTACACATATATTTTTTATAAGAATGAAAGAGAAATTGAGATAAAATATTTTGTAGGATGCTTTTGAGGACAACATGGGGAAAATGCTTCAATATAATGGTAAATTTAAAAAACATATTACAAAATTGCATATACAGCTTCATGATTAAAATGTATCTCAAGTTTACACATGGCTGAGATAAAATGAAAGAAAGAAAAAATGTAAAAACAATAACAGTGGTCTTCTCTGAGTAGTACAACTATGACTGATTTGTTTTCTTTTTTATATTTAAAAAATTCTGTGTAATATGCATGTGTTACATTTATAATATAAAAAATAAAACCCAATAAATGTCATTTAAATATCACAAACAAGTTTTAGAGAAGGCAAATGAATCTAAGTTAAACAATACTCCAGGACAGTGAGGTTAGGATTTTTTTTGTCCTTAATACCTATTGCTTCATTAATTTCCCTTGCTCTGTGAATTGACCTAATTCACACTCCAGCAGTGCCCCCTGCTTCTTTCTGTCCTGTGTGGGGCAGCAGGTCCCTGGCAGACTTGAGGTTATTCAAGCTCCATAAACCCACAAATGAGCATGCCCCATTTGTAACTGCACAGATGTTAGACACGGCCCATTAGAAGAAGTGAGACAATGCCATAGCAATTTAACCCAGGGAAGACTAAAGAAAGCGTAAAAAACCATATGCTTCTCTAGAATAACAAAGAACATCTGTCTTTAAACTCACAGAACTGGGTATGACATCTCTAAAAACAAAGCCCTTTGCCACCCTTTTTGGGACATACTTGTTTCTTCTAGCCAGGATCCTTTTTCCAGTGCTGGGCTAGAGCCCCCTTTCTGACTATATCCACAGCTCTGGAAAACATCTCTATATGGTCAATCTACCATCTGTTGGTGTCAGGTAGTGAGGTCACACAGACTCTGTGAAGTCAGCCTTCTCAGAACTAGTAGGAAGGTTCAGGGCAGAGGTGTAACTGGCGGTGGGGGACACAAGGACTTAAATACAAACTTGAGGGCAGGTATGGGGTTAAGGGTATCCTGGGAGACCACTTTGGGTTTCTGAAACAAGTGACTGAAAAACATGTATTTAGTAGCTGCATGGGAGAGAGCTGTCTGTAAGAGATTAAGTCTTTCCTCTGCCATCACCTGTTCTCATTCTTCTTTATAGCTAGACAGTTGACATTCACTGAGCTCTGTTTTCTTACTCGGCATGCTAGTATGTTTACCTGCTGATCCAGGAGGTCACTCTCCTTTGCAAAGGGTGACTTCATTTCTGTCTTCTCTGTAAAGTCTCAGAGAAGAGATTTAGTAAGTCTTGAGAGCACAGTGTATTTCAAACTATGGCTTGAGTCACATTAGTGGGTCAAGAAATTCATTTCATGGGTTGGAGCCAGCATTTGAAAGCAAAAAGGAGAAACAGAATAGAACAGGAATGAATTGAACTGAATTGAAAATATCAGAGTATATTGCATATAGTGAGGGTGAATATGATTTCCTAGAAATTGTATAAAAATTTTGGGTGTTTATGCACATACATATATATGTGTGTGCTGTTTGCATACTTGGTTAGAATGTAAGATGTATTTAAGGGTCATAGCCAAACAAGTTTGGAAGTCAGTGGTTTAGGTAGATGTTGCTTATATAGGGTTGTGGTATAAGAAAAAATATATATTTGGTCTTTGTTCCTGGAACACACAGTTCCTAAGACCCTTGGAATTTCCTGAGTGATAAAAGTGTATGCTATTTATAATGAGCCCCTTAGACTATACCTGAGTTTATATAATGAGGTAGTCTCCTACACAACTTTAGGACGGAGGCTGGCAGCCAGAGGAATCAACCATGTGATTGGAGGGTTGAAACTTTCTTCTCTACTCTCTGCCCTTTGGGGAGAGAAGAAGGGCTGAAGATTTTCAATTACCAATGGCCAGTGAATTAATCAATCATGCCTATGCAATGAAACATCTATAAAACCCCCTAAACAATGGGGTTTGGGGGAACTTCTAAGTTGGTGAACACATTGAGTCAAATTTCGTGCCTTAAAACAACAATATTTAACAGCTGTTTTATTACTTCTTATGATTCTGTAGATCTACTGGGCTTATGTGGATTTTCTGTATATGCTATCTGTAAGGGCTGAAGTCATTTGGGGCCTCATCTAGGCTAGAATATCTAAGATGGGTCACTCATATGGCTGGCAGTTGGTGATGACTATAGGCTGGATATTCAGTTTGGAGTAAAAACTTAAGTGCCTCCAGCTGGCCTCTGCATGTGGATTGGCTTCTCACAGTATGGTATCTATTCTTAGGAGGGTATGTCTTGGGAGCAATTATTTTGAGAGGCGGAAAAGAAGGTGCCAGACCATCCATCCACAGGAACAACATTGCTTCCCCTATATTGCACTAGTCAAAGCAGACAAAGGGCTCACCTAAGGAGGTAGGGAAATAAACTTCACCTTTTGATGGAGAAGGTACAAGGTCACATTGCAGAAGAGTGTATAAGATGAGAGATATTATTGTGACTCTCTTTGAAATGGAAACAGACCATTTATATCTAACTAAAGAGACCTTCCCAAAAGTCAGGTCAAGGCTAACAGCTAAGGGCAGCTCCCATCTCCTCCAGCTTCCTGAGGTAGAAGAACTATTTCAGAAAGATTTGGCAGCTGGTGAATATTGGGCAAATTCCATCTCCCACCCCAAACCTCACCTCTGGGCTGTGGAAAATCTTACTGGACAGTGGTGGCAGTTAGCCAATGGCACCAGTTCCTACCTTCCCCATATACAGCTCCTGCTTGGTAAGGAGGATCCACAGATGGTGCAGTGGATGAAGAGTTCCCCATCTCCTCACCTCCCTAACTCCTCATCCAAAGCACAGAGATCCTGCCCAGGAAAAAGTTGGAGCAAGCCTTAAGACTGGTAATACCTTGATCCTATTAAGGGGCTATACTTTCACTGGATCAGACTGTGGAGCAATTTGTGTTCCAAGTCATCAGTGAAAACAATGAAGCAATTAGTAAAGGCTAATAATTTTGTATGATGCATACAGAGACAGACTAGCCAGAAGCTTAATGAGACGATCAAGGAAAGAGACAGTCAGGTCTGTCAGACAGTCAGCTAAATCTGCCTTCATCCCTGGTGATCAGGAACTCTGTGTGTATGCCCAAGGCTGAGTCCTCCAAAATGTAAGTGGAGACAGAAATTCTGAGCTACTGGACACTGGCTGAAAGTGGGGCAACCTATAAGCTCCCTGAACAATGAGCAGTCTCCAAACCACATCCAGATCCAATGGTAACAAGTGAAAATCATTGGTTTAGGGGCTTAACTACAACCTCTGACCAAGGGGTGACTGGGAGGAAACTAGGCTTAAAGATAAAATTAAGAGGGAAAAGTTTGAGTAGTGATGTGGGATGTTTCACAGTGCAGGGAAAATAGATTTCACTGAACTAGCCCATCAAACTCACTAAACAAACAACAGCAACTATCCTCAGAAGGGAGAAAATCAGTATCTTTAGCTGCTATAATGTATTATCTAAAATGTCCAGTTTTCAACAGAAAATAGGATATTCAAAGAAACAGGAAAGTGAGACCCATGCACAGGAAGAAAAGTAGGCAAAAAAGTTGCTTTTAAGGGGTCTAGTTGTTGGACATAGGAGACAGAAACTTCAAAGCAGCTATTATAAATATGTTAGAAAAATTAAAGGAGTCCATGTTTAAAGAACTAAAGGAAGGTGTGATAATGATGTCTCAACAATTAGAAAATATAAAAAAAAAGATAAATTACAAAATAGAACCAAATGGAAATTCTAGAGTTGAACATATAAAGACTGAAATGAAAATTTCACTGGAGGGACTTAACCACAGATTTGAGCTGGCAGAAGAAAGAATAAGCAAACTGGAAGATAGATGGAGATTATACAGTAGGAATGACAAGAGGAAAAAATGAAAAAAGAAATAAATTGAACCTCAGAGAAATGTGGGACATCTTCAAGTATGCATCTTCAACATATGCATACTGGGTATACCAGAAGGAGAGGATAGTGAGAAAGGAACTGAGAAAAGTATTAAAAGACATAATGGCTAGTAATGTCCCAAATTTGCTGAAAAGAATTCTTCTATACATCCAAGGAGCTCAGTTAATTCTCAGTAGGATTAAAGAACAAAGCCACACCCAGACACATCATACTTAAAATGTTGAAAGACAGCAATAAACAGACAATCTTAAAAGCCACAAGAGAAAAATGACTCATCATATGCAAGGGAATCCTAATAACATTGACTGAACCCTCAATAAACTGACTTATCAAAATAACAGTGGCCAAAGTCCATATTCAATATAATGGAAAAACCAACCAACCAACCAACCTGTGAATCAAGAAGCTGATGTTCAGCAAAACTGTCTTTTAAAAAATGAAGTTGAAATTAAGGTATTACCAGATAAACTAAAAACTGAAAAATTTCATTGCTTTGAAAAGAAGAAAAAATTGGAGGACACACACTTCTCTATTTCAAAACTATCTAAAAGCAACAGTAGTCAAGACAGTGTGGTTTTGGCATAATGATAGACACATAGATGAATGGGATGGAACTGAGAGTCTAGATATAAGGGGAAAGAATAGCCTTTCCTTTCCTTTCTTTCTTTTCCTTTCCCTTTTCTTTTCTTTTCTTTTCTTTTCTTTTCTTTTCTTTTCTATAATTTATTGTCAAATTGGTTTCCATACAACACCCAGTGCTCATCCCAACAGGTGCCCTTCTCAATACCCATCACTCACCCTCCTCTCCTTCCCACCCCCCATCAGCCCTCAGTTTGTTCTCAGTTTTTAAGAGTCTCTTGTGTTTTGGCTCCCTCCCTCTCTAACCTTTTTTTTCTTTCCTTCCCCTCCCCCATGGTCTTCTGTTACATTTCTCAGGATCCACATAAGAGTGAAAACATATGGTATCTTTCTCTGTATGACTTATTTCACTTAGCATAACACTCTCCAGTTCCATCCACATTGCTACAAAAGGCCATATTTCATTCTTTCTCCTTGCCATGTAGTATTCCATTGTGTATATAAACCACAATTTCTTTATCCATTCATCAGTTTATGGACATTTAGGCCCTTTCCATAATTTGGCTATTGTTGAGAGTGCTGCTATAAACATTGGGGTACAAGTGCCCCTATGCATCAGTACTCCTGTATCCCTTGGGTAAATTCCTAGCAGTGCTATTCCTGGGTCATAGGGTAGATCTATTTTTAAATTTTTGAGGTGGTATCTGAGTGTGGTTTTGATTTGTATTTCCCTGATGAGGAGCAACATTGAGCATCTTTTCATGTGCCTGTTGGCCACCTGGTTGTCTTCTTTAAAGAAGTGTCTATTCATGTCTTCTGTAAACCTAACCAAAGATGTAAAAGATCTGTATGCTAAAAACTATAGGAAGCTTATGAAGGAAATTGAAGAAGATACAAAGAAATGGAAAAACATTCCATGCTCATGGGTTGGAAGAATAAATGTTGTTAAAATGTCATACTACCCAAAGCAATCTACACATTCAATGCAGTCCCAATCAAAATTGCACCAGCATTCTTCTCAAAGCTAGAACGAGCAATCCTAAAATTTGTATGGAATCACAAAAGACATCAAATAGCCAAAGTAATTTTGCAGAAGAAAACCAAAGCGGGAGGCATCACAATCCCAGACTTTAACCTCTACTACAAAGCTGTGATAATCAAGACAGTATGGTATTGGCAAAAAAACAGACACATAGACATTGTGGAATAGAATAGGGACTCCAGAACTGGACCCACAAATGTATGGCCAACTAATCTTTGACAAAGCAAGAAAGAAAATCCAATGGAAAAAAGACAGTCTCTTTAACAAATGGTGCTGAGAGAACTGGACAGCAACATGCAGAAGAATGAAATTAGACCACTTTCTTACACCATTCACAAAAATAAACTCAAAATGGATGAAGGACCTGAATGTGAGACAAGAAACCATCAAAACCCTAGAGGAGAAAGCAGAAAAAAACCTCTCTGACCTCAGCCACAGAAATTTCTTACTTGACACATCTCCAAAGGCAAGGGAATTAAAAGCACAAATGAACTATTTGGACCTCATGAAGATAAAAAGCTTCTGCACAGCAAAGGAAACAATCAACAAAACTAAAAGGCAACAGACAGAATGGGAAAAGATATTTGCAAATTACATATTGGATAAAGGGCTAGTATCCAAAATCTATAAAGAACTCACCAAACTCCACACCTGAAAAACAAATAATCCAGCGAAGAATAGCCTGTTCAACAAATGGTTCTGGGACTGGATAGCCACATGCAAAATAATAAATTTGTGCCCTTACCTCACATCATATATAAAAATTAACTTAAAATGGGTCAAAAGACATAAATGTAAGAGGTAAAACTATAAAACTCTTAAAGGAAAACAGGAGTAAATTTTTATAAGCCTGGGTTAGGCAATAGTTTTTTAGATATGATGCCAAAGGAATCAGCAAAAAAAAAAAATTTTAAAAATAGATAAATTGAACTACAGTAAAGCTAAAAACTTTTGTGCTCAAATAATACTATCAAGAATATACAATGACAACTCACATAATGGAAAATATATTTACAAATCTTATACCTGACACAGCACTTGTATTATTGCTGTGTAAAGAAGTCTTAAGACTCAATAATAAAAAGACAAGTAAGCCTATTAAAAATGGGCCAAGGATCTGAATAGAAAATTTTCCAAGGAAAATATACAAGTGGTTAATAAGCATAAGGAAAGATGTTCACATCAAAAGCCATCAGGCAAATGCAAATCATAACCACAACAAGACATCATTTCACAACTAAAAGGACGGCTTCAATAAAAAGATGGATAATAATAAGTATTGGTGAGAATATGGAGAATTAAAAACCCTCATACATTACTGATGGGAACATAAAATGGTGCAGGTACTTTGGAAAACAGACTGGAAGTTCCTCAGCAGTTTACACATATAGTCACCAAGAGATCCAATAATTCTGCTCCTAGGTATATACCCAAGAAAAATGAAACCATATGCCCACACAAAATCATGTACACAAATGTTCACAGTAACATTATTCATAAAATCCAAAAAATGAAAACAACACAAATGTCCATCAACTAAAAAATGGATAAAGGAAATGTTATATATCCATATGTTGAAATGTTATTTGACTGTAAAAGGGAATGAAGTACTGATACATGCTACCACATGGGTAAATCTTGAAAATATTATGCTAAGTGACAGAAGTCAGACACAAAAGGCCACATAGTATATAATTCCATTGATATGATATGTCCAGAATAGGCAAATCTATAGAAACAGAAGATAATTAGTACATGCTTAGGGCTGGGGAAGAGGGAGATTATTACTACAGGGTTTGCTTTTGGAGTGATGAAAATGTTCCAAAATTATATTATGGTAACATTTGCACAGCTGTGTGAATATACTAAAAATCACTGAATTGTGTACTTTAAATGAGTATATTTTATGGTATGTAAAAATATGTCTCCATTAATATACACCTATTAGTTATGTATGGCTCAGGATCTCTCATGTGATCAGTCACATTCTTGGCCTGGGCTTCAGTCATCTGAAAGTTTGACTGGGGCTGGAAGATCTGACTCTAAGTTGGATGCTTTGTTTTTGTTGGCTGTTGGCAGAAAGCCTTGGTTCCTTATTTTGTGCCAGGTGCACCTGTCTCTATGGCTGCCTAAGTGTCACAAAGTGACAGTTGGTTTCCCCCAGAGTGAGGTATTTGAAAAAGCAAGGTGGAAATGTATAATGTCTTTTATACCTAGTCTTAAGTGTCATTTTAAATATTTTAAAACACGCTGTCATTTTAACAAAATCCTACTGGTTACACAAGAGCATGAAACCAAAAGGAAAACAAACACTGGGGACTCTGTTGGAGACTGGCTCCCACAAGTGGGGTTAAAACCCCTTTGCCTCCTTAGTGACCTCAGCTTCTCTAGCTCATTAGCCATAACTACTACTCAACACTGCTCTAATGAAATACTCAGTATCTTGTGATCTCTGAGGCCTGTGAAGGAGCATTTCAGGTTTCTGCTGGAAATTCAAATAAATACACACACATGCACACACTACATACACACGCACACACGCACACCATACACATGCATATACATACATACATACACATAAATATAAATATATGCTATTTCTCAAAAAGTTTATAAATTTCCAGCATTGTTTTTTCTTCATATGATTTTTCTTTTTCATTTTAATATCATTTATTATTATATTTAGTTGGCAAAAATATATGAATCCATAAGAAAATGCTTTTCCTTGCTGCAATCCTTCAGTTAGGAATGCAGAAATACCTTTCCTCTATTCTGAGAAATAATGAAAAACACAAATGAGACCCTGACCCTGATACCCCTGTGATGGCTTTCAAATTAATATACCTGCTTGGCATTTTCTTGTGTCAAGCTAGTTTAAGTTCTGTCCTGTTCATCTATTAATACTTTCCTAAGTAACTCAATTAATTAGGGTGTTTGAAGAAAATGGGAGATCTTATGATGATCTCCAAGAGCTCATCTGTACACAGGCTTTCTCCCATGTGATTTTATAGGGATATATTCAAGGTTGAGTGTTCTTCACACTGATCTGTATTAAAGCATTTTTGCTCTCACTACATGAGGATTGTCTTGTCTATCCCCAAAAGCATGTGAAAATAAATCAAGTGCTTTCTAGTTAGCAAAGGGAAGAAACACAGCAGTGCCCAACTCTGCTATCACTGTTGTTTAACTTTGAGAAAATTACTTAAACCTCTCTGTTCCTCATCTGTAAAGTGGGAATAACAGAACCTGTCTCATAAGGTCCTTATAAAAATTAAATTAGTTAATATAGCTGAAGTGCTTAGAACAAGTTCTAGTATAATAGCATATACTAAATGCTAGCTCGTAGTATGGATAGTCTTCTACAAGGTTTTTCAAGCGGAAGAATAGCCTGTTGGCTAATAATGCATACACCAATAATAATAGATGCTGAAATGCAGCACTTTGGTCAAAATACAGATTTCATCTTAGAGGTGCTACAATGACAAGTGTGTCCCCATGGTGTTACCTTGGGGTCAGCAGCAGAACAGAAGGGAGATGGGTTGTGTCTTGTGTTCTGTGGAGCCATTAGTACCAATCAGGGAGGTAACAACTTCCCCTTGAATTCATTTGGAGGGGAACCTCCAAAATAATGCAACCTGTCTACCTCAGTCTCGAAGTCCATCCAGAAAGAATTGGGCCAAATTATGTCTTTGCATGTACATTTGTCATTATGGTTAGACTATCCTGAAATAAATTTCATTTCCATCCAAGTAAAGTAAACAGTTTTCATGGTCTAGCCACTCTGGGGAGACAGGAATCATAAAGACTTGACCCCTCAGCTTAAGGAGTTTACAAAGGAATACATGGAAATGAGGGAGGAAAGCATAGCACAATATACAACATTTGACAAGTACAAAGTAATATAGACAATAAGGTGAGGGGGACTTACATCTGGATGAAAACTTTCCAGTGAGGGGACTAGGAAATCAGATGACCTGACAAAAGGAGAGGTTTCTTCCTTTGAGAAGAAGTTCTCTTTTGACAGGCAGAGCAGAGCATCTTGAACATACAGAGTAAGTGACAGGCAAGAAGATGGAGAAAGCCTCATCTCAGTCACTCCTCCATGGAGGGTCTCAGATGGCTTTCCTGGATTTTGAGTGACCACCCCTACACTTGAGCTTCTGCTAAATGTATTAAATGGAATAGTCAAGAAATCAAACTTGGGGACTATGGAACAATGACTTTAACCTTTTGATAGAAAGTGAGCTCTAGCTGCCAAAATTTCAATCATGTAGTAGGGTAAAATGCAGAAAATTTTAAATATTCAAGCTCTAAAACCAAATACTCTTCAAACATCTTTCATCATCAAACAATGGGAGGATGTACTTCATCAAAAAGAGGAAGTAAATCAAGAACAAAAACAAGAAGGCCCAAGATATAGGAAACATGGAATTTAACATATAAGGCAAGTGGAGGGTATTTCCATGATAATGGTGCAGGGAGGTTCCAGAATGTCAGCCATGAACCACAAGAGAAACCAATCCAGACTGGAACACATCAGAAGACACCAGAAGATCTCTTTTCAAGAAGCTTAAATTATTAAAATTCTCAATGCTTCCTAATATTGAAGGGTAAGAGTACTTCTGGTTTCTGGTTTACGCATATAAAGAACTTAGAAGTCTCCATTCCATCTCAACAAACAAATGAAAAGTCAAATAAACTGAATAATCAACAACTGTCATCAGAACAATCAGAGAAAGAGAAGTAACGTCACAGAACAGACTGCTGCCCTGGAACCAGAGAGACAGACAAATAAAAATTACAGCTTACCACAGCAGAAACCCATGAGCAGAAACCTTTGTAGGAACCAGTGCCAGGATGCAGTAACCTTGTTGGAATACAGAAACCTGAACTATAATTGACAATTGCTTCAGGCTCACTGTAGTCAACTCTTGCGATATAAGAACTCCAGGGGACTCCATGCTTTTGTTTTACCTTTAGGAGGTCAATCAGGTTCCCACAGTAAATATCAGAGAAAAATTTATTCCTGCCTCCTGCAAGGGGAGGGGAAGGAAGCCATCCTGAATGTCCTAGAGAACTCTGTCCTTTTTAACAAGGTCTGACCTCAGAAGTAACTAGTTAACTAGAGCCTAATCTGCTGGGGTAGTCTCAGAGCCTAAGTGACTTGAAAGAAAGTACCCAATTCCAGCTAACTTTTGCCATCCTGTTTCACTTAAGGGTGGAGGGGGAAAAAATTGGGAAACACTTCTGATGTTCACAGTCCAGTAACACAGGCTCACTAAGAGAGTTTTACCTGTTATATCATGTCTAGATATCAAGAAAAAATTACAAGACATACCAAAAGGCAAAAAAAATACAATTTGAAAATACAGAGGAAGCATCAGAACCAGATATGGCAGGGCTGTTAGAATGATCAGAACTGGGAATTTAAATATGCTAAAGACTCGGGGCACCTGGGTGGCTCAGTCAGTTGAAAGTCCGACTTCAGCTCAGGTCATGATCTCACAGCTCGTGAGTTTGAGCCACGCATTGGGCTCTGTGCTGACAGCTCAGAGCCTGGATCCTGCTTCGGATTCTGTGTCTCCCTCTCTCTCTGTCCCTAACCCACTCACATTCTGTCTCTGTCTCTCTCAAAAATAAATAAACATTATAAATAAATAAATAAATAAATATGCTAAAGACTCTGATAAAGTAAGCAGCATGGGAGAACAAATGACCAATGTAAGCAGAGAGATGGAAATCTTAAGACCCAAAAAGAAATGCTAAATATCAAGACCACTGTAACAACAATGAAGAATGCCTTTGATGGGCTTGCAAACAGACTGGACACGGCTGAGGAAAGGATCTCTGATCTTGAAGACATCTCAATAGAAACCTCCCAAACTTAAAAGCAAAGGGAACAAAGACAGAAAAAAAAAAAAAAGAATAAAATAGCCAAGGGCTGTGGGGCAACTACAAAAGGTGTAACATGTGCACAATGGAAATACCATAAGGAGAAGAAAGAGTAAAAGGAACAGAAGAAATATTTGAAACAATAATTACTGAGAATTTCTCCAAATTGATGTCAGACATGAAGCCACAGATCTAGCAAGCTCAGAGAATACCAAGGATAAACATCTATATATACACATATATGTCCCCAGCCTTCAAAATACAGAAAGTCAAAGATAAAGAAAATTCAAAATACAGACAATCAAAGATAAAGAAATTTCAAAATACAGAAAATCAAATACAAAGAAAATCAAAATACAGAAAATCAAAGACAAAGAAAAAAAATCCCAAAACAAGCCAAAGGGAAAAAAAAACACTATCTATAGAGGAAAAAAGACAAGAATTGCATCTGACTTCTCAGAAACCATGAAGATGAGAAAAGAGTAGAGTGAAATATTTAAAGTATTGAGAGAAACAAAAACCCACACCAACCTACAATTTTTTACTCTGCAAAATTATCTTTCAAAAATGAAGGAGAAATAGATTTTCTCAGACAAACAAAAATGAGGGATCTTTTTTTTTTGCCAGTAGACCTGCCTTGTTAAAAGAAATGTTAAAAGAAGTTCTTTAGAGAGAAGTAAAATGCTATAGGACAGAAAATCAGATCTACATAAAAAAAAGGAAGAGTTTTGAAGAAAGAATAGATGAAGGTAAAATTAAGTATTTTATTTTTCTTATTCTTAATTGATCTAACAGAAAATATTTTTTCAAAATAATAACCATGCATTTAAAAATGTTTGCTTATGTGTGTATATATTATGTATTTATATATATGCTTACATGTGCTTATATAGAAGTTAATACAGGGGACTGGAGAGGGGAATTGGGGTTACTTTGTTATTATAAGGTACCTACACTAGCTGTGAAGTGATATAATGTTATCTGAAAATGGGCTTGTATTGGCTGTAAATGTATATTGCAAACTCTGGGCAACCACTAAGAAGAGTCTTTTTTTTTTTTTTAAGTATAACTGATATGCCAAGAAAGGAGAGAAAATGGGATCATATTACATGTTCAGTTAAAACCATAAAAATCAAGAAAACAGTGGAAGGCAAAAATAGGGGCAAAAAATAGAAAATAATAAAAAATATGTAGACATTCAACCAAATATATCAAAAATCAGGTTGAACATCAGTGGTCCAAATGCAACAATTAAAAGACAGATTGTCAGAGTGGATAAAAAAACAAAAATATGACCCACCTATAGATTGTCTACAAGATACCCATTTTAAATATAGATACAAATAGATTTAAGGTCAATGGTTGGAGAAAAAAACATACCATTCTAATCAAAAGAAAGCAGGAGTAGATACATCAATTTCAGACAGAGCAGATTCCAAAGCAAGAAACATTATCAGGGATAAAGAATGGCATTAAATAATGATAAAATGTCAGTTCTTCAAGAAGACACAACAATCCTTAACATGTATGTTTCTAACAAAAGAGCATCAAATTAGATGAGGCAAAAACTGAGAGAACTTCAGAGATAGATTACTCCATTATCACAGTTGGGATTCTGCTTCCATAGTATAGTGGTCATCACGCTTACCTCACTATCATGGTTGGAGACTTCTACAACCCTCTATCAGAATGGATAGATCCAGAAGGCAGAAATTCAGTAAGGACATAGCTGAACTCAAGACTACATCTCCCATTCAACACAACACCAGAAAAACAAATAATCCAATTTAAAAATGGTCAGAAGACATGAACAGACATTTTTCAAAGAAGACATAGAGATGGCCAACAGACCCATGAAAAGATGCACAACATAGCTCATTATCAGGGAAATGCAAATCAAAACCACAAAGAGATACCACCTCACACCTGTCAGAATGACTAAAATCAACAACATGAGAAACAACATGTATTGGTGAGGATGTGGAGAAAGGGGAACCTTAGTGCACTGTTGGTGGAAATGCAAACAGGTGCAGTCAGTGTGGAAAACAATATGGAGGTTCCTCAAAAAAAATTAGAATTAACATATGATCTAATAATTCCACTACTGGGTATTTATCTAAAGAATATGAAAACACTAGTTCATGGGGCACCTGGGTGACTCAGTGGGTTAAGAGTCCGACTTTGGCTTACGTCATGATCTCATGGTTCATGGATTCAAGCCCTGTGTCAGGCTCTGTGATGACAGCTCAGATCCTAGAGCCTGCTTCGGGTTCTGTGTCTCCCTCTCTCTCTGTCCCTCCCCCACTGGTCCTCTCTATCTCTCTCTCTCTCTCAAAAATAAATAAACATTTAAAAAAAATTTTTAGGGAGGCAGAATTAGCAACTATAGCTTCAGGGTCTGCTGGGAACAAGGTGGCCACAGACAGTTCCATTGGAAAAAGAAAGAGGAGAAAACAGGGAAGATGGTGGCACAGGAGGACACTGGGCTCATCTCGCCCTGCTGATCACTTAGATTCCACCCATATCTGTCTAAATAACCCAGAAAACTGCCAGAAAACTAGCAGAACAGACTCTCTGGAGCCTAGTGTAGACAAGAGGCCCATGGAAGAGAGTAGGAAGGGCGGAGAGGTGGTGAGCGCTACACGGACTGGCGGGAGGGAACTGGGGTGGTGGAGGGGCAGCACCCCTTCCCCAGCAAGGCGGAATCCCTGAGTCTGGCTTGCAAAAGCAGAGGGGCCAGACTGTGTGAGTTCTGACAGCCAGTGGGACTTAACATCTGGAATGTTAGAAGTCAACAGCTCTGCTCAGAGAGAGGGAGGGTGAGAGGACACTAGGAGGGAGAGGTGTTGAGCCCTGGAAGACAGAGCTCAGCTCGGGGGAACAAAGGCACTGGCCAGCACCATCTCCCTCTCCCATCCCCCAGCCGGAATCCCAAAGGAAAACCGTTCCTGTCACCAAACTTGCTTGCACTGCACAAAAACCCAACGCTGTGCTTCTGTGGATCCATCCCTCTGACGGGTCTGCCTGCCTCCCTCCCGGTGCTGAGGGCCCCTCCTGAAGCGGACCACCAACAGCAAAGTGAGCTAAGCCTGTCCCTCCTGCCCCTGTGCACCTTGTGGATCCACCCTGGCTAATATGCCAGATCCCATCAAAGGAGCACCACAAGCCTGGCAGTGTGCAAGTAGCCCAGACAGGGCCCACACCACTCCACAGTGAGTCCTGCCCCTGCGAGAGGGGAAGATAAGGTACACACCAGTCTGACTGTGGCCCCAGCAGTGGGCTGGGACAGACATCAGGTCTGACTGCAGCCCCGCCCACAAACACAAGTTACTCCAGACAGCACAGGGGAAGTGCCCTGCAGTTCTGAGCCACCCCAGGGACTATCCAAAATGATGAAACGGAAGAATTCTCTTCAAAAGAAACTCCAGGCAGTAGCAACAGCTAACAAATTGATCAAAAATGATTTAAGCAATATAACAGAACAAGAATTAAGAATAATAGTCATAAAATTAATCACTGGGCTTGAAAAATAGTATAGAGGACAGCAGAGAATCTATTGCTACAGAGATCAAGGAATGAAGAAATAGTGATGAGGAGCTAAAAAATGCTATAAATGATGTGCAAAATAAAATGGAGGCGACCACAGCTCGGATGGAAGAAGCAGAGGAGAGAAGGTGAATTAGAAGATAAAATTATGGAAAAAGAGCATTCTTCTTGAAACTAGAACAAGCAATCCTAAAATTCATATGGAACCACAAAACCCCGAATAGCCAAAGTAATTTTGAAGAAGACCAAAGCAGGAGGCATCACAATCCCAGACTTTAGCCTCTACTACAAAGCTGTCATCATCAAGACAGCATGGTATTGGCACAAAAACAGACACATAGACCAATGGAATAGAATAGAAACCCCAGAACTAGACCCACAAACGTATGGCCAACTAATCTTTGACAAAGCAGGAAAGAATATCCAATGGAAAAAAGACAGTCTCTTTAACAAATGGTGCTGGGAGAACTGGACAGCAACATGCGGAAGGTTGAAACTATACCACTTTTTCACACCATTCACAAAAATAAACTCAAAATGGATAAAGGACCTGAATGTGAGACAGGAAACCATCAAAACCCTAGAGGAGAAAGCAGGAAAAGACCTCTCTGACCTCAGCCGTAGCAATCTCTTACTCGACACATTCCCAAAGCCAAGGGAATTAAAAGCAAAAATGAACTACTGGGACCTTATGAAGATAAAAAGCTTCTGCACAGCAAAGGAAACAATCAACAAAACTAAAAGACAACCAACGGATGGGAAAAGATATTTGCAAATGACATATCGGACAAAGGGCTAGTATCCAAAATCTATAAACAGCTCACCAAACTCCACACCCAAAAAACAAATAACCCAGTGAAGAAATGGGCAGAAAACATGAATAGACACTTCTCTAAAGAAGACATCCGGATGGCCAACAGGCACATGAAAAGATGTTCAACGTCGCTCCTCATCAGGGAAATACAAATCAAAACCACACTCAGTGCCACCTCAAACCAGTCAGAGTGGCCAAAATGAACAAATCAGGAGACTATAGATGCTGGGGAGGATGTGGAGAAACGGGAACCCTCTTGCACTGTTGGTGGGAATGCAAACTGGTGCAGCCGCTCTGGAAAACAGTGTGGAGGTTCCTCAAAAAAATTAAAAATAGACCTACCCTATGACCCAGGAATAGCACTGCTAGGAATTTACCCAAGGGATACAGTACTGATGCATAGGGGCACTTGTACCCCAATGTTTATAGCAGCACTCTCAACAATAGCCAAATTATGGAAAGAGCCTAAATGTCCATCAGCTGATGAATGGATAAAGAAATTGTGGTTTATATACACAATGGAGTACTACGTGGCAAGAGAAAGAATGAAATATGGCCCTTTGTAGCAACATGGATGGAACTGGAGAGTGTGATGCTAAGTGAAATAAGCCATACAGAGAAAGACAGATACCATATGTTTTCACTCTTATGTGGATCCTGAGAAACTTAACAGAAACCCATGGGGGAGGGGAAGGGAAAAAAAAAAGATTAGAGTGGGAGAAAGCCAAAGCATAAGAGACTCTTAAAAACTGAGAATAAACTGAGGGTTGATGGGGGGTGGGAGGGAGGGGAGGGTGGGTGATGGGTATTGAGGAGGGCACCTTTTGGGATGAGCACTGGGTGTTGTATGGAAACCAATTTGACAATAAACTTCATATATTGAAAAAAAATAAAAAAGGAAAGACAATGTAAAAAAAATATGGAAAAAGAGGAGGCTTAGAAAAAGAGAGATAAAAAAATCTAGGACTATGAGGGGAGAATTAGAGAACTAAGTGATGCAATTAAATGGAATAATTTCCATATAATAGGAATTCCAGAAGAGGAAGAGAGAGAGAAAGGGGCTGAAGATGTACTTGAACAAATCATAGCTGACAACTTCCCTGATCTGCGGAAGGAAAAAGGCATTGAAATCCAAGAGGCACAGAGAACTCTCTTCACACGTAACTTGAATCCATCTTCTGCATGACCAATCATAGTGAAACTGGCAAAATATAAGGATAAAGAGAAAATTCTGAAAGCAGCTAGGGATAAACAAGCTAACTTATACAGGGAGACCCATAAGACTAGTGGCAGACCTGTCTACTGAAACTTGGCAGACCAGAAAGGAATGGCAGGGAATCTTCAATGTGATGAACAGAAAAAAAAATATGTAGCCGAGAATCCTTTATCCAGCAAATCTGTCAATCAGAATAGAAGGAGAGATAAAGGTCTTCCCAAACAAACAAAAACTGAAGGAATTCATCACCACTAAACCAGCCTTACAAGAGATCCTAAGGGGATTCTGTGAGTGAAATGCTATAAGGACCACAAAGTACCAGAGACATCACTACAAGCATGAAACCTACAGACATCACAAATATTCTAAACCCATATCTTTCTATAATAACACTGAATGTAAATGGACTAAATGCGCCAACCAAAAGACATAGGGTATCAGAATGGATAAAAAAACAAGACCCATCTATTTGCTGTCTACAAGAAACTCATTTTAGACCTGAGGACACCTTCAGATTGAAAGTGAGGGGATGGAAAACTATCATGCTACTAGAAGTCAAAAGAAAGCTGGAGTAGCCATACTTATATCAGACACACTAGACTTCAAATTAAAGGTTGTAAGAAGAGATGAAGAAGGGCATTATATAATAATTACAGGGTCTATCCATCAGGAAGAGCTAACAATTATAAATGTCTATGCACCGAATACCGGAGCCCCCAAATATATAAAACAATCACAAACATAAGCAACCTTATTGATAAGAATGTGGTAATTGCAGGGGACTTTAATACTCCACAATGGATAGATCATCTAGACACAGGATCAATAAAGAAACAAGGGCCCTGAATGATACATTGGATCAGATGGACTTGACAGATATATTTAGAACTCTGCATCCCAAAGCAACAGAATATACTTTCTTCTCGAGTGCACATGGAACATTCTCCAAGATAGATCACATACTGGGTCACAAAACAGCCTTTCATAAGTATACAAGAATTGAGATCATACCATGCATACTTTCAGATCACAATGCTATGAAGCTTGAAATCAACCACAGGAAAAAGTCTGGAAAACATCCAAAAGTGTGGAGGTTAAAGAACACCCTACTAAAGAATGAATGGGTCAACCAGACAATTAGAGAAGAAATTAAAAAAATATATGGAAACAAATGAAAATGAAAATACAACAATCCAAACACTTTGGGATGCATCAAAAGCAGTCCTGAGAGGAAAATACATTGCAATCCAGGACTATCTCAAGAAACAAGAAAAATCCCAAATACATAATCTAACAGCACACCTAAAGGAAATAGAAGCAGACCAGCAAACACACCCCAAACCCAGAAGAAGAAGGGAAATAATAAAGATCAGAACAGAAATAAACAATATAAAATCTAAGAAAACTGTAAAGCAGATCAATGAAACCAAGAGTTGGTTTTTTGAAAAAATAAACAAAATTGATAAACCTCTAGCCAGGCTTCTCAAAAAGAAAAGGGAGATGACCCAAATAGATAAAATCATGAATGAAAATGGAATTATTACAACCAATCCCTCAGAAATACAAGCAATTATCAGGGAATACTATAAAAAATTATATGCCAACAGAATGGACAACCTGGAAGAAATGGACAAATTACTAAGTACCCACACACTTCCAAACTCAAACAGGAAAAATAGAAAACTTGAACAGACCCATAACCAGCAAAGAAATTGAATCAGTCATCAAAAATCTCCCAACAAATAAGAGTCCAGGACCAGATGACTTCCCAGGGAAATGCTACCAGGCATTTAAAGCAGAGATAATACCCATCCTTCTCAAGCTGTTCAAAAAAATAGAAAGGGAAGGAAAACTTCCAGACTCATTCTATGAAGCCAGCATTACTTTGATTCCTAAACAAGACAGAGACCCACCAAAAAAAAAAGAGAACTACAGACCAATATCCCTGATGAATATGGATGCAAAAATTTTCAACAAGATATTAGCAAATCAAACTCAACAGAATATAAAAAGAATTATTCAACATGATCAAGTGGGATTCATTCCTGGGCTGCAGGGATGATTCAACATTCGCAAATCAATCAATGTGATATATCACATTAATGAAAGAAAAGATAACCATATGATCCTGTCAATCGATGCAGAAAAAGCATTTGACAAAATTCAGCATCCTTTCTGAATAAAAACCCTCATGAAAGTCAGGATAGAAGGAAAATACTTAAGCATCATAAAAGCCATTTATGAAAAGCTAACAGCTAACATCATCCTCAATGGGGAAAAATTGAGAGCTTTCCCCCTGAGATCAGGAACATGACAGGGATGTCCACTCTCACTGCTGTTGTTTAACATAGTGTTGGAAGTTCTAGCATCAGCAATCACACAGCAAAAGGAAATCAAAGGCATCAAAATTGGCAAAGATGAAGTCAAGCTTTCGCTTTTTGCAGATGACATGATATTATACATGGAAAACCCGATAGACTCCACCAAAAGTCTGCTGGAACTGATACATGAATTCAGCAAAGTCGCAGGATACAAAATCAATGTACAGAAATCAGTTACATTCTTATACACTAATAATGAAGCGACAGAAAGACAAATAAAGAAACTGATCGCATTCACAATTGCACCAAGAAGCATAAAATACCTAGGAATAAACCTAACCAAAGATTTAAAAGATCCGTATGCTGAAAACTATAGAAAGCTTATGAAGGAAATTGAAGAAGATATAAAGAAATGGAAAAACATCCCGTCCTCATGGATTGAAAGAATAAATATTGTTAAAATGTCAATACTACCCAAAGCTATCTACACATTCAATGCAATCCCAATCAAAATTGCACCAGCATTCTTCCCAAAGCTAGAACAAGCAATCCTAAAATTTGTATGGAACCACAAAAGACCCCGAATAGCCAAAGTAATTTTGAAAAAGACCAAAGCAGGAGGCATCACAATCCCAGACTTTAGCCTCTACTACAAAGTTGTAATCGTCAAAACAGCATGGTATTGGCACAAAAACAGACACATAGACTAATGGAATAGAATAGAAACCCCAGAACTAGACCCACAAATGTATGGCCAACTAATCTTTGAGAAAGCAGGAACGAATATCCAATGGAAAAAAGACAGTCTCTTTAACAAATGGTGCTAGGAGAACTGGACAGCAACATGCAGAAGGTTGAAACTAGACCACTTTCTCACATCATTCACAAAAATAAACTCAAAATGGATGAAAGACTTGAATGTGAGACAGAAAACCATCAAAACCCTAGAGGAGAAAGCAGGAAAAAACCTCTCTGACCTCAGCCACAGAAATTTCTTACTTGACACATCCCCGAAGGCAAGGGAATTAAAAGCAAAAATGAACTATTGGGACCTCATGAAGATAAAAAGCTTCTGCACAGGAAAGGAAACAATCAACAAAACTAAAAGGCAACCGACGGAATGGGAAAAGATATTTGCAAATGACATAACGGACAAAGGGCTAGTATCCAAAATCTATAAAGAGCTCACCAAACTCCACACCCAAAAGCAAATAACCCAGTGAAGAAATGGGCAGAAAACATGAATAGACACTTCTCTAAAGAGGACATCCAGATAGCCAACAGGCACATGAAAAGATGCTCAATGTCGCTCCTTATCAGGGAAATACAAATCAAAACCACACTCAGATACCACCTCACGTCAGTCAGAGTGGCTAAAACGAACAAATCAGGAGACTATAGATGCTGGGGAGGATGTGGAGAAACGGGAACCCTCTTGCACTGTTGGTGGGAATGCAAACCGGTGCAGCCGCTCTGGAAAACAGTGTGGAGGTTCCTCAAAAAATTAAAAATAGATCTACCCTATGACCCAGGAATAGCACTGCTAGGAATTTACCCAAGGGATACAGGAGTACTGATGCATAGGGGCATTTGTACCCCAATGTTTAAGCAGCACTTTCAACAATAGCCAAATTATGGAAAGAGCCTAAATGTCCATCAACTGACGAATGGATAAAGAAGTTGTGGTTTATATACGTAATGGAATACTACTTTGCAAGGAGAAAGAATGAAATCTGACCATTTGTAGCAATGTGGATAGAACTGGAGAGTGTTATGCTAAGTGAAATAAGTCATACGGAGAAAGATACCATATGTTTTCACTCTTATGTGGATCCTGAGAAATGTAACAGAAGTCCATGGGGGAGGAAAAGGAAAGAAAAAAAAAAGGATAGAGAGGGAGGGAGCCAAAACACAAGAGACTCTTAAAAACTGAGAACAAAACTGAGGGTTGATGGGGGGTGGGAAGGACAGGAGGGTGAGTGATGGGTATTGAGAAGGGCACCTGTTGGGATGAGCACTGGGTGTTGTATGGAAACCAATTTGACAATAAATTTCATATTTAAAAAAATAATAAAAAAACAAAAAAATTTTTAGAAAGAATATGAAAAAACTAGTTCAAAAAGATATATGCAGCCCTATTTTTATTGCATCGTTATTTACAATAGTCAAATTATGGAAACAACCTAAGTGTCCATCAATAGATGAATGGATAAAGAAGATATGTTAATATGTATGTAGATAGATAGATAGATAGATAGATAGATATAGATATTAGTCATGAAAAAGAATGAAATCTTGCCATTTGCAACAACATGGATGGAGCTAGAGAGTATAATGCTAAGTAAAATAAGTCAGAGAAAGAAAAATACCATAATGAGTTCATTCGTATGTGGAATCTTAGAAACAAATGAGCAATTAAAATAGACAAACCAAAAAACATAATCTTAACTAAAGAGTACAAACTGATGGTTACCAGAGAGCAGGTGGGTAGGGGGATGGATGAAATAGTTAAAGGGGATTAAAGAGTACACTTATCATGATGAGCGTTGAGTAATGTTAGAATTGTTGATCCATTATATTGTACACCTGAAACTAATATAACACTGTATCTTAACTATACTTGAATTAAAAAATAATTTTTTCTTCAAAATTAAAAAAAAAAGACTACGTCTCCCAGCTTTCCTTGCAGCAAAGTGTGCCAAAGAACCAAGCTCTGGCAAAAGGGATCTAAATCAAAGTATTATTTGTCAGTTTACACGTATCCTTAAGAGACAGTCATTTTATGCCTCTGGGCTTTCCTTCTCCCCTTACCTTCTTTCTGTTTCCTGGTATGTGTATGTGGTGGTTGGAGTTGGAGCTTCCATCTTGGATCATGAGGTATCTGCGGGTATGGAGACCACTTTGGTAAAAGAACAGATGGAAGTAGCCTGGGTCCTTGATTGATGCTATGCAAATTTATCTCTAGATTTGTACAGGAAAAGAAATAAGCTTGCTTAAGCCACTGTGAACTTTGTGGGTTTTGTCATGCATGGAAGGATTAAGTAACTAAGTGAGTCTAAGTAACACCAAACCAATTAAGAAACAGATGCAAGGGTTGGACTGTGGCCAGGATATCAATGTTCAAATTAAAGCTGGATTAGAAAATGTAGCTTGGACCTGCAAGCGAAGATGTGGGGTCCTACTATTAGCACCCTCTAAGTCTAGGTCTTGAGTTAAGATGTTAGAAGTGCAGACTATAGAGGGGCACCTGAGTGACTCGATCGATTAAGTGACCAACTTTGGCTCAGGTCATGATCTCACGATCCATGGGTTTGAGCCCCAAGTCAGGCTCTGCTCACAGCTCAGAGCCTGGAGCCTGCTTTGGATTCTGTCTTCCTCTCTCTATGTCCCTCACCACTCATTCTCTCTCTTTCTCAAAGATAAATCACTATTAAAAAAAAAAAGTGTAGACTATAGAACAGACATCTAGCCGGCTACAGGTTTTTTAAATCTTACTGTGCATATGAATCACCTGGTGATCCTGTTGGAGCACACATTCTGATTCAGTAGGTGTGGGGTAGGACCGGAGATTCTGCTTTCTGATAAGCTGCCAAGGGCTAACACTGCCACTCCAAGGACCACACTTTGGGTAGTACCCTTTCACACACACACACACCCACCACCACCACCAAGTAAATCAGAGTCCAGAGATAAGGCCCTCAGCCTGTCCTGAGCTCTGACCCAGGTGTACGTATGGTCTGGAATCTCAGGGAAGGAGTTAGTAAGAGGTAGAGAGAAGGCAACCCTAACACATTCCTTCTCAAAACTGACTGCACGTTGAATCCTGGGGAGCTTCGAAACATGCTAATGTCTACGTCCCACTGAGATCCTGACTCTGGATGTGACCTGGGAATTGGAAGGTTTAAAAGCTTCCCCAATGATCCTAATAGTCCCAATGCTGGGACCCACAGTCCAGAGGGCCAACATTCTGGCAGAAGTTCTTGTTTATGGGTTAAGTCAAGAACTCTGAGAAAAGAAGGGTCCCTCCTACCCTCCAAGCTGGGACTGGGGTAAAGTGAGTGAGGCATCTCCCTTGGGCATTAAGGCAAATGTTGGAGGTGGGGAGTGGAAACACCCAAAAAACTCTGTAATGAAGATAAATATTTTAATGCAATATTTAAAGATTTTTTTAATATTTATTTTTGAGAGAGAGGGAGACAGAGTGTGAGCTGGACAGGTGCAGAGAGAGAGGGAGACAGAATCTGAAGCAGGCTCTGGGCTCTGAGCTGTCAGCACGGAGCCCGATGTGGGGCTAGAACCCACTAACTGGGAGACCATGACCTGAGCTGAAGTCTGACCCTCAACCAACTGAGCCACCCAGGCGCCCCTAATGCAATATTTTAAATAATCAACATTAACACAAGGAAATCCACACTAAATCAAGTATCAAAACTTTAAGGCAAATAAAGACAGGATCTTCAACAGCACTGTGCAGAGCCATATTGGAGCTTGAGGCAAAAGGCAAACAGAAATCTTGATCTCTAGGCTATACTAACTAACTCCCAATCCCTGGGGCTAAACAATCCAGCTAAGGATCACTCAAAAGGGTCTGCTCTCCCAGTTCGTGAGCCACTGCCCCCTCCCAACTCCCCTGATCTTGGTTAAAGTTGTGGGCAGGTCAACCTTTTGTCCTCACATGGTTCTGAAATGCGTCATAGTGGTTCTTTAAATAAATTAACCAAGACCATAAGAATAACAGACATTTACTGAGTTCTAAGTGCTTTACAAATACTTATTTAATCTCCAAAGAGATCTTATGACATAAGAGATATTGTTACCCTACTTACAGTAGAGGAAACTGAGGCACAGAGGTTCAATTAATTTGTCCCAAATTATACAGCAGGTAAAGAAGTTAAATTGGGAATCAAACACAGGCAGTTTGGCTCCAAAGTCCATGCCCATGAGTACTTCTTTAAATACCGTGACCCAGATCAAAAATGCACCCCTTGCTCTCACTTGTGTCCCATGGTATGCCCAGTCATGGTTCCAATATAGCTCAACGTGGCCATATCATGAATTCACACAGTAACATTAAAAATCGCCCCCAACCCCCTGCAAAACAACCAAACCAAAAGTAACCATCAGCAACAGAATGACAACACTTGAATCACGAGAACTTTCGGCTCTTTATTAAATTTCGGGAAAGAAATGAAGGTCACCAAATTAAGTTGGAATTTCCAGGGTACACAAAACCGTTTCCTCTGCTGGCTGTCGCTGCCTCGGTGTGGGCAGGAGGTCACCAGGGGGCCGCCAAGGCTCCATATGCAGGACGAGGTGGGGGT
This sequence comes from Panthera tigris, assembly GCF_018350195.1. Lineage (NCBI taxonomy): Eukaryota > Metazoa > Chordata > Mammalia > Carnivora > Felidae > Panthera > Panthera tigris. The sequence goes on from NC_056664.1 coordinate 24,662,764, forward strand.
GGGACATGACAGGGAGCCTCAGAGGAGCGGGAAGGGGGTCATCGGATCGTGTACTTGTCCCACTTCTTTTCAGGGTCGTAGGGTTCCCAGCGGCTCGCGGGGAAGATGTGCTTGTTCTTCTCGTACCAGCTCCGCAGCACCACCTTGCCCGCGTGTGACTCATCCTTTTCCATGGTGGCGTCACTCAGCAGCCGCACGTCATCGTGCACGTCGAAGTTGAAGAGCGGCCCACTCTTGCCCCGGGCCTTGGTGATGATGAAGTCGTAGAAGGTGTGGTAGTGGGGCAGGATCAGGTCCTCCTTGATGTACATGAGCTGCTCCACGCCCGCCGACCGCAGCTCACGGAAGTCCTTGCGCAGCCCCTGCAGGGCCCTCTTCAGGAACTGCTGCACGGTGCCACCCTTGTGGATGCGCACGGTGCGCCGGTGCCCGGAGCCGTCCCAGTAGCTGAACGTGACCTCCATCTCCTCGCGCTTCACCTTCTCGCGCCTGGCCTCCCACTCCTGCCGCAGCTGCTCCCGCAGCCGGTTCTCCTCCTCCTCGCGGTCGGGGTCAGGCAGGAAGCTCGTGTCCACATCTGGATTCTTCCCCAGGTTCTTCTTCTTGCTCAGCCCCGCCGACGTGGGCTGCTCCCTAGCCGCCACCTCCTCATCCACGTTGCCCTCGTCGCCCTCGTCGAGCGTGAAGGACAGGCTGCAGATCTTGCGCTTCTGCTCCTGCTTGCGCTCCTTCTTCCGCAGTGCCTCCAGCTGCAGCCGCCGCGCCTCCAGCTGCTCCCTCTTGGCCAGCTGCATCTCCCGCTCCTTGAGCAGGGCCTCCTGCTTGGCCTTCATGTCGTTCAGGGTCACCAGGCCCACCGTGCTCGACTTCAGCTCGGCCTCCACGGCGTCGTAATGAGCCGAGAATTTCTTGTCCACCTTCGACTTGATGAGGGTCTCCTCGGCGATCCGCTGCTTCAGCACCTCCATCTGCTCCTTCTGCTTTTCCCGCTTCTTGATCAGGTGCATGGCCCGGCCGGCCTCCCGCATCGTGCCCTTGTACTGCGCCATGCTGGCAGCTCGGCACGCCCACTCTCGTTTCCAGTTCCTGTCTGATGCCGGGGAGTTTCCGGGCTAGCTCATGGATTCTGCTGCAATGAAAAACACTTGACTTAGAAAGGGGCCAATAACAATGGTTTGATTAATGTTTCAGAGAGGTGCATTCTACTAGAATTTTCTGGAATGACGGAAGTGTTCTGTAGCTGTGCTGACCGATGTGTAGCCATGTGAGGCTATTGTGCCCTTGAAATGTGGCTAGTGCCATCAAGACAATGACTTTTATTTTAATTAATTTAAATTTAAATAGCCATATGTGACTAATAGCTCCCATGTTGGACATTGCAAAGCTGGGTTTTGAGAGCTGTACGTGGAGAGGGTTGGTTTACAGAGCAAATTTTCACCCGTCCAGGTACCCTTATCTGTCTGGGTACCCCCATCAAGCAAGAGTTGGGGAACCAAGAAAGCAGGCCTGCAATGGGCCTGGGACTGGATTTGGGTGTATTGACCACAGGAAAGCAGAGTCTGAGAGGAAAATGTCCAGGTTGGCCCTGGAGGAGAAGGCACCTGTCCCCGCAATCAGATACACCACTCTTCTTGAGGAGGTAAGTGAGTGAGGGGAGAAGGGTCAGACAAAAGCATCTTTTAGTACTTTCCTAGAGGGTGGTAATGTTAGCTAAGATCCTATTAATATGTTAGAAGTGAGGCAGGACCGTATTAGTTGTTGTCCCTTGAGAATAATTTCTGCAGTGAGTATTTGTTGAGTCCACCTAATGCCCAGTACTAAAGTGTGCAAAAGCAATGTAGGTATGGCCCTGCTTGCTGTGGAAAACGAGGCATCTAGGGATGCTTCTTGGTGTTTCAGCCAAAGTGGAATGAAGCCTCTCCCTAATTTTATTGGACTCAACTTGAATCAACCATCTTCCCTCAAGACCAGTCCATCCTGCCTCATGCACTACAGCTTCGTCATCCTCTGGAGCCTCACCCCCACAAACTCAAGACAAGGTCTCATCCAACCATCCCCACCCTCCCAAACTCTTCCACTCTACCCTCTGGAAAGACACTCCTCATCAAAAAACTCTCCTAAATCCTCAGCCACCTCTGGGACCTTCCCTTTACCTTCTTGTCTCATGCTGGAAGCCGGCTGTTCCCTGAGGAGACCATTTCTCCTAAAGTAGAGGACATCTACATCACATCCACATCCATGTCCTCTGACATCCACATCATCTCACACTCTAAAAGTGGGATGTCTTTGCAGTTTCAAAAACATTTCTTCTACATTTTTAGAACTCCTAGCTTCCTTGAAGCTCATGCAACCCAGTGATACTACCCCAGCTGTTGCTGTCATCTCTGGAATTCCCTTTCCTCCAGAATCCTTGAGGTTTAACACCTGGCTCAACTGCCGTCCTCCTCCATCCTCTATTCGTCATAATCCTGGATGTCATCCACAGAACCTACCAGACACCTAGACCTTCTCACTTCTGATGGCCTCTTCCTTTGCCATGCCCTAGCTCTTATCACTATGAGCAAGTGCCCCATTTCCCAAATCTGAACTCTAGAACCTCCTTTCCTTTCAGTTTGCTTACTCTTGGAATAAATAACCTAACTCCAACTGTCCTCTGATAGTTCGAGACCTCTGATCCAAAGCACTTCTCCATCATACCCCCCTCTGCTTACTCCTTCCTTACCCACCAGACATTGCATGGATTCTCATCTCTCATGCTCCTTTCCTTCCTGTTATTCTTGCCTGGAAAAGCTCTAATCCTGGTTAAATGTAGCCCCTGTCTTCATAACTCCTAAACGGCAGGGCTGAGGAAAACAGCATTGCTATTGTTGGCTAGCCTCACTTGAAGTTCATGACCTCAGCCCTCCAATGGGGATTCAAAACTGCCTGGTAATTCTATCATGCTGCCTCAGGGAGTCTGCTGTCTTGCTCTCCAAGACAACTATTTTGTGCTTCCTTCTGTATCTCTCACACCTCCACTCTCTCCTACCTCCCCCACCTCCCCTAGTTTGGCCAGTAAACATTTAGCAGCACACCACTGGATACAGTTCTGTCTTCTGATTCAAACACAGTTATTTGTGGATAATCGAATCCTACCCAAATTTCATAACATAAACACTGCATTTGGTCTACTTAAATCCCCCCAAATATGTGTTCTGTGAAAAAGGAGTTCTAAACTCAAGTAAATACGGGAAAGTCAGAGTCAAAGAAAGTTTAAGAGTCTTTTTACTGTGAGTCTCTGATATGTTTCCACTGTGACTCTCCAAGGGGGGTGTAATATTTCATGTTTCCCAAAAGTTTTTTGGATTATTCAACATTTCTTCCTCTACAGAGTATCTGTTTACTTTTCTCAAAACCAGTGCCTCAAGGAACCACGTTTAGAAAAACTGGCTGTGAAATATATGCCAGACTTTCATCACGTCCTTCTAAAAGCAGTGATGCCTGTGAGCACAACCTCAAGAAGAAACCTTTTCTCATATGATAGTAAAATATGGCACCTATGTGCCAAGGAGAAAATATTGTGGTGTTACCACTCACCAAATTGGCCAAACAAGAATTCTAAGCATTTTCCTGGACTACTGTCCTCCACACATAACCAATTAAAAGAAAATATTTCATATGTTTTCCTTTTCTCTCTTTTCCTACCACTGGCCTTAAGATAACAATTGTGCTTTTTTTTCCACCTGAAGCCTCCTCATCAGTGCCCTATCATCAGTATATTCTCATTCTTTTCTTTTCTTTTTCTTTGACTTTTTTGATGTTTATTTATTCTTGAGAGAGAGACAGAGAGACAGAGGATGAGTGGGGGAGGGACAGAGAGAGAGAGAAACACAGAATCTGAAGCAGGCTACATGCTCTGAGCTGTCAGCCCAGAGCCCAACACTGGGCTGGAACCCATGAACCGTGAGATCATGACCTGAGCCAAAGTCGGAGGCTTACCTGACTGAGCCACCCAGGTGCCCCAGCGTATTCTCATTCTTGTCTATCTTCTATAAATAATCCAGTGGTCCTCATAAAAAATACATCTGATAATGTCACTCCCTTTCTTGAAAATCTCCTCCAACTCTCTATTTTGAGATAAAACTGGAATGTTAAATTTTTTCCTACCAGGTCCCTAATCACCAAACCCATCCACCCATTTCCCAACACTCCACACCATACAGTGGCCACCTGGAACATTTTAGTGTTCTTAAGTACCAGATGCCCTTTCATAACTGTTTCCTTTGGACATACCCTTCCTAGAAGCCTGCTGTCCACTGTGCCAGCCTTCAAGATCATCTTCAGGGTTATCCCCTATAGAAAACCTCTAGCAGCCTCCAGTGACCCCACCCCTGCCACCCCCAGATATACAAAGTTACTGATACCCTCTTCTCTCCAGGATCCCTGTGTGATTACCTTTATTAGATATAACATAAATCAGATTGCTTGGCCACCTCCTTTTTCAATTAGATAATCCAACCAGCCACACTTTAATCCAATCAAATATAATATGACCACATCAACTATAATTGCCCTTTTCCAATCTAATCAGAATCTAAATGTCAATATAGTCCCCAAACCTCGTCTTTCCTCTTCCTGTTATCTAGCATCCGTTGTCTTAACTCAATCACAGTCTTCAAATACCATAGCCAGTCAGCCTCCAGAATTAAGAGAGTTAGTCTTAAATTCTTCGAAAAGGTTGACAAGAAAAACAAATAACAGAAGGAAGCAGTTTTATTCTTAGAGTCTGAAGTCCTGATTTTAAGAACTCCCCCCACCCCACGGGTCCCAAGATGATAGTTGCTTGTGATCTCAATCCTCAATGAAAAGTACCCCAGCAAGCTAAAGTCTACTGTTTTCAACTCTTCCACTGTCTCAACAATGACAATAACACAAATAGATGGAAGGGAGCAACAGTCTGCTCCAAGGAATCTGAAATGCTGATTAAATATGCAAATTTTAATTTAAAGAAAATGTCACCTCCTTCCCATTTAGCAACAAAATAAAGCAAATATGCAAACCAATGGCGCCAATTTTTAAAAATCCCACAAAACTCAAAAGCTACTGCTTTAATTGTTTTAACAGAAAAAAAAGATAATCAGTTTCCATCACAAACAAAAAGAACAAATCAACAAAGGAATACCTTTTGTCATGATTGGTTTGCAGTTTACCTCTCATCAGTCTTAATTCTGATTTAAAATGATCATCCAACAAGTGGCGTGTATAAGCTCATCTCCAGAGTCAGCCTTACCATGAAACTGGTTGGTGGACCAGTGTCTGTAAAGGGCAACACTTCCCAATCAGCCCAAATTGGGTCTAGGAAGTACTTCCTGACAGCATCATCACTCAAGGATCCCTCCAGCATCCATCAGTGTATACTGAATTAGTTGTCCAACCAAAGCCACAGCACCTATCATTCAACCAGATGCCAAAAAAAAAAAAAAAAACCTCCAACCAACCAGTGCCTGACCTCTACAGAATTCTGTCACCAGACCAGAAGTCCTTCGTAGGATATTTTAAATGAATATAAAAATGATTTTATTGCATGCTTTCTAATAGGGGGAGGGGGTTAAAAATGTCTTCCAACGTTTGCTTGGGAGAAATCCAATATTTGGGGATGTTGCAAGGTGGAGGGAAGAAGTTTCACGTGTTCAGAGAGAGGGAAATGCAAAATGTACTGGCTGGAAAGAGCTTGGACAAACAAGCCACAACTTTAATATATGTTCACTAGAGAAAAGGAAGAAGGTGTCACAGATCTCAAAATAGATTCTGCACCATAAATGTCTCTGAGTTTTGTGAAACTAAATCTGCTCCTTAGTTTTTATCAAAGTAATGCATATTCATGGTTTTAAAAGAAAAGTAATATTAAAAGGATTATTACTTTTTTTTTAATCTTCATTCATTTTTGAGAGAGAGAGAGAGAGAGCAAGCAGTGGAGGGGCAGAAGGAGAGGGGGACAGAGGATCTGAAGCAGGCTCTGTGCTGACAGCAGAGGGCCCAATGTGGGGCTCAAACTCATGAACCACAGGATCATGACCTGAGCCGAAGTAAAAAGCTTAACCAGCTGATCCACCCAAGCACCCCTAAAAGGCTTATTTTTTTTTATTAAAAATTTTTTAATGTTTATTTTTGAGAGAGAGAGAGACAGAGACAGAGACCGAGCACAAGTGGGGGAGGGGCAGAGAGAAAAGGAGACAGAATCTGAAGCAGGCTGTCAGGACAGAGCCTGACACAGGACTTGAACCCAGGAACTGTGAGATCATGACCTGAGCCAAAGTCGGACGCTTAAACCAACTGAGGTGCCCAGGCACCCCTAGAATGATTATTTTAACAAACAAAATAAAATAAAAGCAAATCAAGCAGTGCCCAGTTTTATCGCTCTTTTCTCTAGAAGCAACTCCTTCCAATCCCATCAGATGTTTCTTCTCATATTTACTTTCTTATTCTTCAGTAATTCTTACATTGCTATTTTGTGGCTAATCAATTTTACTTTATCTATTGACTTCTTCATATGGTGGATTAAGATTTAATTTCTCCCTACAATAAATTGAAGTATCTGGCCAACTCACGGAGGAAGAAGGCATTATTATGGAAGTTGTTAATATTTAAACCAGATTTTAAAAATGCAAGGAATTAAATTATATGCTAATCTTAAATCTCAAACAAAATATTAACAAATTGAATCCAGCAGTTTATGAACACATGCATATGAAAGTAGGCCCTATTCAAAGATAGTTTGATACTAAAATATCTACCTACGTAATAACCATGTTAATAACATCTCCAATACCTGCAGATAAAACTAAATGAAAATTAGCAAATTAGACGTGGAAGGGAATTTCCTGAACTCGATAAAAGGCATTTTTGAGAAACCTATGGCAAATGTCATATGTAATAATATACTTTTATGTTTTTTACAGTTTTTTTTTGAAGATTTACTTTGAAGTAATCTCCACACACTCACGACCCCAAGATCAAGAGTCCCACGCTCCACCAACTGAGGCATCCAGGCACCCCTATGTTCCTTACAGTTTAATCAGCAATGGAATTGTGGTGAGTTTTGGCCTGTACCTCCATGGCTGCAGGCTGGGTGGAGGCAAACTGGGGTGAAGGGCAAATATGAGATGAAGCTCTGATTCTCTTTTTTTTTTTCAAAAGGTACACATCTTTTGTTTAAGATTGCAAAGTGTCACTTGAAACACAGCTTTTAGAAGTATTGCCAGAGAAGTGAAGGGACGTGACAGATAACAGGGGTGAGGGAGGGGTGGCAAGGAGCTCATACCTATAGAAAAAAGTCAGTGAAAAATAAAAAGTCAGTTGTCTACTCAGAAGGGAAAATACTCTAAACTAATCAGGATTGTATCTTCTCCCACTGAACACTTAGAGGAAAAGTAGTAAAGGGAAGTGTTATTTTGTGTAGAAACATGTAGAAGGCATTACAATACTACACTGTCACTCACAGTTTTTCCAAGGATATTTTTTTTTTTTTTGAAAGTGCAGTGAATGTGGCTTTTTACATTGACCTCAGAAGACAGCTCCAAATCAGAGGTTGGCCTAGTTCCATCACCAGCCATGTGGGTGTTAGAGCCAACTCTGGTCCTTGGTCAGTGTCTCCTCTTGCTTTTTATAATGTTGTCAATGGAGATTATTGGTATCTAAATGCCACCCCACTCTTCTTGCTTTGCTGAAAATGGGTGGTTCAGATTATAGTGAAGAGACAGTAGTGAGATTGGTTAATTCTCTCAAAACCTTTATTTTGGGGGTGCCCGCATGGCTCAGTTAGTTAAGTGTCCAACTTCAGCTCAGTTCATGATCTCACAGTTCATGAATTTGAACCTGCATCAGACTCTCTACTGTCTATGACACAGAGCCTGCTTGGGATCCTCTGTCCCCTTCTCTCTGCCCCTCCCTGACTTGTCCTTTTTCTCTCTCTCAAAAATAAATATTTAAAAAATTTAAAAAAATGAAAAGCCATTTATTTTCTCCCCACTGGGAGTGATCATGGGATGAAGAATTCATCATTCAGAGCAGCATCTGTCACTTTGCGGGACCTTTGGCTGGAGCTCAATGACAGCCATAATTGACACTGTTCCGAGCCAACACTGAACACCCACTAGTGCCATGGGGTCCAGCATGTTGGGGGACACTGGGTTTACAACAGGTTTAAACCTGTTCCTGGGGTTGCTTCTAAGATAGTTTAGAGGATTCATAGATAATGAAGCTAGTTGAGGGGAGATTACCCTGAGATACCCACTTCTTGGCACTGGAGGTGAATGGGGAATGATTGCTCAATAAATTCAGAAAATGAAATTTTGAGGTAAGAAAATATCTGAACCTAGTGTTGACTTTGGGTGAACAGGGAAGGACCACACCCTTAAGGAACGCTGAAGTAAATGCAAACCAGAAACCAAGAAATCTCACTTATGGTGTTAATATATTCATTGGATTATTTATGGTGTCCTTGACAACATCATTACAGCCGACAGAATGTACTGTTTAACTCTATGTGAACTTTTCTTAATCAGTCATTTTCTGGAGAACTCCTTCATACCAGCCAAAGCTCCTGGATGTCCACTCTGCTTCCCAGGGAACCACCACCCTGGAGCACCTTGGAGCTTTCTGTAAAATGCACTCACACTCCAAACGTGCTAACCACTTGGTGGGTTTAGATCTCATGGAAAGCCAGACTAGTTAATAATTTTCCTAAAGCCATTATGATCTTCCAGGGTTCCAGCAGCCCCAGAGGAGTTTTGGTATCACCTGTGATCACCATTATGTAGTTCACTTGATCTATCACTATTAGGATTTAGTCCTTAAACAGCTTATAAACATGGAAGATACTACCCCATTAATAGGATGGTTGTGAAATACATAAACAGAACAATTCCTAACAATTCCTAATTCCTGTTAGGTTCCTAACAGGTCAGACTCTCCCCACCCTCCATTTTTGACCTCTCTGCTGACTTGTATTTTCTGTTTCCGGTAATAAACTAAACCACAAAAGAACCAACCTCATGGTATACATTCTTGCCACCTATCACTTTAATTTGAGCTCTAATAAACAAAAAGACGTGAAATAGTCACTTAAAATGTGTCTTACGTTACAGTTTGAGATAGGCTTTTCCCAAAGGTTAACATTTTTTTTTTTTAATTTACACAAAATACAACTTGCTCTTTTTGGTGTGCCATTATATGAGTTTTGACAAATACCTAATGCCTACAAATTTTCACAAATTCTAAATAACATTTTTCTTTTCCAGAGACACTAGTCAGGGCACATGTGATAGAAAATCTGTGTTATTAATTATAGTTGGCACGAGCTTCAGAAGTCCCCACTGGACTGATTTCCTGATGATAAAATGTGAGACACACAGAGTGCTAAGGTCCATAGAACATGGTTTTTGACTCTGTCCCTTGGGGTAGGGGAGGTGCACACATGAGCTGATTAGATCTTGGACTTTTTTGTCTTCACATATTGTGATACCATAGCCCTGGCCATAATGCCACATTTTGTTATTGAGTTAGCACTTACTTAGAAGAAAGTCTTGGCCCAAGACTTATTATTTAGAAGAAACTATTGACCCAAGCATTGTCCCAATGTCTTGGTTGATAGTTCAACCTTCTGTGGGGGAGGGGTGGGGAGGGAAGGAGGATATTTTGTTGATAACTGTTGTTGCTTAACTACGGGAATATATGTGAGACACTGCTGAAGCCCTGCTATAAGGTACTCTTTCCAAAGTCGTTTTTAATTTTTTTAAACTTAAAAACTGTAAATTTGACTCTGTTTTTTGCTTATACAGTTCTCTGAGTTGTTTTATTTTTTTATTTAAAAATTTTTTTAAATTTATTTATTTACTTATTTATTTTGGAGAGAGAGAGAGAGAAAGAGAGCATGAGAGGGGGAGAGGGGCAGGAGAGAGAGAGAGAGAAAGAATCTCAAGCAGGCTCCACGCTGTCAGCACAGAGCCCAATGAAGGGCTTGATTTCAGAAACCGTGAGATCATGACCTGAGCCAAAATCAGGAGTCAGACACTTTAACCTACTGAGCCACTTAGGCGCCCCTATTTTTTAAATTTTTAATTGAAGTATAGTTGACACATAATATTATATTAGTTTCAAGTGTACAACATACAGCTTCAACAATCATCTACATTACAAAATACCAACCATATTAAGTGTAAGTTACCATCACCGTACAAAGCCATTATAATTTTATGATTATTCTCTATGTTGTACTGTTCATCCCCATGACTATCTTATTTTATTTTTTTAATTTGCATATAGTAGACATATGATGTTACATTAGTTTCAGGTATAGAATATAGTCAATGGTATTGTAATAGCCTTTGCATGTTGACGAGTGATACCTACATTGGTGGTGAGCATAGCATAGAGAAGTTGAATGTTGTATACCAGTTCTCTTAGTTTTAACACACTTACGCAATCACCATTACAGTCAGGAACAGAAAACTATCACCTCAGAAAACTCCCTGTCCCATCCGTTTGTAGTTACACTCCCACCTCCATCTCTACCCCTTACAACCACTGATCTTCATTCTTACATTTTTGCCTTTTCCAAAATGTCACATAAATAGATTCAGACAATATGTAAGCTTTGAGTCAGAGTTCTTTCATCCATTGTAATGCTTTTGAGATTCACCCATGTTGTTATGTGTATCAATAGTTCATTCCTGTTTATTGTTGAGTAGTATTCCATCCTGTGGATTCACCACCATTTCTTTATCTATTAAGCCATTTGGATTAAAGGCATTTGGGCATTTGGGTTGCTTCCAGTTGTTGTTATGAATGGAGCTGCTATAAATATTCATGTAGAGGTTTTTATGTGAACAAAATTTTCATTTCTCTCCCTAAGTATAGGATTGCCAGGTAGGTATTGTGTTCTTATTTATTTTTTAATTTTAGCTATTCTAATTAATAGGGGTATGTAAATGGTATGCCGTTAGGTTTTAATTTGCATTTCACAAAGCGGAAAATGGTGTTAAAATCATGTTTTCACATGTTTATTTGCCATTATGGATTTTCTTCAGTAAAGTGTTCTTTGAAATCTTTTGCTTATTTTTTTTTCCTTTTTGTCCCCCATGCTATATATCCCTATGACCCCCATCCCTATATATCCCTATGACCTATTTGTAGCTAGGAATTTGTACTTTTTAACTCTCTTCACCCATTTAGCCTCCTTCACACCCTCACCCCTCCATTCTCCACCTCTGGTAACCACCAGTCTGTTCTCTGTTTCCATGAGCTCACTGCTTTATTGTTTTGTTTTTTGTTTTAGATTCTACATATAAGTAAGATTATATGGTATTTCTTTCTCTACATGATGTATTTCACTTAACATAATGCCCTCAAGGTCCATCCATGTTGTAGCAAATAGCAATATTTCATTCTTTTTAATGACTGAATAAATTCCATTATGTACATACATGTATATACATATACATATATGTAGAAAATGTGGTATTCAGTCATCCATCCATCAGTGGGCACTTAGGTTGATTCTATATCTTGGCTATTATAAATAAGGCTGCAATAAACACGGCACACATACATCTTTTTAAGTCAATATTTTTGTTTTCTTTGGACAAATACATAGAAGTGGAATTGCTGTATCATAAAGTGGTTCTATTTTTAATTTTTGGAGGAAGCTACATACTGTTTTCTACAGTGGCTATACCAATTTACATTACCACCTCCAGTGCGCAGGGTTCCTTCTTCTCCACACGCTTGTCAACAGTTATTTCTTGTCTTTTTGATAATAGCCATTCTAACAGATGTGATGTGTTATCTTGGTAGTTTTGATTTGCATTTACCTGACATATAGTAATGTTAAACATCTTTTCATGTACCTGTTGTCCATCTTTATATATTCTTTGGGATAATCTCTATTCACATTCTCTGCCCATTTCTTTTTTTTTTCTTCTTTTATTTTTTTTTATCATTTTATTTTATTTTTTATTTTTTAAAATTTACATCCAAATTAGTTAGCATAGCATGCAACAATGATTTCAGGAGTAGATTCCTTAGTGCCCCTTACCCATTTAGCCCATCCCCCTACCCACAACCCCTCCAGTAACCCTCAGTTTGTTCTCCATATTTATGAGTCTCTTCTGTTTTGTCCCCCTCCCTGTTTTTACATTATTTTTGTTTCCCTTCCCTTATATTCATCTGTTTTGTCCCTTAAAGTCCTCATATGAATGAAGTCATATGATTTTTGTCTTTCTCTGACTGACTAATTTCACTTAGCCTAATACCCTCCAGTTCCATCCACGTAGCTGCAAATAGCAAGATTTCATTCTTTTTGATTGCCGAGTAATACTCCATTGTGTGTGTGTGTGTGTGTATATATATATATATATATATATATATATATATATATATATATACCACATCTTTATCCATTCATCCATTGATGGACATTTGGGCTCTTTCCATACTTTGGCTATTGTTGATAGTGCTGCTATAAACATGGGGGTGCATGTGTCCCTTCGAAAAAACACACCTGTATCCCTTGGATAAATGCCTACTAGTGCAATTGCTGGGTCGTAGGATAGTTCTATTTTTAGTTTTTGAGGAACCTCCATACTGTTTTCCAGAGTGGCTGCACCAGCTTGCATTGCCACCAACAATGCAAAAAAGATCCTCTTTCTCCGCATCCTCGCCAATATCTGTTGTTGCCTGAGTGGTTAATGTTAGCCATTCTGACAGGTGTGAGGTGGTATCTCATTGTGGTTTTGATTTGTATTTCCCTGATGATGAGTGATGTTGAGCATTAGTTCATGTGTTGGTTGGCCATCTGGATGTCTTCTTTGGAGAAGTGTCTATTCATGTCTTTTGCCCATTTCTTCACTGGATTATTTGTTTTTGGGTGTTGAGTTTGATAAGTTCTTTGTAGATTTTGGATACTAACCCTTTATCCAATATGTCGCTTGCAAATATCTTCTCCCATTCTGTCAGTTGCCTTCTAGTTTTGCTGATTGTTTCCTTCACTGTGCAGAAGCTTTTTATTTTGAGGAGGTCTCAGTAGTTCATTTTTGCTTTTGTTTCCCTTGCCTCTGGAGACGTGTTGAGTAAGAAGTTGCTGCGGCCAAGATCAAAGAGGTTTTTGCCTGCTTTCTCCTCAAGGATTTTGATGGCTTCCTGTCTTACATTGAGGTCTTTCATCCATTTTGAGTTTATTTTTGTATATGGTGTAAGAAAGTGGTCCAGGTTCATTCTTCTGCATATCGCTGTCCAGTTTTCCCAGCGCCACTTGCTGACGAGACTGTCTTTATTCCATTGGATATTCTTTACTGCTTTGTCAAAGATTAGTTGGCCATATGTTTGTGGGTCCATTTCTGGGTTCTCTATTCTGTTCCGTTGATCTGAGTGTCTGTTCTTGTGTCAGTACCATACTGTATTGATGATTACAGCTTTGTAGTATAGCTTGAAGTCTGGGATTGTGATGCCTCCTGCTTTCGTTTTCTTTTTCAAGATTGCTTTGGCTATTTGGGGTCTTTTCTGGTTCCATACAAATTTTAGGATTATTTGTTTTAGCTCTGTGAAGAATGCTGGTGTTATTTTGATAGGGATTGCATTGAATATGTAGATTCCTTTGAGTAGTATCGACATTTTAACAATATTTGTTCTTCCTATCCAGGAGCATGGAATCTTTTTCCATTTTTTTGTGTCTTCTTCAATTTCTTTTATAAGCTTTCTATAGTTTTCAGCATATAGATTTTTCACCTCTTTGGTTAGATTTATTCCTAGGTACTTTATGGTTTTTTGTGCAATTGTAAATGGGATCGATTCCTTGACTTCTCTTTCTGTGGCTTCATTGTTCGTGTATAGGAATGCAACTGATTCCTGTGCATTGATTTTATATCCTGCAACTTTGCTGAATTCATTAATCAATTCTAGCATTTTTTGGTGGAATCTTTTGGGTTTTCCATATAGAGTGTCATGTCATCTTTGAAGAGTGAAAGTTTGACCTCCTGGCCGATTTGGATGCCTTTTATTTCTTTGTGTTGTCTGATTGCAGAGGCTAAGACTTCCAATACTATGTTGAATAACAGTCCTCTGCCCATTTCTTAATTGGTTTCTTTGTTTGCTATTGAATTATAGGAATTCTTTATATATTTTGGATATTAACCCCTTATCAGACATATGATTTGCAAATATTGTTTCCCCTTCATTAGGTTGCCTTTTCATCTTGCTGATGGTTTTCTTTGCTGTATAGAAGGTTTTTAGTTTGATGTAGCCCAACTTATTTATTTATTTATTTATTTATTTATTTATTTTTAATATATTTAAAAATTTTTTTTTTACCAAATCCAAAATATTCTCACAAGACAAGTGTCAAGCTTACTGCCTATGTTTTGTACTAGGGGTTTTATGGTATCAGATCTTACATTCAAATCTTTAATCCCTTTTTAGTTAATTTTTGTGTATGGTGTAAGATACTGGTCCAATTTCATTCTTTTACATGTGGCCATCCAGTTTTCCCAGCACCATTTATTGAAGAGACTGTTCTTCCCCTATCCTATATTCCTGGCTCTTTTGTTGTAAATTAACTGGCCATATATGCATGAGCTTATTTCTGGGTTCCCTACTCGGTTCCATTGGTCTATGTGTCTCTGTTTTTTATTTTTGTTTTGTTTTGTCTTGTTTTGTTTTGTTTGTTTGTTTTGCCACTACAGCTTTGAAATATAGTTTGAAATCAGGGAGTGATGCTTCCAGCTTTGTTCTTCTTTTTCAGGCTTGCTTTGGCTATTTTGGGTCTTTCACAGTTCCACTCAAATTTTAGGACTGTTTTATTTTTGTGAGAAATGCTATTGGAAGTTTGATAGGATTGCATTGAATTTGTTTGTTCCCAAATTTGCTTTGGGAAGCATGGATATTTTAACAATATTAATTCTTCCAATTATGAGCGCAGTATATCTTTTCACTTGTGTCTTCTTCAATTTCTTTCATAGTGTCTTATAGTTTTCAGTATACAGATCTTTCACTTCCTTGGTGAAATTTATTTCTAAGTATTTTATTTTTTTGACAGAATTATAAATGGAATTGTTTTCTTAGTATCTTTTTTTGCTAGTTTGTTATTTATGTATGGAAACACAACAGATTTCTTTAAATTTTGATTGTGTATCCTGAAACTCTACTGAATTTGTTTATTCTAATATTTTTAGTGGATTCTTTAGGATTTTCTACATATAATATTATGTCATCTGCAAATAGTGACAGTTTTACTTCTTTCTTCTTGATTTGTGTGTCCTTTATTTCTTTTTCTTGCCTAATTGCTCTCATTTTTTAATTGAGTTGTTCTCTTACTATTGAGTATTAAGTTTTGTTGGGTTCTGGATACAAATTTTTTACCACATATGTGATTTGTAGTAGTTTCTACAAGTGTAGATTCTCTTTTCATTTTTAAGTGACTTTTGCAGAGCATAAGTTTTTTATTTTGATGAAGTCAAAATTGTCAGTTGTTCATTTATGAATCATGCTTTTGATGTCTTATTTAGGAGTTCTTTGCCTAATCTAAGGTCACAAAGATTTTATCCTAAGCTTTTTCCCAAAATTTCATAGTTTTACATTTTCCATTTAGATCTATGGTCTATTTTTTATTTTAAATTTTTTACAGGAAACCCACTTTAATAATTTTTTTACCTGGTTGTGAAACCCATTTTATATATTTTTTTCTTCCAAGTTTTTATTTAAATTCCTGTTAGTTAACATATAGTGTAATATTAGTTTCAGGTGTACAATTTAGTGATTCAGCACTTACATACAACACCTGGTGCTCATCACAGCAAGTTCACTCTTTAATCCCAGTCACCTATTTTACCCTTCCCCCACCTCCTCCCCTCTGGTAACATAAGTTTGTTCTCTATAGTTAAGAGTCTGTTTTTTGGTTTTATAGCGGCATTATCAACAATAGCCAAATTATGGAAAGGACCCATATAGTCTAGTTTTTAGTTAATTTTTTTGTTTATGATACAATGTTTAGGTCAAAGTTAATTTGTATGCATATTGGCATCTAATTGTTCCAACACAATTTGTTAAAAGACTATTGTTTTTAATATTTTTTGTACCTTTGTCAAAAATCAATTAACTATATTGTGTGGGTATATTTATGGACTCTGTTCTGTTCCATTGAACTATGTGTCTATTCCTTTGTTAATATCACACTATTTTAGAATACTGCAACTTTATGGCAAGTCTTAAAATTGCTTAATCCTTTTTCAAGAACTTTCTGGTATTCTAGTCCTTTTGCCTTTTCATATAAGTTGTAGAATCACCTAGTCTATATAAACAGTCCTTCTTGGATTTTTATTGGAATTGCATTAAATTTATAGATCAATTTGGGGGAGATTTGCCATCTTAACTGTATTGTTGAGATGAACGTTGTATGGCTACATACATTGTGTGGCTTTCTATTTATTTAGGTCTCCTTTCATTTCTTTCATTGGCACTTTGTAATTTTTAGCACATAGATTCTGCATGTTAGCTTTATACTCAACTACTTATCTTTTTTTTAGAGCTATTATAAATGGCATTTTAAAAAACTGATTTCAGGGGTGCCTGGATGGCTCAGTCAGTTAAGTTTCCTACGTTGGCTCAAGTCGTGATCTCATGGTTCGTGAGTTGGAGCCCCATGCCAGGCTCTGTGCTGACGGCTTCAGATTCTGTGTCTCCCTCTCTCTGTTCCTCCCCTGCTTGCACTCTGTCTCTCTCTCTCAAAAATAAATAAACATTAAAAAAATAAACTGATTTCAAATTACTCATTGCCAATATATATAAATAAAATTGATTTTTTTCTGTTGACCTTGTATCTTTCCATCTTGCTAAACTCATGTGCTAATTCTACAAGTTTTTTATAGATTCCTTGGGATTTCCATATAGACATCATGTTTCCTGAAACAACAGCTATGGTCTGAGAACAGAGACAATTTAATTTCTTCCTTTTAAATCTATATGTCATTTCTTTCTTTCTTTCTTTCTTTCTTTCTTTCTTTCTTTCTTTCTTTCTTTCCCTTGTTGCATTGACTAGAATTTCCTGTATGATGCTGATTGTGCAGAATTGGGTGTTTTTCTTTAAACATTGGGCAAGATTTGTTAATATAACCATCTTGGCCTAGATTTTTCTTTTTTGGCAAGATTTAAACTACAATCTATTTAACAGATATAGATAGAACTATTCAGGATGCCTATTTTTTTCTTAGGTGAGTCTTGATACTTTGTGGCCTTTGAGGACTTGGTCCATTTCATCTAAGCAGTCAAAGTTATGTACATAGTTTTGTATTATTCATTATCTTTTTGCTGTCTATAGAATTTACAGTGATTTACTTTTTTTAATTCTTTATATTGTATCTTCTCTGTTTTTTCTTTATGTCTGTCTAGAAGTTTACTGAATTTTATTGATCTATTTGAGAAACAATTTTTTTCTTTTATTTTCTCTTGTTACTCTTTTTAGTTTCACTAATTTCTGCTCTTATCTTTATTTTTTCCTTCCCTCTATTTGCTGACCTGCCCTTTTTCCTAAGGTAGAAGCTTAGATTACTTATTCAAAATCTTTCTTCTTTTTTGATTTAAGTATTTAAACCTATAAATTTCTCTTGAAGCACTGTGTTAACTGGATTCCTCAAATATTGATATGTTGTGTTTTCATTTTCATTCAATTCAAAATATTTTCTAGGGGCACCCAGGTGGCTCAGTTGGTTAGGCATCTGACTCTGGATTTCAGCTCAGGTCATGATCTCACAGTCATGAGTTGGAGCCCTGCGTTGGGCTCCATGCTAAACATGGGACCTGCTTAGGATTCCTCTCTCCCTCTCCTTCTGCCGCTCTCCTACTCACTCATACATGCATGTGTGCATGTGCACTCTCTAAAAAAAACACAAAAACCCCCCAAGAACTATTTTCTAATTTCTTTTGAGAGTCTTTGTGACTCATGTATTATTTATTTAGAAGTGTGTGTGTTTTCATTTACAAAGATTTGGAGATACTCTAGTCATCTTTTTGTTATTGATCTCTAGTTTAATTCTGTTGTGATCAGAAAACATACTTTGCATGATTTTTATTCTCTTACATTTATGAGGATTTTCTCATAACCCAGAATATGGTCTATGTTAGTGAATGTCCCATGTACACTTGAAATGAATGTGTGTTCTTCTGTTGTTCCTTGGAGGTGTTCTAAAAATGTCAGTAGATCAGTTGGTTCAGTTCTATATCTTGCTGATTTTCTATTCTATACACTTGTTTTATCAGCTCCTGAAAGAGAAGTATTGAAGGCTCCAATTATAATTGTGTTTTTCTACTTTTCCCTTCTGTTGTACCTATTTTTAAATAATGTATTTTAAAGTCCTGTTTTTAGGTACATATACACTTAGGATTGTTATGTCTTATTGGTAGAATGACCCATTTATCAAATGTCTCTCTTTGTCCCAGTAATTTTCCTTTCTTTAAAGTCTACTTGTCTTATATTATTATAGTAATTCTGGATTTATTCTGATTAGTGTTTTCATGTAATTTCTTTTTCCATCTTTTTCTTTTAACTTATGTCAGTACATTTAAAGTGATTTTCTCATGGACAGCATATAGTTGATTCTTTTTCTTTAACCACTCTGGCGTTCCTTGTCTTTTTGGAGCCATTTGTATTTATTACTGAAGCGTTAAGATTTAGGTCTATCATTTTGTTATTTTTCTCTTGTTTCCACCTGTTTTCATTCCTCTGTTTTCCCTTTACTCCTTCTTTTAAATTATTTGATTACTTTTTAGTATTCAATTTCAGTTTATCTATTGAAGCTTTAACATATCTTTTTTTGAGGCTTTTACTATATCTTTTTATAGATTTTTAGTCATTATGCTGGGGGTTATGACATATATCCTTTATTTTTCAGTTTATTCGAATTAATACTTTGTTACTTTAAGAGGAATACAAAAACTTCATCACTCTGTATGTCCTTTTACTCTTCCCTGTAGTTATTGTGTACATTGCATCTACATGAGTTGAAAACCCATTAGATAATGTTACAATTATTGCCTTCAACCATCACCCATAGTTTAAAGAATTCAGGAAAAGAACTCAATAGATTATATTTACCCAAATATTTTCCATTTCCATTTCTCTTCCTTCATTCCTAAAGTTAAAATTTTCCTTCTGGTGTCATTTCCCTTTTATGTAAAGAACTTTCTTCATTCTTGGTTATAAGTGACCAATTTGTCACCTAGATTTTAAGAAAAAATCAGTGTGTAACTTTTCCGTAATGTGAATCTGTGGTGGAGACAGGATTTTTGCCTTTAGTATGTTGAAGGTGATTTTAGGGACTGCAGGTAACAGATGAGAGAGCTTCCCACAGGATGCTTCCTGCTGTCGTTGACTTCAATGCACACTTTCTTTCAGTAGACACAGACTCTTTGGCACATGTTGAGACACTTGCAACACAACCAGCTGTTAGTGATGTCAATGGTCAGCCTGCCTTGGTGCTTCTCCACACATTTCAGGAAATGTACAGGTAGCCATTCTGATACAAGGAAAGCCCATTCTCAGACAACTGTCCATAAGATGTGGTGGTTTATGAGTTTACTAACATATAGCCATGCTTATTTTGTAGCCAAAATTTACTAGCTGGAGTCTTTGCTGAGCCACTGCAATTGTCTAAAATCATTCCAGGGGTTAGGACTGGGTCTTGTTGTTTAATTGATGATGCAGTTTGTCCTGTCTACCTGGCAGGACTTCCAGTAAATGTTGTAAAGGATGCAGAAATCCCAGTGATAGATGAAATGTAAGAAGTAAAAACTTCTGTATGTCCTGACTTTCAGAGATTTCCATTGGACTACCATCCACAGGGACCATATCCAAGAGTTTATTGTAAGTGAATGTTGCCAGAGGGTCTTCAAGAAACTGAGTGTTTTGCACTGATGTACTAATTATTTGTTCAAGGGTGGCCAAGACCAATGGTCAGGGATCTAATGGGCAGGACCAGACTGACTGGATAAGGATGGATGGCTTAAAATTATTGCCAGGTTATGTGGTTCCTTGCTACTGCTGTAAGTTTTCATTTTTCCTGCAGCAGGGCCTGGCATGTTGTATATGCTGAATAAATGTTTCATAAATGGATGAGTAAACAAATGTCACATTGTTTGACTGTATTACACTTAAGTACTCTTGTTATTAACAACACTAGGCATTACAGTAAAAGTGTTCAGTCCTACAGCTTCATTTCCAATTCACTATTTTGAGTGAAGATGTAAAAGATTACTCTTTATAAATCCCTGGAACTCTGAAACTCTGCTGCTGGAAATGTGGCAGCCAAAAATGTGGCATGGCAGAGTGGAAATCATGCTACGAGAGGAGGACTGGATTCTCCCGTCAGATCTAAAGTTTGTCATGGCCTCGGAAGAATTAGGTAACATTTAAGTTTTCCGTTTTTTCATCTAAAAAATTACACACTGATACTGTCCGATCCTTTTGAGTTATAAGGCCTAGGATTCAACCAAAGAACTTTCTCGTAATTCATCTAAGTCAGTGACAAGGCATGGATTAAGAGAGCATAAAGCTTATTTGTTTGTGTAATTCCTCCTTGTGCTTGTTATCTAGAACTCCAGACTCCAGGTTCTGGAGGTGGAGGTGTGGTAGGGTCCACTCCTTAAGGAATGTAAACTAAAAAAACCTCAAGGCAACCTGGCTATATTCCTACGTGATATTCCTCATGACCTTGTAACATGAGACCACTTAATCAGATTGCATGTTTGTGTGTTACCATATATGGGAGACAAAAGAAAGTTGAAAATATATAAAAAACTATGCCACTTGGTGTTCAGGGGTGTTGGGTATGAACCCAACTGAGCCAGTGCTGGCACAAATAAAGTTGCTTCCTAGAAAGAAAAGTCTTGGTATCATGACTCTGTGTGAGAATGCTGCTACAGGGGCAGGGAGATGTCAACTCAGCCAAGGGCCTTACCTCATAGGATCATACCAGGCTTTGGCTGTTCATAGCAGTGCTGACATGTTATCAAAATTAGTCCAAAGGCAACTCCAAAGAACCAGGAAGGGATGAGATCAGGTACAAGAGATTCCTGGTTTGGTAGCAGAGGAGATGGGACAGCCTCTGGCCTTCACAGCCAGAACCTGGAAAATGACTACTTCTCATAGTTTTCAAGGAGCCAATTCTGAATGCTGTAGGTGGGCATTTAGGAGAACGAACACAAAAAAGCTAAATCCCTTCCTTCACCCGGAGCTGATTGTGAAATTTCTTCATTCCTAGTTTCTTGGTTGGGAAAGCTCTGTTTTCTTTGCTCATACCTCCCTGGGAAGCCATTCCTCATGCCCTCTCCAACCCACCAGTGCTGCTGTATGCACAACTTTGGGACAGTGGAGTGTAGCTCTTAATGCTGCCCCTCCTCTTGCCTTCCACTCTTTCTAAACATGATAGTCACTATCATCTGCCAGACGCTTCATCAGCATTCAAGGCTGATGACAAGAGGAATGCATTCAGCCATCAAGGTGGCCACATATTACCCAACCCAGATTTCTTTCTGATTCATGCTCATTTAATTATTTATTTTAAAATAAAAATATTTTTATACTACATACATTTTATAAAAACTACACAAAATGGTCCCTAGGTAATCTTATACTTGAGAGATAGCCATTATTTTTTTGTTTTGTTTTGTTTTAATGTTTATTTATTTTTGAAAGAGAGAGACAGAGGGTGAGCAGGGGAAGGGCAGAGAGAGAGGGAAACATAGCATCTGAAGCAGACTCTAGGCTCCAAGCTGTCAGCAAAGAGCCCAACACGGGGCTTGAACACACGAGCTGTGAGATCATGACCTGAGCCCAACTGGAGCTTAACCGACTGAGCCACCCAGGTGCCCCTGAGAGATAATCATTATTAATAGTTGCCATTTACTTCTAGACCATAAATGTATATGTAAATATGTACTTTAATATAATGGGATCATTCTGTTTGATGAACTCAACAATGTATTATACTTCTTTCCATGTTAACACTTAAGAGCTTATTGGATCCCTTTTAATGGCGCCAATGTATTTCAGTATAGGAATGTATCATAATGTATTTTACCAGTTTTCTATTGCTTGACATTCAAGTTGTTTTCATTTGTTTAACTCTATGATGATTATTCTTATACCTAAATTTCTGTGAAAGAATTCTTATAGTGCCTGGTGCTTAATATGTGTTAGTTATCACAATTATTAGTAATATCTTTTAAAGATTACCCTTGACTTTCTTTGATCTTAAGTTTAGCATCTTTTCTTATGGTCTTTAAATTTCATGATGAAGCCTTTTACTTATCTTTCTATTGAGGCAGTTTCCTTTTATTGATTTATAAGAACTCTTTATATATTGGGAGTTTATCTACTGTATAACATCTCCCCCAGGTTGTCTTTGCATTTTAACTTTGTTTATAGTCATTTTTTCCCCTGAATTATAGAAGTTTTTGTATTTTTATGTAGCTAATTCTGACAGTCTTTTCTTTTATGACTTGTGAGTTTAATATATTTTTTAAAATTCAGTCAGTTTTATAGCGTCTTTTTTTTTTGTTTTTTTTTGTTTTTTTGTTTTTAAATTTGCTTATTTCTATATATATAGTTATCCTAGCTGGGATCTATTTCTGAAATCACCATAAGGCAGTCATTTAAATTTCTTCCCAAAAGTTTGTACTAGATTAAAATGAAAACAGGAAAAGAATTTTTCTCAATCTGCTGCATGGACTATAGGTATTTTTGCTAACTAGTAATAATAAAAACAGTACAAACTAATGTTTTTATAGTGAGTTGCAAGTTATAAAGCTTATTTACATACTCTATGAGTTGGGAATTCTTTTATTCCTGGTAAAAGAAAAACCTGACTCAAACTGGCTTAAATAAAATATTTGACTCACTTATTTAAAAAAAAAATGATTCACTTATCTGAAATGATCAAAGGTCATGTAGGCTTTGGATGTGGCTTGGTTCAGAAGTTCAGTAATCTCACCACAGCTCCTTTCTGTTTCATCTTTAGGTTTATCCTCATTAGGGCCACTAGATGATGTCTACAGATTTCTAGGAGTTATGTGCTGTCTCATTCATATTCAGGGCAAGGAGAGATTTTCTTTTTTTTTTGATTACTCTCTCAGAAGAGTGAGGGAGTTTCTCTCCCAAATCTCATGTCTTGCTTTTTTCCAATCAACATTTCCAGGAAAATGACAAATAATCTCTTGGTATTTGGTCAATCAGAGCCTACCCTAGTGTGGGGCACAGAGGTGGGAGGTGTGAAACATGGGATGTGTTGGGAAATGGTGAATATTCATCCAAACGAAATTGGGATCACATACCCAAGAGGAAGGGAGAATATAAGTTGAGCACTCAAATTAGCAAAAGTGTAGCACACATACCTTGTTCCTGTTTGGTACTTATAGGAACCCTAAGAAGGTAAGTAGTTACTAAAGTTCCTATTTTATAGATGGAGAGACTGAAAACTAGAATTATATAATTTGCCTCGCTCATTCACCTAGTAAGTAGCAAAGCTTAAATCCAGATCTCATAACTCGAGATTCTCTGTTTTTCCCAGGACTCCGAATTACCTCCTTGTCTGCTTAAAACCACTGCTTAGAGGGTGCCTGGGTGGCTCAGTGGGTCAAGCATCCAACTCTTGATTTCAGCTCAAGTCATGATCCCAGGGTCATGGGATCAAGCCCTGCATTGGGCTCCAAGTTCAGCATGGAGCCTACTTAAGATTCTCTCCCTCCCTCTCTCTCAGCCCCTCCCCTGCTCATGCTCTCTCTCTCAAAACAACAACAAACAAAACTGCTGCTTAGTATATGGGACTGAATCAGCTCTACAAGCTCAAGTTTTAAATTTAAAAGGTCAAAAGGAGTTATTAGCTATTGGCCATATTGATGTTTCTAATGGGAGCAGAGCATGATGTGAGGTTCCACCATGGTGGTTTCAAAAGACCCGGAAGTAAAGATCCTGTTCTAGTTCAGCCTAGGCGTCCCCAAAGAAGAGCATAATACAAAGGCTTATGCATGGGCATGGGTGATTTATTTGGGGATGTGTTCACAGAGAGCAGGAGGGGAGTGTTAGAACGAGGTGGGAGAGTTAGAAGGAAAGCCAGTATAATCCAGGTAGCCATCTCTATAGTGACTGTTTGACCCCACAGGAACTTTGGGAAGCTCCATGAAATATATCACTGTGGGGTGGGGAGAAAAGGGAAAGCATTTACCCTACGGCGCACATCCCCAGTGGTTGATGGTTGGCCATAAGATGTTAATAACCCTGCATTTCTTAGTTGTACATAAGTGAGTGCCCAGTAGTTTGGCTGGGCACCCCAGTTTGCCACTGCATCAGAGAAACCAGGGACAGGAAGAGAAAAGATGCACTCAAAAGGTGCTTCAGCATAAAGCTGGTTGAATAGAACTGCTCACTGCATCAGCATCAGTGGCTGGAAGGAGGTGGGACCAGAGGATTTTAAGTGAGGCATTTTAAGTAGAGGTCTTCAATACATAATCCATTTTAAGCCAATAATACAAAACTTAAGTTAAAGAAGTGATACACAAACAGGCCCAAATTACTAGTCCCCTAGTTAACATCTGATAAGTTCATGCCTGAATTATTATAACTACCTCCTAAAAAGATTGCCTTAGTTTTCCCCTCACTCAACTACTGCTGCAATCTTCCTAAAATACAAAAAATAGTCTCCATTTTTGTCCTTACTTTACAGAATCATTCACTACCCTCCACTGGTTGCAGAATTATGTACAAAACCTTTGACTGACATTCAATATTCTTCACAATTGGTTTTACCGTAATTAAACAGCTGTCCTCCCCATAACTATCCCAGCTGGACTCAAGCTGGTCTAATTTCCTTACCGTTTTATAAATAGGCCGAGATTATTCTTCTCTGTGTCTTTGTTAATATTGTCCCTTCTAACTGACAGGGATGATGTGCAAAACATTTACCAACTGCTGTAGCAGTCACTGACCAATCAGAGTGGAGACTGAGCCAATCAGACCTGATGTCAGGTGTAACTGACAATATGGGTTGGCCAGCTGACTCAGCTCTGCCCTCAGCCTCCATTTTTCTTCTACCTATTGAAATCCTATCTTTCCCTCATTTTCCCTGAAGTTATCCTGGACTACACTTAACTTATGTTGGTCTTTCCTTCCTTGGGATTAATTACCACTTTGTGTCCTGAATATTCTTAAAGATGTGCTAATGATGTAACAGTGTAAAACACCTGCACTTTTTGGGCAGCACATTCTTTATTGTCTCTTCGGATGGTAAAATTTCATGATGTTTTTGATATAGAGAATAGAAAGATATAATTCGTTCTTTCCTATAACATAGTTTATCAAAAGCATTTTTTTTATCATTGATACTTTAGAAAAATTTAGCTTCAAAAATTCATGACCGATACACAAATTTTTAGGATTTCTGTTGAAGTGAGGAAATGAGGAAAAACTGTACTGTATTTCCTTTACTTTGAGATAACATTTCAAAGAGATATCAAGTGTCCTTGGAATGCTCTTTCAATTGCCAGTAGATATATTCTTGGAAGATATTGAAACACCAGAATGGCTAACGATATTTTAACCTGAGTGGTAGTTTTAAAAGTTTTTGTGGGTTTTTTTTTAATGTTGATTTATTTATTTGAGAGAGAGAGAGAGAGAGAGGCAGGGGAGGGGCAGAGAGAGAGGGAGTTAGAGAAGCCTAGAAAAGCCGAAGCAGGCTCTGCACTGTCAACTCAGAGCCCCACCCAGGGCTCAAAATCACAAACTGAGATCAGATCTGAAATGAAGGTGGATGCTTAACCAACTGAACCACCCACGTGCCCCAACCTGAGTGATCGTTTTAAAACACAGCCCCCAGATTCTTTGATACTTACCCACTGAGAGATGGAGTCTATGTCTCCTCCCCTTGAATCTTGGTGGGCTTGTGATTTGGTTGTAACCAACAGAATACTTCTATATCTACCATTTTGTTCTCAGGGATTCTTGCCTTTTTGTTTTTTAATTTTTTTTAATGTTTATTTTTGAGACAGTGAGAGAGTGAGACAGAGTGTGAGCAGGGGAGGGGCAGAGAGAGAGAAGCAGACACAGAATCCAAAACAGACTCTAGGCTCTGAGCTGCTAGCACAGAGCCCAATGTGGTCTTAGAACCTGGGAATGAAGAGATCATGACCTGAGCTGAAGTCAGACGCTTGACCGACTGAGCCACCCTGGCACCCCAGGGTAGATTCTAGCCCTGATCTACCATACAAGAAGTTTGATTCTACTGTGGCTGCCATCCTTTGAAGAAACCTAGGCCACATTAGATGCTGTAGTTCACAGCACAGCTGAGACCATAGCTGACGGCCGGCACCAACCAGCAGACCCTATTCCAGAGTCACTTCTACCATGGAGTGTCCTCAGATGAGGTTCCAGACATTGTGGAGCAGAGACAAGCTGTGCCCTGTCTAAATTTCTGTCCCTCAGAATCCATGAGCATAATAAGATGGTTGTTTTATGACACTAAGTTTTAGAACAATAGCTGCACAACAGTAATGACCTAAACAACTATGGATAAAAGTTACTGTGATCCAGGTACACTCCTAATATTGTGGGGTCCCAGGCTTGAGTACAAATGGAGGTCTAAATGTTTAAATATTTAAAGGTTTTGTATTAGAAAGGTTAAATATTAGAAATCACACTAATAAACTATTGAATAGATATGTTTTCTTCTTCTTTGAAAAATATACCTTCATAGTGACTGGGAAAACTAGATTTGGATTTAGGATTCCCATTGAAGGCTGGTTCCTGCCTTTCTTCACCCACCTCAGACTCTATGCAACACCTTTCAGGGCCTCACACATATGTATGCTCATGTTCCATTCATACTCCCTGGAAACAGCCACCTCATAGCCCTTCTTCCCAGGGGAGCACACTCAGTGATGGTTGACCATCCATAAGAGGGTAGATTCAGATGAGAGGCCAAAGCAAACCCCAGGTGTTAGCAGGAAATTGCAGGATCCAAGGTATGGTATAGAATCTGGGGCTTGGGCCCAGGGGCGGGTCTAATGACTTGGTCCTGCAGACTTCTCACCCTAGGGCCAGTCAAAGGTCAGAGTGGGGAAGTGTTGCTGTGGCCCATGAGCATTGTCCTCACCACACAAATACATCCCTCTTAACTCTAAATGTACCTTCAACTCAACTTCCCCTTGCTAGTTTCTCAAGCATCTCCTTGGCCAGTCCAGTGCCACCTGAGATGAGGGGAAATGTGACAGGGGAAGTCAGAATGGAAAGAGCAATTCTTGTGGTAGAAATTTCTTACTTTGGAAAACACTAAATACGTAGCCCCAGAGAAGGGGCCCAGGCAAGTACAGGGCTGAGAGAAGTAGAGCTCCATTAGCTTCATGGAAGTCCACCTCTATTTTCATTTCTTGGTTCATTCATACCTTCTGGGAAAACAAGATGTTCCTCATATATGGCCTTTGTGATGCAGGAAAGCATTTCAACTGAGGGAGAGTTCAAAGTTAGTGACCCATGAGCTTCATTTGACCTGCAAATTGCTTTTATTTGGCCTGTGCACTGTGTTAACTTTTTTTCCTAAGTGGTTAGCATTTTAAAACATTTAAAATCTATGGGTGCCTGGGTGGCTCAGTCGGTTGAACAACCGACTTCAGCTCAGGTCATGATCTCACGGTTTGTGAGTTTGAGCCCCGTGTCGGACCCTGTGCTGACAGCTCAGAGCCTGGAGCCTGCTTCCGATTCTGTGTCTCCCTCTTTCTCTGTCCCTCTCCCCCTCATGCTCTGTCTTTTTCTCTCAAAAATAAATAAATGTTAAAAAAAATTAAACCGTTTAAAATCTAGATTTCTTGCCACTCCTGGAAGTTAGAACAATTTGGAAAACTGGGTCTGCGTTCCCACAGAATAAACAAGTGGCTGTCCCTCCAATAAGACACAGGCTCTCTAAGTCTCCATGGCCTCCCCAGCTCTTAGGCCCATCTTCATCCTGCTCCAATTTCTGGGGCCATTTGCATAGGCAACGTATGGGTTTAGAGCAATAATGCACAGGCATGGGTCCTCACGGATTAAGACACTCAATGGTGACTAATGGTGCCCACAACAGATGGCAAAGGGCCTAACATTTGTTGAGTGAGTAAATGACCAGGAAAATGAAAGCCTACACTGTGTCTTAGTAAACAGTGCTGTGGGGATAGAAAGCAAAGCAATAATCTACTGCTTAGAATATTCTTTAAGGAGTAAGTCTAGTAGAGCTCTTATTTATTTTATATTATAATGCTGAGTATATGCTAATGTAGACAGTATGGTAAGAGAAGAAGCTTATAAAATATCTCACAGAAGTGGATGAGGAAGAAAAGACAAAACTGCAGCCCTATCAGTGAATTACTTCAGATTTGAAGTAATTAATGAAACTGAGCTTTATTGTGATTTTTAAAAAAATTTTGATGATAGGAATGTGAGAAGTCATGTATCCATGTTCCATGGCCTTTTTAAAAAATAAACACAATGGGATTCCTCAAAAAATGAGACATAGAATGACCGTATGATCCAGCAATTCCACTTCTGAGTATATACTCAGAAGAATTCTGAAGAGATATTTGTACATCAGTGCTCACAGCTGCATTATCCATAATAACTAAAATGTGAAAGCAACCCAAGTGTCCATCAAGAGAGAAATTAATAAACAAAATGTGATATATGCATGCAGTCGGACATTATCCAGCCTTAAAAGGAAGGAGATTCTGATACATGCCAAGACATGGATGAATCTTTAGGACATTATGCTCCATGAAATAGGCCAGTCACAAAAGGACAAATACTGGATGATCTCACTTATATGAGGTCCCTAGAGCAGTCAAATTCATAGAGCCAGAAAGTAGAGTGGGGGGTGTCAGGGGCTGGGGTGGGGGGATTTCGTATTTAATAGGGACAGAGTTTCAGTTTGGGAAGACGTAAAAGTTCTGGAGTGGTGGTGATGATTGCACAGTGGTGTGAATGTACATAATGCACAGAACTGTAAATTTAAAAGTGATGAAGAGGGTAAATTTAATGTTATATGTTCAAATAAACACAAGAAATAAACACAAAACATATACTTATGATCTGCAGCTTCTCATTTAAAGTCAAAATTAAATTCAGCCTGCTTCCTTTTGGAAGATGAGGCATAGATGTCAGGACGGAGGGGTTGTGGGGGGAAGAGGGAGCTGAAAGGCAGGGTTCACTGAGCTTGGTCACTTGGTCACTTGAAGGCGACTCACAGTCCCTGAGTTAAAGTAAGCTAGTGTCTGACTTCCACAGGCTTCCTGGCCAGTAAATCCCTCCTCCTCTTAGATAGGTGCAGGGTGAATCAGAATTCAGTAGTCACAAGCTTTCTCAAAATCGCTATACTCCAAAGAAGATTTGAGAAAGCCAATTAAATGGATACAAGCCTGGCCTCACCAACATTTGCAGAAAATAGCATTATTCGGTCAAAGTCCCTTCGCAGCCCAGGAGGGCCAGCTTGTGGAATCATAACTAGGAATAAAAGATTTCACTCCCTCTTCACATGCAACTCCTGCATTTGCTGAGGGGTCCATTCTGGAACCAGTCAAGGATGCAGGCCCCAGCCTGGGACACAGAGGCTCCTGGAGTGCTAAGCAGTAATATTATTTGCATAAGGCATATTTACATTGTCTATGTACTAAGTTGTATACTTTCACGCCACATCAATGTGGCTCCAGTAAACATAAACGGCAACTCTCATGACACCAAATGTTATTTTATTAAAATATACATGGAATTTCTGAGCTATGTACACGCATTTTAGAAACTGATGTTCTTATAATCTTACACCATGGCACGCATCCACCCACAGTGTTCAGGATCCTCCACATCAAGACAGACTCTGGGACGTGATCTTCGTCAAGTTACCTCTCGGTTCCTCAGTTTCCTCCTCTGCAATATGGCAACCACAACTGAATCCACCTTGTAGGGTTATTTACAAAGACAAAACAAATTGAAGTAAAACCCTCAGAGTGGAGCCTGAGGCTCACACAATATACATGCTGAATAAATTAAACACTATGGGATAAATGACCTGCAAGCAAGTTAGCACCTTCCAGGATGCTGAGTACCTGAGTAACTCCTGTGTCTGACCCTCCCTAGACCGTCCTCAAATTTACAAGACATTGGTGTGTCAGTGTCAAACTCATGGGTAGACTTCTCTTTCCTACTAACACGTTTATATGAGGGCAGGGATGTGGAGGCACCACGGTGCAGACACAGAGGAGAAATGTTACTGGGAGAAGGGCAAACCATGATCACAGATTGTGTCTGCATTTGTAAAAGTCTTATTACCTACTCCTGGATTTACTTTTGTGAAGACCTTCCCCATTGCACACACACCCGCCAAGTGCCATGCACGAGGTCCCTGCTGCCACCTTGCCCGGGACCTTGCCCGCCTCTGGCACAGTGAGCGGCCAGCTTTGCAGATGAGATCACCACCGTCTGACCCAGGGAGCTGAGTGCTTGGCTGGAAAACTCCAAATGAAGCCAGATGCTGTGCTTTCTTTCAAGACGGGAGAACATGGGTTCCAGTTTTACAAGGAAAAAGCAACTTGGGACTTCATGTTTTGATTACACTTGGCTCCCACCTCCTCGAACTCCAACGTTTGTGGAACAGGGAAATGAGCTCGGAGTCAAATGATAAAGCTGATATGATTCATGAGTCTGTCAGGAGGAAAGAAACAGGAAACGGAGGGGCCGGCTGCCGGGGCCGTGACATCATCACTTTGGCATCCTGTCCCGGTCCTGGAAAAATGCAGCTTGCACCGCCTTGAGGATTTTGAGACACAGGAGACAGAAGCTATTTGGTTGCTTGGCCAACTCCCAAGGGCAATGAAGTCTTATCCATGAGAGCAAGTCAAGGGTGACAAGTCAGTATGTGGGCTCTGTCTCCAAGCACCACTAGGAGAAATGAAGGAAGCAACAAAACCCTTCAGTTAAAACACCAGTGGAAAAACACTTCTTCAAAGCAAACGTTGAAGAGCACAATGTGCTTTTATTGTGACTGGGATTTTTTTAAGATGGGTTTTGGAAAAATAGTTTCTTGATGTTTATAAAGTTCCTCCTGAATAAAGGGCTACTCCAGGGCAAATGGTAATTTGACCTCACAGCCTGAGAACTGGCATCTTCTGGACACATTTTTTGATGTTATTTATTTATTTTGAGAGAGAGAGAGAGCAGAGGAGGGGCAGGGAGAGAGGGAGAGACAGAATCCAAGCAGGCTCCACACTGTCAGTGGAGAGTCTGACACGGGGTTCGAACCCATGAACCGTGAGATCATGACCTAAGCCGAAATCAGGAGTCTGATGCTTAACCCGCTGAGCCACCAGGCACCCCTGGGCATACTTCTTATGGAGGAGAGAAGGTGGGGTGCTGTCAGAGGAAGGAAGAAAAGCTGACGTGAGCCTTTGCCGTCTGACTTGGAGCAGATGGTATTTTTATCTCCATTCACAGAGGAGGAACAAGGTTCACAGGGTTCGTGCTTTGCCCAAAGTTAGACGGCTAGTGAAAGTTGATGTCAGAATTGAAGGCCAAACAGAAGGGGACTCTCGAGATACATGCTGTGCACATAAATCTGGCAGATAGATGGAGGAAATGCTGCTTTCTTCCTTCACAAGCCTGTGGGGCCCTAGAGTGTCTGTGTGAGCAAATAAACAGGCCTGGAGCAGGGGACAGTGAAGCCACTTGGTAACTGTGAGTCAGGGGCCAGAGCAGGAGTGCGAGAGCCACAGCCCGTAGGCCCCTGCCAGCCCTGCTTTTGTAAATGCTGTTCCACCAAAACACAGCCATATCCATTAGGTGACCTGCTTTCATGTTACAAAGGCAGAGTTGAGTGGTTGCTACAGAGACCACATGGCCCACAAAGGTAAAAATGTTTACTATCCGGCCCTCTACAGAAAAAGTTTACCAACCCCTGGCCTAAAACAAGAGAGCTGCCGGGAGAGGGAAGTCCCCTCTCGTGTCAGTGCCCCCCTGTTACAGACCCTAAGAGCTTTCTACTCTCTCACAGTGTGGCCACCCTGCTGGCTCTTCTCCTTGGCAGAACATGACACTTGACTGATGGCAGCGGGAAGGGAGGTCTGGCTAAATAATGCATCGCCTGGGCTGCGCTCTCAGTTTTCTGCCAGCCTCTGCTGGGCATTGCAGCTGGGCTGGGTTTTCACGAATCCTGTAGTACCACACTGTTCTGTAGTTCTCACTTCCTGAGTCTCTGAGCTAGGTGAGGGCCGGGTGAGGCTAACTCGCTTTTGCATTCCTAGTACCTACGTTAAAATAAGGGCTCAAAAAATTGATTTTAATTAATAAAGAAGTGCACAAAAAATGGGTTAACATTTTATTTTAATGTTTATTTTTGAGAGACAGAGACAGAATGCAAGTGGGAGAGGGGCAGAGAGCAAGTGAGACACAGAGTCCAAAGCAGGCTCCAGGCTTTGAGCTGTCAGCACAGAGCCCAATGCCGGGCTTGAACTAACGAACAGTGAGATCATGACCTGAGCCAAAGTCAGATGCTCAACTGACTGAGCAACCCAGGTGCCCCTGGGTTAACATTCTTTAATTAATAAATAAATGAGGACCTAATCCCATCTGATGAGACCCTTATCCCACAAAGACAGAACCTCATTCCAACAGTACTAGACCCAGGCATGAGGGTTTCTGGGAAACTACAAATGTACCCCTCCTTCAAGGCAATATTCTTTTTTTTTTTTTTAAGTTTATTTACTTATTTTGAGAGAGAGAGTGTGTGAGCAGGGGAAGGGCAGAGAAAGATGGAAAGAGAATCCCAGACAGACTCTGTGCCATCAACAAGAGCTCAACATATGGCTCGGTCCCATGAACCAAGAGATCATGACCTGAGCCGAAATCAAGAGATGGACGCTGAACCAACTGAGCCACGCTGGCACCTCCAGGCCAATATTCTTTTAATGTTTATTCCGTGTTTATTTAGTGGGAAGAGACAGATTTTCTTTTTTTTTAAATTTTTTTAAATGTTTATTTTTGAGAGAGAGAGAGAGAGAGAGAGAGAGAGAGAGACAGTGTGTGAGTGGCGGAGGGGCAGAGAGAGAGGGAGACACAGAATCTGAAGCAGGCTCCAGGCTCTGAGTTGTCAGCACAGAGGCGGGGCTCAAACCCACAAACTGTGAGATCATGACCTGAGCTGAAGTTGGACACTTAACAACTGAGCCACTCAGGTACCCCAGAAACAGATTTTCCTTGGGTAAAAATTGTAAATGTCTTTCTTTCCAGCAAGGGGTTTGTTAGATGCATTGCATATAACATAGCGTCTAAACTTACTGTGCTCGGAATTGTCTTTCACTTTTTCTGTCACTTGTGACTGAATTACAATTAGTCATTCACACACGCAAAGAATTGAAATAACACAGAGTCTTATTCAAAACAGCTTTAAAAATTATTTTTCCTGGCTTTCATTACCCCAAAAACATTCCTCATTTTTCTGGGGTTTTGATTCTCTCTTGGGTTTTCTTTTGAAATTTTCTGGACACAACAACTTCTTGAATACATACTAAACAGTCTAAAATTTATGCAATAAAACAAACCACTCAGTCCCAGGAAATATCCCCATAGTGTGCATTATTTGGTTTCAGTTGACCAGGTAGACAATTCATCTGGCTGGTTTTGAGTTTGGCTATAGTCCCTTAACCAAGAAAGATGAGCATATTCAAGGGGGGTTGTCTTGCTTTCCACTTGAAGGAATCAGCCACTTTGGTGGGTGTAAGACTAATTTATATATAGCCATTTA
The DNA here is from genome assembly GCF_018350195.1 of Panthera tigris. Taxonomy (NCBI): domain Eukaryota; kingdom Metazoa; phylum Chordata; class Mammalia; order Carnivora; family Felidae; genus Panthera; species Panthera tigris. Next base: position 24,696,588 of record NC_056664.1, read on the forward strand.
GCTGAAGGGTCATACATGTAAACCTGAATTATTTGTGATTTATTCCAATAGGGTTTAGACACATCTACAGCCTGGTCCCTAGAGAAGTTGCCTGGACATCTTGCCTATACATCCAACTCATCATTTACTTCCATCACAAAGACAAAATTAATTTACAGCATTATTGTGGTAGATGGCCATGAAATAATAATGATGAAAATGACAGCCACCACCAGAACATGAGTTCCATCAAGGCAGGCACGTTTGTCAGTTCTGTTCACTCTGCCTCTGTGCCAGCTCCCACGGCTGCATCTAACACTGCTTGTGGCAAAGGAAAGAAGGTCTGGCTAAGCAATGCATCAGGGTGCAATAAACAGGCATAAAATAAATACTAGCTGAAGGAATGAATTTGCGGAAAGATTACTGTGGGTCACGTTCTCTCTGTGTCATTTGATTGAAATCCTCATGACACTATTGTGAGTCAAGCGTTGTTATGTCCATTTAACAGATGAGAAAATTGAGGTTCAGAGGTTAATTGACTTGCCCAAACATATACCACTGATAAAAGGGAGCATCGAATTGAACTCAGTCCTGTTTGACATCAAGATCTTTGCTCTTTCCACAGTCCTCAGGGGGTGATACAGTTTGTTCCATCAAAAACCAGTCATGATACTCTGACCAGCAAGGCACAGAGAACACTCATCAGAGTATTTGCTCACCAGAAAATATTCATGACCACAGGGAATAGGTTAAAGGCTATTTGTAGGGCAGCAGAAAGCCTTATCTGTTGCCAGCTGCAGATAAAGACCAGCCAGCAACTCTAGAATGTCACTGGCAACAAGGCGTGGCTTTATTTGACTCTGCGTGGGCAGGTTTTGCAAGGTAGAGAGAGCAGTCTACAAGCATGTTCTAAACCTTCTCTTAATTTGTCTAGTAAAATGCTGGTTTTATGACAGATGGGGGCCCTGGCTCATGGCTGTGTCGGCTGGCAGGGAAAAGCATATACCATATGTAGTACAGTCCTGTGTCTGTGTGTCTGTGTGTTGTGAGTGCATTTTCCATGCCGCATGTCACGTGTACATTCCTGCAAGCTTGTGTGTCAAAGGCACACATCAAGTTCCCGACAGCAGTCAGCACTAGTTAGCTTGAAGCACCTCATCTTCACGCAGAGTTCAATCGTCACTAGCGTCAGAATCACTGGGGTGGGCTGGGGGCTTGCTCTAAGTGAAGATTCTCAGACTTGTTCCAGATCTGGTAAATCAGACCCTCTGGGGGTGGGTCCCAGGAACATGTGCTTTTCAACCTGGGTTTTTAACCAAGGTGATCCTTATACATACTAAAAGACGAGAACCATTGTTCAAGGAACTGGGTAGGATGAGAATGTTCACCTTCTACTTTTAGACATATACAATATTGGATACTTTTGTAATTTAGCAGTATGAGGGAAGACAGGAGTGGAGGGAAAGCAGGAAAAAGTATGGGGAGGAAGCAGGGCTTAGGTACAGGAGCCCCATCTCCCAGACTCTGCATAGTCCCATTTAAAATCTTCTCCTTATCTTCTGTAGTCTACTTTTCCTTGCCATTCTCTCTCTCTCTCTCTCTCTCTCTTTCTCTCTCTCTCTCTCTCTCTCCCCCCCTCCCTCTCTCCCCACCTCTCTCTCCCTCACCCCTCTCCCCCCTCTCTCCATCCTCTTCAATATAGTCACCACCACCAAAGCAAACATTATCATGATACACCCCCTGCAAAACCAAAAGCAACCCCAGACCAGTGTCTGGAAGGTCCTGGGTTCTGGAATTGTTTGTCTTGCTCAAGTGACAGACCTTAATATTTCGTGAGCAGCAGAGCAAAGCCAAACCTCACAAGAATTGTTTACAAAGTTGCCTTTTTAACATGAACAAATAAATCTGCCATCTGGGATCTTCCTGTTGATGTGGAGTTTATTCCACATTCCCCCCTATCTAATGAAGGTTGTTTTGTTTTTAAAAATGCGTTTCTTTTACCCCAAACACAGAAAAAGTACATTCCAAAGAGGACCTGAAACTCTGAAATAGTTCATTTTTTTTCACATTTGGAGTCTTTCAAAGGAAGTCATTCAGGTCCTGGGCTCCCTGGCAGGGCAGAGCTAATATACCGAACTGATCACAGATAATGGAAGGGCCTGGCATTTACCAAGAGGGATCTCTTCCAATCTGGCTATTTCCCATTGGCAGACACTGACCCCAGCTATCAGCCCCTCTCAATTACTCTGTCCCTGGTTGTTTAGGCTCTTGCTTCTGTATCTATGAATAGGAGCTCCCATTTACTGAGTCTGTCACAGAGCCAAGTGCTTGGCATATGTTGCCTCTCACCAACCTACTGACTCCAAAAGATGGCCTGAAGACTCTCTTCACAGGTGAAGAGGTGAGACAGAGAGGCTCAGAGCTGGGACCAAGGTCACACAGCTGTGCACAGCACATCTGTGTTCTAAGCCCTGAGCAGCACTTCACTCTGGCACATGGTTTGGCCATGACAGCCTGCTGCTTCTGGCAGCCTTCTGGCTGGTTCCAACTACGTGTAAGGGCTGAATGTAGCTCCTTTGCAGGGGAGGGGTCAGGCAGTGTTCACAGAAATGGCAGTGGCTGGCTGTATGGGTAGCACCCCCTTCCCCAGGTGCCAGGAGCAATCCATCCTCAACCTAGGCTGCACAGTGCAGTGAACAAGGAATGTTCAAAACTCCCATCCTGGTCTACACCTCAGGCCAATTAAGTCAGAAATTCTGGGGATGGGGGCAAGGCACCCGTGTTTTGTGAAGTTCTGCAAACAATTGTAATACACGATGGGGCTGAGACTTCAGGTCGTTGGCTGTGGCCCTACAGCACCCGGCACCACCTGGGGGCCAGTTAGAAAGGCAGACTCTCAGTAGGAATCTGCATGTTAACCGAGGGCACTGGGTGACTCACTTGGACAGTAAAGTTCCAGAAGCATGGCTTTGGATGGCTACTTCTAGTATGCCTCAACATTTGAGACTCACAGCATGCCCACACTGCCAGACCTGGAGAAGGATGGTGCCTTGAGCCCCTTAAGCAACACCTTGGGAAACTGAGGTATCAGAATGAGGGTGATGATTCCCTCCAAGCCTCCCCGGAGTCCCCACATCCTCAGGGATAGAAACGGGGGCCGAAGTGAAATCCTGCAAGTGTTGACAGCAGTACCATGGTTCTTTGGATTCAGTGAAAATAGATTCCATTGTGACAACAGGGGTTATTTTCTTGTGCCTTCATGATCTTTTGCCCTGTAACAAAGCATTCCCTCATTTAGTAGCTTAAAATAATAACTGTTTGTTTAAATAACAACTACTTATTGCTCACATAAATCACAATTTATTTGCTCAAATTCCACTATTTATTTGAACCATTGTGTTTCAGCCATTTGGGCTGGAATTGGCTGGGAGTTCTTCTGATGGTCTCACCTGGGGTCACTTTCACAGTGGTGGCCATTGGGTGGGTGGTCTGCAATGGTCTCAGGTCTGGCAGTCAGCTGCCATGTTGTCTGGGGAGCCTTGGTTCCACCGCATGTGGCCAGGTGGGAGTGGTTTTCCTATGTGGAGGCAGCAGCTGCAGATTCCACAGGAGCAGGAGTGCAGGGTCTAAGGTCTCTTACAGCCGCTCCTAGAAGTTGTCCAGTGTCACTTCCAGCACTTTCTATTAATTAAAGCTGGTGGCAAGGCCAGGCCAGAATCAAGGGGCAGGGGCACAAACTCCATCTCTGATGGGAAGAGCTGCAAAGAATTTGTGGCTATTTTTAATCCACCCATTCAGCTCTTTGGCCACAATTATTTACATTGTCCCCACACCCGAAAAGCACTCACTCAGCCTGAGAGTCCCTGAAGGCTCACCCCTCAGGGCACTGGGCTTAGAACCTATCATCTCGTGCTCTGGAGCAGGTCCAGATACACGTGAGCCTCCCTGGAGGCAGCTTGTCAGATGCAGTTTCTTTGGATCTGGAGAGTTATGAGGTAAAAACTGAATCCCCTATCCCTTACTACCCAATATATAATGGGGAAACAGGGCCCTCACATTAAAAGGGGGAGGGTTGGGGCACATGGCAGTTGGGTACACACAGAAGTTCTGAAGTCCAGCTGGGAGTGGGGGTTGGGCATGTTTGGTGTTTTGGGCCTAGTTCTGCTCCTTGGGAGTGGATCTGATGGCCACTGTTCTCTGGCCTTTTGGCTCAGCCCTCTGGACTCACTATAACTCACTGAGAAGTCCTTCGTTTTCCATAGCAAGGGTCCATGGTGGTAGCTTAGCCCCTCTCTCAGTCTGATTCCTGCCCATGGAAAGTTGGGCATCTAGAGATCTTTTGCGTTTGCCCCGTCTCAGCCATTGTCTGTTTGAGCTGTTGGTGCTTTTTACAGTACAACTCTCTTAGAGACTCTGTGGGCTTCCAATGAATCCAATATTCCTTTAAAAAAAATTTTTTTAACGTTTATTCATTTTTTGGGAGACAGAGAAAGCACGAGTGTGGGAGGGGCAGCAGGAGAGGAGGACACAGAATCCAAAGCAGGCTCCAGGATCTGAGCTGTCAACACAGATCCTGACACAGGACTTGAATCCATGAACCATGAGATCGTGACCTGAGCCAAAGTCAGACACTTAACCGACTGGCCCACGTAGGTGCCCCCATGATTCTGATATTCTTGAGCCACACCTGTCCATGTGTCCTGAGACAGATCTGCTACTGGGTCAGGCTGCTCTGGGACAATGCCTTTTTGTTTGGCTGACTTTGATTTTCCCACCTTGTAAGTCCTGGGCCCTCCATATTCGCTGTGAATTCTGTTTGCAAACTCACAATTTCTTTCAGCTCACCTTGCTTTCGCAGTATGTTTTTCTACTCAGCAAAAACACTCAACTGAATTTCAGCACTCTATGTAGAGATGTTCCTGCCCAGAGCTACAAGCTTATTAAATACATTTTCTATTTTCTAAGTTGCTACACATGACATTTCCCCCCATTGTTCCACCACTACATAACATGTGTTACCTCATTTTTTTTCCAGACTCAGTCTGGTCCCAAAGATGACACCATATACTTGTGGTTTTTATTATGCAGGTACCTCATTTCTGGTAATAATTTCACTATCTATTATCTATTAAGGCAGCATAACATGCCTGCCCAAAATTTAGTACCATAAACCAACAGTTGCATACTTGCTTAAGATTTTGCCATTTAGTCTGGGCTCAGCTAGCCTGTTCTTCTAGTCTTGTCTGGGGTCACTCATGTGGCTGTGGCCATCTGGAGGGTCTACTCAGGCTGGTTAAAGATGGCCTCACTCCCACATCTGCTGGTTAGCTGGAACTATTCATAGGCTCTCCAGAAGGAGAACCTGGGCTTCTTATAAGGACAGCAATATTCCAAGACAGCACAAGTGGAGACTGCAAGGCTTTTTGAGGTCTTATCTAGAAATTTCAAAAGTTCTCTTTCACTCTATCCTAGTGGTCAAATCAACCCACCCATCCAAGGGATGGAAAAGGAATTTGGGGGCCATTTTTACCCCTCAATCTCGGGAAAGAAATTATTTCTTAATAAATATAATTTGTCACACAAAAACTTTCAAATCATGGAGTCCATGAAAATAATAATTTTAAGTAATTGTTTGGTAAGAAATGTTACAAACTACAGAGACTTAGGGAGTAGGGGGATGAGACTCCTCAGAAGAGGAAGGGGTAGGTTGTGAGAGAGGACAGGGTGTCAATATGGGAAGTTCTGAGATATTGAAACCCAGATTTTGAAATATTAAAAACCAATTCTATTGTGACTTTATAAAATCAAAAGTAATTTGTTCAGGATTTTGGAATGCAGAGGTGTGTATATTATTGTATATATCTAGGCGCTCATTCACCCAATAGGCATTCATTAAACACAGGATAAAACATTAGTTCAAGACTCAAAACCAGGACTCACTCTTGTACAATTTCCTTGGCCATTCAGGACATCATCACAAAACCATCCAGATTTGTGCATGTGTGTGGCCAAAATAGCGAAGTATGAAATAGCAGCATGTATCCTGACCCAGGCAAAATCATACCATCTCCCTGGGACGTGTGACCGTGGAGCTCTGAGGTTCTATGATTCTGGGGAATGGCCTTCAAATTTTGGTGTCAGCTTTAGTGATATCTGCCAGCTCTCCACTTCAACTGGTGGGGCTGCTGTGAGCCTGTCCTGAAGCCAATTTGACAGTACCTGCCGCACTTCCAGGAGCTGCCCCACCTGATGAGCACTTAGGACACCTTGGCTGGCTACTCGTTTGCCTCCATTGTGAGCATAGCTTTGGGCTGCCTGCACACGGGGAATGGAAAGGCCAAGCCCTGGCACGCAGCAGTGGGCGGCTTCAGCTGCCTTCAAGAGCTGAATGCTCAGGAAAGTTCCTGAGGGCAGAGCTGGGGGTGAATACAAGCTCACAAAGTTGTCATGTTGACATGTTGAGTCTCTCTCTTTTGTTTTCTTCTGCTCATCCCTCACCCTCTTCTCTGCATGCCAGCTTGAAGCTATCTTCCTTCCATCCATCCATTTATCTATCAACACTTGTCTGTATGTCCATCATAGCTCCCTCCCTCCTTCTCTTTTTATCTGTTTATTTCCTGCCTAATAAAAGTGCATAATAAAATAATGGCAAAAAGTAAATGCGTCATAATCCATAAGAGAGGAAACTGAAACAAACAAAAGTAGAAAATCAGAGACTCTTAGTTTTCAGGGCTATGCAGTTAGGTTTCCATCTGGACTGAAATATGAGGCCCCGCCCCTCAGGGGCAGGGCTTTGTCAAATCCTCTCCACACTCAAGTGTAGGACCAAAGGGAAAGAGTGGTCCTGGACCAGCTTCACCTGAAGACGTTGGTCTGCCCTACTTCTGCTAGCATGGGGGAGGCCAAGTCCTTGAGCCGGTCCTCAGTACCCCGTGCTCTGCAGCACTGAATGCACACACGCAAGCTGGAATGCTCTCAACTTCATCAGTTCCTGTTAGGGTCCCTGTTGAGTTTTTTTAAGTTTATTTATTTATTTTTGAGAGAGACAGAGACAGCGTGAGCACGGGAGGGGCAGAGAGAGAGAGAGAGAGACAGAGAGGGAGAGAGAGAGAGAGAGAGAGAGAGAGAGAGAGAAAGAGAATCCCAAGCTGGCTCCCTGCTGTGAGCACAGAGCCCAAATGCAGGGCTCGAACTCACAAAATCGTGAGGTCATGACCTGATTTGAAACCAAGAGTCCCACACTTAACTGACTGAGCCACCCAGGTGCCCCAGGGTCCCTATTTAAATTGAGTGAATACAGGGCACCTGAGTGGCTCAGTCAGTTAAGCACTGAACTTCAGCTCAGGTCATGATCTCCCAGTTTGTGGGTTTGAGCCCCACGTCAGGCTCTATGCTGGCAGCTCGGAGCCTGGAGCCTGCTTCGGACTCTGAGTCTCCCTCTCTCTCTGCCCCTTCCCCACTCACGCTCTGTCTCTCTCTCCCTTTCTCAAAAATAAACATTAAAACATTTTTTCAGGGGCATCTGGGTGGCTCAGTCGGTTGAGCATCCAACTTCGGCTCAGGTCATGATCTCACAGCTTATGAGTTTGAGCCCTACATCAGGCTCTGTGCTGACAGCTCAGAGCCTGGAGCCTGCTTCTGATTCTGTGTCTCTGCCCCTCTCTGCCCATGCTCTGTCTCTCTCTCAAAAATAAATAAACATTAAAAAAATTTAAAAATGTTTTTTCAAAAAAAAAATAAATAAATTGAGTGAGTACACATGAGATTCAGTGATTCAGCAATCACTCTGGTTCCTGGCTTTCAGATCCCCACCCTGGCCACAACCTTCCCTGTGTCTGGGATTGGACACCTGTATTTTAGAGGATGCCAGGCTGGCTTGGAGTCAGTTATAAGCAAAAGAGGGGAGACTCTGGTTCCATCTCATGGTCCTGTACGTACCACTTAGACATTGCAGCCCTGGCATTCTTAGGCGAAAACTGCCCCTATTTCATACTATTTTGGGCATGTATGCCTTCCCACCAGACTAAAGCTCCTTAGTGACAGAAACTATGTCTTTTCCTCTCTGTATCCACAATATCCAGCATGTTTGACATATGGCAAGGAACCAATTATTTTAGGAACAAAGATACATGTTTTAGGTGGGAAGAACTGCCAGGGAAGCCCGTGGGTGTGTTAGAACCCACCCAAGCACTCCAGTCCAGCGCTGGACAGTCTAGGAGAAGGGGCATAGGTCACAAGCACTGACAAAATGAGGCAGAGTGGTAGGTTCCTTGAGACTTCAGCACCCACAGCCACTGTGGGTCCAACATGAACTGTCATAAAGATACTCAGTGACTTCAAATTTACATGAAGTTCAAAAAAGAATGTCAGAAAATTCCTTTTTTTTAACTTTTTTTTAATGTTTCCATTTTATTTTTGAGAGACAGAGTGCGAGTGGAGGAGGAGCAAAGAGAGAAGGAGACACAGAATCTGAAGCAGGCTCTAGGCTCTGAGCTGTCAGCACAGAGCCTGACACAGGGCTCAAACTCACAAACTGAGATCATGACCCAAGCCAAAATTGGATGCTTAACTGACTGAGCCACCCAGGCACCCCGAGAATATCAGAAAGTTCTAATAAAAGTGTTTGTTACCTATTCAGGAAAAATTGTGGCAGTTGACTTCAACCTTCATCAGTGCCTCAGGCTCTTGACACAGGGCAGGAGTAAAGATGACCTTCTGTACTGTTCTAGAGCAGTGTGAGGAAAAGGCTTGACAATGCAGACCACCCTGGTTACTCTAGTTTGATCTGTTTGTGGATTTATCCAGACCTTGCAGGTTTCTGGTACGTGAGCTCATGGTTGCTTTATCCTTCCCAGCATAGGGTCAATGTGGGAAGTGTGAGAGATTAAGGTCCAAGAAACAAACTAGCATTGATTCACTGACCTCAGGTTTGTGATGAAACCACTTTGAGTTCAGTGCTTTTATCCTCAGGTCACCAGATAATCCTTTCCTGGAGAAGCCTGCCAAATAGAAGACAAAGTACTTGTGGACACTGACTATGAGCCAAAGAGAGTGTTGAGTGCTCTGGTCGCTTCCCTCAAGGAGCTATACATACTTGAGACTAAAGCAATCACATTTAAAAAAAAAATTAATTCCAGTGTGGTTGACGTACAGTGTTAACATGAGTTTCAGGTGTACAAAGTAATGATTCAACAATTGTGTACATCACTCAGTGCTCATCATGATAAGTATACTCTTAATCCCCTTCACCTATTTCACCCGTCCCCCCACTGACCTCCCCTCTGGCATCCACCAGTTTGCTAAGAGTCTGTTTTTTGGTTTCTCTCCTTTTGTTCCTTTTTATTTGTTTTGTTTCTTAAATTCCACATATGAATGAAATCATATGGTATTTGTCTTTCTCTAACTGACTTATACTTAATGTTATACTCTCTAGATCCATCCATATTGTTGCAAATGGCAAGATTTCATTCTTTCTTATGGCTGAATAATATTCTATTGTGTATATACACCAGATCTTCTTTTTTTAAAAAATTTTTTGAGCGAGAGAGAGAAAGAGCACATGCAATTGGGGGAGGGGCAGACAAAGAGGGAGAGAGAGAATCCTAAGCAGGGTCCACCCCCAGCCGGGAGCCTAACTTGGGGCTCATGACTGTGAGGTGATGACCTAAGCTGGAGTCAAGAGTCCAATGCTTAACTGACTGAGCCACCCAGCCACCCAGGCTCCCCTGTAGCATATCTTCTTTATCCATTCATCTATCAATGGACACTTGCACTACTTCCATAATTTAGCTATTGTAAATAATGCTGCAATAAACATAGGGCTGCATATATCCCTTTGAATTAGGGCTTTCATATTCTTTGAGTAAATACCCAGTAGTACAAATACTGGATCATAGAGTAGTTTCTATTTTGAAGTTTTTGAGGAACCTTCATACTCTTTTCCACAGTGGCTGCACTAGTTTACATTCCCACCAATAATGCACCAGGGTTCCATTTTCTCTACACCTTCACCACCACCTGTTATTTCTTGTGTTGTTGCTTTTAGCCATTCTGACAGGTGTGAGGTGATATCTCATTGTGGTTTTGATTTACATTTCCCTAATGATGAGTCATACTGAGCATCTTTTCATGTGTCTGTTGGCCATCTGTATGTCTTCTTTGGAGAAATGTCTTGTTCATATCTTCTGCCCATTTTTATTTTAATTAATTAATTAATTAATTTATTTATTTATTTATTTATTTATTTATTTTTGAGAGAGACAGAGCGTGAGCAAAGGAGGAGCAGAGAGAGGGAGACACAGAACCAGAAGCAGGCTCTAAGCTCTGAGCTGTCAGCACAGAACCCGATGTGGGGCTTGAACTCACAAACCGTGAGACCACGACCTGAGCAGAAGTCAGATGCTTAGCCGACTGAGCCACCCAGGCACCCCATCTTCTGCCCATTTTTAAATTGGATTATTTGGTTATTTTGTATTGAGTTGTAGAAGTTCTTTATATATTTTGATACTAACCCTTTACCCTATAATTAGTTTACAAATACCTTCTCCCACTTAATAATTGCCTTTTAGTTTTGTTGGTTATTTCCTTTGCTGTGCAGAACCTTTTTATTTTGATAAAGTCCCAATAACTGAGTTTTGTTTTTGTTTCCCTTGCCTCAGAAGACACATCTGGAGACATTACTGCCTGTGCTCTCCTCTAGGATTTTTATGGTTTTAGGTCTCACATTTAGGTCCTTAATCCATTTTGAGCTTATTTTTGTGTGTAGTGTAAGAAAGTGGCCCAGTTTCATTCTTTTGTATGTTGCTGTCCAGTGTTCTTAACACCATTTGTTAAAGAGACTGCTTATATATTATATATTCTTTCCTGCTTTATCAAAGATTAATTTACCATGTAACTGTGGGTTTACTTCTGAGGTTTCTATTTTGTTCTATTGATCTATGTGTCTACTTTTGTCCAGTACCATACTGTTTTGATCGCAACAGATTTGTAGTGTAACTTCAAGTCTGGAATTGTGATACTCTCAGTTTTGTTTTTCTTTTTCATGATTGATTTGGTTACGAGGGGTTTTTGTGTTTCTGTACAAATTTTAGGATTAGTCTAGTTCTGTGAACAATGCTGTTGACATTTTGGGAAGTTATATGTTTGTAGGAATTTATCTATTTTTCCTAGGTTGTCCAACTTGTTGGCATATAGTTTTTCATAATATTCTTTTACAATCCTTTCTGTGGGGTTGGTTGTTATTTCTCCTCTTTCATTTTGAATTTTGTTTATTTGAGTCCTGTCTTTGTCTCTGTCTCTTTCTGTCTCTCTCTTTTTAAAGGTTTATCAATTTTGTTGATGTTTTCAAAGAACCAGCTCCTGGTTTCATTGATCTGTTCTATTGTGTTTCTTTTAGTTTCTGTGTCATTTATCTCTGCTTCAATCTTTATTACTTCTTTCCTTCTGCTGTTTATTATTTCTTTCCTTCTGCTGTTTGTTATTTTTCTTTTCCTAGATCCTTTAGGTATAAGTTTAGGTTGTTTATTTGAGGTTTTTATTGCTTCTTCAGGTAGGCCTTTATTGATATAAACTTGCCTCTTAGAACTGATTTTGATGCATCCCAAAGTTTTGGACCATTGTGTTTTCATTTTCATTTATCTCCATGTATTTTTTGATTTCTTCTTTGATTTCTTGGTTGACTCATTCATTGCTTAGTAGCATGTTATTGAACCTCCATATATTTGTGGTCTTTCCAGATTTTTTTCTTGTGGTTGACTTCTAGTTTCATAGCGTTGTGTCCAGAGAGTGTTTTGTGTTTTGTGGCCTAATATGTGATCTATTCTGGAGATCATTCCCTGTGCACTTGAAAAGAATGTGTATTTCTGTTGTTTTAGAATAGGATGTTGCAAATATGTCTGATAAATCCATCTGGTCCAATATGTCATTCAAAGCCACCGTTTCCTTATTGATTTTTCTGTTTGTATGACCTGTCCATTGATGTAAGTAGGATGTTAAAGTCCCCTGCTATTATTGTATTACTGTAGATTTTGTTATTAACTGTTTTATGTATGTGGGTGCTTCCACATTAGGTGCATAAAATTTACAGTTGTTATGTCTTTAAAGCAGTCACATTTAACAGATAGGGGGATCTGCAGGCAGTGCTCCTTGGGGTCATGGGCCTTGACCAATGTCAGGGTAGCTCCTCCAAAGAAAGCCAGCCATCCAGGGACACCTAGGTGGCTCAGTTGGTTGAGTGTCTGACTTCAGCTCAGGTCATGATCTCACAGTTCATGAATTTAAGCTCCACATCAGGCTCTGCTGTTGGCTGGGAGTTCAGCCAGACTTGTGGTCCCTGGATCCTCAGCTCTCCTCCACATGGCTGTGTCATGTGTGTGGACTTCTCACATCAGGTGTGCTAGATTCCAAGAAGAATTACAAGTATACAAAAGTGGAAATTGCAAATATATTGATGTCTGGGCTCAGAAATTACAGTGTCATATCCACTTTATCCCACTGACCAATGTGAATGAAGGGGCTGGTCCAGATTCAAGGGGAGGAAAAAATGATAAGAAATTTGCAGCTACTGTTAATCCACCACAATTACCATTCCCAATTACCTGGTAAAGTAGGTTATTTATTCATTCATGTTTTAACTACTATCTATTGAGCCTCTCCTAGGTGCCCATCACTATGCTAGCTGTAGGGAATTCAGTAATTAGCAAGGAGCTCATAATCCAGGGGAGGAAGAGGACCTTGGTCAATGAATGTACGTGAAATTGTAATCTAAGATAGTATCCTAAAGGGAGGAGACATTTTGGGAAAATTTCTAATAGATGATCCTGGCCCAGCTTAGGGTGGAATGAAGGAAGGTGAATGGTCAGAAAGGAAATGATGCTTGAGCTATCATCTTCATTTGATCAGCAAAGAGTTTAGACCCAGCAAAGTTAAAAAAAAATAATAAAAAAATAATAAACTCAAAGAAGTTAAGTAACTTATCCAAAGTTTCCCAGCCTGTAAGTGGTAAATTGACTTCCCTTGAATTAAAGCCAGGTTTGTCTGGTTCCAGGAGCCCCTGTTCTTCTCGTATATCACTCTGTGTAATGGGGTGATGGAGAGGGAGAGGAGAGAGCTAAGCCACTAGGAAGGCAGGGTCAGGAGAAGTAGAGTGTTCTTGAACTGGGGTCTGCAGGTTTGTACAAGGAGAATACAAGTTCTATGAAAAAAATTTTTTTGCTGCTTTAAATATTTATATTTATTTTAATTATATAAATACCTTGTGAATACATTCTCATTGTAAAAAATTAAAATATTACAGATAAAACCAAAATCTCTTCTAATTATTGGTTAATCCCATTCTGCTCCCAAAAGGTAACTGCTGTTATAAACTTGTGTACATTGTCCTAGGTCTTTTTTTTTTATGACACACACACACACACACACACACACACACCTTCCTGTATATTCCCATAGACATATACAGATGAGCTTGTGAGTTTTTAAAAACATAAATGGAAAATGCTGTATTTTTCTGTATTGACTTTATCTCTTAAATAAAAAAACCTTGGGGAGTTTTCTGTGTTTGTATAGAAATTTACATCATTCTTCTATGAGAACTTTTAATTTTGTGCTTTTGTTTCAATGACAATAAAAAATATTTTACCAGTTATAAAAAGAGAACTTCTCCCTTGGAATAGTAATTAGCAGTTGAAAGACATTTTTATAGAGTAAGACTTTAAAATAGGCTAAAAGTTTATAGTCTATAAAGAATAGAGAATAAGGCACATTCTTGAGAATGTAAGTGTGGAGTTTTTGTTTTTTTTTTCTTTTAAAAGGGGTCCATTATTATTCAAGTTCAGGGTATGCTGACTCAATGGGAAAAGTGCGCCCTCAGCAGAGAGGCCAGAGACGGGATGTGAAATCTGTGGTGAAGCATCTGTCTTATGGGGCTTCCTCTCCCCCATCTGTAAGTTGAGAAGGAGATGCCAGCAGCATAGACATCATATGGGAGCACACAGTCTCAGGCTCCATCCCAGACCTACTGAATCCAAATCTGCATTGTAACTGGATCCCCAAGGGACTCGAGTTCACTTGGAGTTTGAGAAGCCCTGATCTCGATGGCTTCTCAGGCATTTTCCAATGGAAATTTTTAGGGTGCCCAACTGGCAGAAAGCTGAAAACTCATTTTGGGAGCTCTATCTATGAGGTACCAACAGAGGGTGCTTCTCCTGACAGCCAGGGTTTTGGTTTCCCTGGTGCTTCTTCACTCTAGGAGCTGTTTTTCCAGAAGCTCTCCCTTCTGCTGTGTTGCCAAAGGAAATGAGCCAGGGGTGGAAACATCTGCATCCTGAGGGGTCCTACAGGCCAGCAGAGGGCAGGTAACTCCTGGAGAAGTGAGAAAGATAAACAACACAGGCCTCGCCTGCTCTGCCCAAGAGTGGAGGAGCTGTCATAGAGCTCCGTGGTTGGATCTGGTCAACAGATCTTCTCATTCCTATGCATCTGGTTTCTGGAAGTTGTCACATGATATAAGTTGGAAATTGATTTATCTGTCCCTATAGAGACTGTGTGTGCCATTCTGTACCTTTACTTGCTGACTTGATGATGTCTACTGAAGACCGCTCTAGTCAGTACACACACAGAATTGTTTATTCCTTTTTACAGCCACATGCTATCCACTGAGTTTGTTCAGCTAATTTAACTTGCTTAACCAGTCCCCTACTGATGGATACTTGTGTCGCTTCCAACTGAGCTAAGTTTTAATGTTTAATATTCACTTACTGTGGGTGCTTGGGTGGCTCAGTCAGTTAAGCAACTGACTCTTGATTGCAACTTAGGTCATGATATCACAGTTTGTGAAATTGAGTCCCACATTGGACTTCATGCTGACAGCTCCAAGCCTGCTTGGGTCTCTTGCTCTCTGTCTCTCTCTCTGTCCCTCCTCGACCCTCATGTGCATGCATGCTCTTTCTCTTTCAAAATAAATAAATAAAGTTAAAAAAATATTCACTTACTGGTGGATGGGACAAGGGTGCTAATATTTGAATGTTTGCTATAGGCCAGACTCTCTATGTCTCTCTTGGACTTCACAGCAGCCTTGTGGAGGAGACTGAATGTTTGTTCCCCTCAAAATTCATATGCTGAAGCCCTAACTCCCTATGTGATGGTATTTGGAGATGGGAACTTTGAGAGGTACAGTAGTCCTCCCTTACCTGCAGGGGATCCATTCCAAGACCCAGTGGATGCTTGAAATTGTATATAGGACCCTATAATATACTATATTTTTTCCTATATGTACATTCCTATGATATAGTTTAATTTACACATTAGGCACTGTAAGAGATTAAGAACAATAACTAATAAAAAACAGAACAATTATGTATACTGTATATATACTGCAATAATATATACTGTAATAAATAATGTGGGTTGTATAGAATATAAAGTAATAAATATACTGTATACTGCATATATACTGTAATAAAAGTTATGTGCTATATAACTGTAATAATACACTGTGTTAAATATACTATAATAAAAGTTATGTGAATATGGTCTCTTTCAAAATATCTTACTCTATGCACCCCTCTTCCTGTCGTGACGTGAGATGATAAAATGTCTGTATGAGAAGATACAGTGAGGTGAATGACACAGGTGTTATGATGGAGGCTACTACTGACCTTCAGACAATAAGTCAGGAGACGGATTACCTGCTTCCAGGCTGTGGTTGATGGTGGTAAGTGAAGCTGTGGAAAGCCAAAGCCCTGATAAGTGAGGGGACCACTGTAATAGGGAGAAGTGAGGTTATGAGGTTGGGACCCTCATGATAAGATTAGTGTTGATACGAGAAAAGGAAGATTTCTCTCTTTCTCTTTCTCCACACGTGTACATTGAAGAAAGGCATGTGAAGACATTGAGAAGGTGGCCATCTGCAAGCCAAGAGAAGAGCTCACACTAGAACCCAACAATGCTCACACCTTGACCTCAGACTTCCAGCCTTCAGAATTGTGAGGCAATAAATTTTTGTCACTTAACCACCCAGTCTGAGAACACTAATACAACATCATTTTCTCCATTTGACAGGTGGGGAAACGGAGGCTCCTATAGGCTCAGGATCTTGACTAAAGTCATATAGCTGGGAAAGGTAAAGCCTGGTTCTCAATTCAGATCTGTCTCCTACAGCCCCAACTCCACACCACACCTGAGATTTCCTGGTCACTTGCGGGAAAGCTGCTTTGTGGCCACCTTGAATTCTGGACCATCCCTCTTGATACCATATAAAAATCTATTAGGAAAGTAAGGACACAGATCAAGGAGTAGTGGAAGGGAGAATCTAGCATGCCCTCTACTTGGGTGCTCTTACTGAAATCCTGTATCTCCTGGGGTGGGAGGCATCTCAGGGTTCTCCAAACCTGTAGGCAGTGGCCACAGTGAAGGCCAAGCACCTCCTGGTCCTTTTGTGCTCCTTATCTCTCTTTTGGGTCTTCTGAAATTCCTTCCCTGGGATTGTCTTTCACCTTCTGCCTCAGTGTTGCTGGTTAAGAGACAGGAAGAACTGGTATTTGGATTCCAATCTATGGAAACAGAAATGAAGCTCTTCTGCTTCAATAAATCACTCAGCAGATATATTCAAAGGGAGGAATTAACTGGTCAAGGAAGAAAAGCAAAGAGAAAAGGCAATCTGGAAACACCAAACAAGGATTTCCATCGAGAGCCTGAGGCTTGAAAGATTGGCAGTACTGCTCAAAAGTGAACCACTGCCTCTCTTTTCAATAATGACCTGAAACTACTCTATGGAAAGTCTCACTTAATACATGTATCCATAGGGGGAAATATTTCTAAAATATATTAATGGCATTTTGAGATACCTGTGGTCCTCATAGTGGGAGCTGCTGGGGTGGAGGCAGGTGTTGAGGGTACCAGGGAGTGGGTTTTGGGCTGGTAAGGCAGGGGGAAAACATGCAAGAACATGTTCTCTGGCCAAAATAGGATGTTGTGGTGAAAGTCTTGAAAATTAAGCTTCATTGAGAGAAAATGTTTTCATGAAGATTTTTTGGAGGGGGGTGTTATCACGTTGATGAGTTGGTACCAATATTACTCTAAGTGATTAACAAGTATTAACACATTTAATTCCCATTATGACTCTATAAAGTAAGTACTGCTCTTCTCCTTATCTTGAAGATAAAGAAACCAAGCAAACCACCTGAAGGAGAGAGTAGTTAAGCAGAGGGCTGGCTCATGCTGCGGGTATGTAGCAGAAGAAGGATCATGGCCCCAGGAAGTCTGGCTGCAGAGTCTGTGCTCTTAGCTTAGTCTGTCTGTCTGTTGTGAGCATATTGTTTCATGAAGCAGAACCCAGCCTGTGCCTATGGGGATGGACAGGGGCAGAAACAGGTGAGTGGGCAGATCTCCAGTTAGTGAGGCAGATGACTGGTTGCAGATGGGACTGGGCAGAGGGGCTTCAGCTCAGCTACTATCTCCAGCTTGAGATCTGGAGGAGCCTGCCCTGCTGAGGACCCGTGTCATAGTGAGTCAGGACAGGAAGACCAGTTTGGCAGGAGAACCAGAGGTTAGTGGCATACCTGTCCCCTGCAGCTCCTGTGTTAGGTGCAGAATATCCTCAGGGCCCTGTTTGGCCTGCAGGGGAACCCAAGATGGAGCTGAGTTGAGGACCAGCACACATGGTGTAGACAGCATGACCTGCTGCAGAGGCTGCGGTATAGTCAGCCTTGGCTAGGACCACAGGGAAGGTGTGGCAGACCAGCAAGACCAGTGACAAGTCTGGCCCCCCAGAGCACAGTAGAAGCCAAAAGGGCAGATGATGCATTGAGCTGGAGCAGGATTCATGAGAACACGCAGGAACAGGGAGTGGTCAGTGTCCCACACAAGACTAGGAGGGACCAGGGGAGTAGATAGAAGCACACCAGGGGATAGCAAGTGACATAGGAAATCTGGTCAGTGGCAAAGCTGGTTCTAGGAAGCAAGACAAGAGCAGGGGATCTCAGGTAGGATCTCAGGTAGTGGCAAACTTCACTGGGCCTCAGTTAACATAACTGGGAACTTTGGTATAAGAAACAAGGCAAGATTGGGCCACTAAGATTGGGGCCCAGGTTCTGGATGGAACCAGAAGCAGGAGATCCCTGGGCCTGAATCCCTGAGCTCCTGGCCTATGACTCCTGAACTCCCTAGCCTGAGGTCAGGAGCTCAGGCTCAGAACCTGTAGGGCTGAGCAGCTGTGAGTGTGGAGGCCTGAGGGACATGATGGGGGTCCACAACAAGGCAAAGGAGGTCATTCTTTCCCCCCTTCTCTGTGGCCACAAGCAGGTGGGATGCTCAGCCTCAGAGAAGATTTCTGTGGCCTTGTCTACATGACCTGGTGCAGTGCTCTAGAATCTGTTTTGGGCACAGGTCTATAGCAACACAGAAACTGGCTAGATGGTCTGGGTGATGGTGACACGTGTCCTCTTGACCATGCTGTTTGGTTTGGAAAGCCTAAAGAAGGTCTCCTGTGATGCTACAGAACATCCCCTCGTCAGCTCTCCCCCATACCAGAGTTTCACCACTGAACACACCTGAGGGGGAACCACTTTCCTGGAGACTGAGAACAGGCTTGCATTGCAGGCAGAGAATCCGATTCTTTCTATCCACATCTGCCAGGAGAGGCACACCCAGCTGGACACATTCTTCCCTGCTTAGTCACCAGTGGCTGGACGCTAGCTTGGCGTATCTGGAGGCCCCAGGACCCAGACGTGGAAAATCATCTGCAGACCACTCTGGCTCCTCAGGCCACTGACCCAGGAGCTACAGATTTGGGAAAAATAAACAAGCACCATAGTGAACAACTAACAGCGAGCACGGACACACGCACACAGGCGCACGCACACACCCCCCAAACATTTCACAAATCGGTTCTGGCTAGTATGGACAGCGTCCTGCTGCTCCTTCCAGAGCCGCTTGGATGGACGTCCTCAGTGCACCGCCAGTCGTAAAAAGGGTTCTGCTTCTTTCTCATGACTGTACTAAATCATTTCTCCTTGGGAATTGTGCTCTGACTTTGCAGCCATCACAGGTGAACGGTACCTTCTTGAAACACAATTAAAATGCATTAAGCATGTGGCTTATTGCTGATGTTTCTGCACACTGACAAACTCCTCTGATTCACAGAATCTAGGACTGAAAGCCCCAGGGGTGGGCACAATTCTCCTTTTACCCTGAAGAAAACTGGGTCCCATAGTGTCAAGTGCCATTTTATTGATTCCGTTAAAATAATGGATCAGACTTTCTGACACAGGACAATGTGAATAAAACCTGACCCAGCTGACTGGGTGCCATGCTACACTCATTCCCGTGAAACTCCCTCACCATTTCAGGAATTCTTACACTCAGACACTCTGCCCTCAGCCCATCTTGCTACTGGACATGTCTGCAACCAGATTTCTTCTATCTGTGCTCTCCCTGCCCACCTAGGACTCTGCCTGCTGTTCTCTTACTAATGATGACCTAGCAGGGGCTACTGTTTCCAGACTCCTATTATTGTACAGCAATTGAGTGACTCTTACATCATCAAAATTTTGGCAAACTGGGGATATTCTTTATGGCAATGTCTTCCTTTAAGAAAGATCTGCTCTCACAAAAAGGTAACTGAGTGAGAAGACATTCAAGTATTTTCTTTCTTATGAAAGTGTGCCCTGGTGTGGGGGTGGTGGGGGTGAGGGAGGAGGCAGTGCCTGTGTAGTGGGATATGAGGGGCAGGGAGGAAGGTAGGACTCCACCAAGGTCCTACAGAGCCCCAAACCTCACTATTAAAATGTTGATAGGATGGGGCACCTGGGTGGCTCCGTTGGTTAAGCGTAGGACTTCGGCTCAGGCCGTGATCTCACGGCTCATGAGTTCAAGCCCTGCATTGGGTTCTGTGATGGCAGCTCAGAGCCTGGAGCCTGCTTTTGATTCTGTGTCTCCCTCTCTGTCTGCCCTTCCCCCACTCATATTCTGTCTCTCTCTGTCTCTCAAAAATAAACATTAAAAATAAAAAAATTTTAAATGTCTCTAGGAAGTCCTGAGGTTGATTGTGTTTAAAGGTTTATTAGGAATTGTTCAGAAATGAAAAAACATTTCTCTATAGAAGCATTTCTCTACAGAAATAGTATCATTATTGAAGGATTAACCTTTCAAACAGATTCACAAAAGCATATTTAATCTATCTGTACCTTATTAACTGTGTCGCACAGGGCATTAGTTGATTTCTGCCTCAGTTTCATCACCTGTAAAATGGGGGGTGTATGTCTCATAAGATTATTGGGGAGATTACATGGATTTATGCAGGTAAAGTACTCAGAGCAGTGACTGGCACATAATTAGAGTTACATTTATTGTTATTATTAGTATTGTAGCAAAACAACATGCCTCAGCCTCTCTGTCCCTGGAGCCCTACTGAGTCTAAGGAGGAGCTCAGAAGCCCCAGTGCACTTGGGGGTGGTTCCTTCAGGGGGGTGAGGGCTGAGGGCTGGAATTCCTGGCCGGAGGGCCTAATGGAGCAGCTGGGAGGAGGCTGCAGCAGACGCAAGACTTAAGGGGCTGCCCCACCAACAGCCATTTGTCAGCCTTGTCCCCAGGTCAGAACCCACCTGCACTCCAAGGGGAGTCAGCTTTGGGTTAAATCTTGAACAAGAGGCTCTATGGCAGAAGGGGTGGGGCAATGAGAGAGCTGCTGTTTGCCGGGTGTAAGGATAGGGTGCCTCTGGGAGCAAGTGGGGGCACGTGGGGGCACCTGAAATGGGATATGATAGGCAAAGACTGTCTCCTGCAGACATTTCCAAGGGGCATCCTAGCCCTGCTTTATAAAACCCCACTATTAAAGTGTTTATTTTAGGTTAAAGTTCTTGTCCAGCGCATCACTGGGAAAGTTCTTTATGTGGAGTGGACTTTGTTGCAGACAGATTTCCCCAAGGCCAGTTCAGAATTAATGGATACAAAGGCAAAGGCTTTTGGGTTCTCTAAGTCTCTTGTATTGCCCTTACCTTTTCCTTGTGGTGCCTTTTGAGTTAAAGAGCGTTAAGGAGACAAGCAGGGAAAGAGAGAAGGTGCCAGCTGGCTTCCTCGGGGCTGGCGAAGGGCCCTCTGCGTGGGCACCTCAGGCACCAGCAGCTCCCCTCCAGCAGCGGGGCTGGCCTCCCCGACCAGAACCCAGAGGGAACGGTGAGTGGGGAGGGGCCCCACACCAGCTCAGAAGACAGAAGGAATTGGCCAGGAGCATGAGCCCCAGCTTCCACAGTTAGTCCCACTTGGTGGTCAGTCGGGCAGGACACGCTTCTTCACTTATGGGACCTCCTAAGCCACCTTCTGTGCACCCCAGGTCCTGTCTTCACAGATTGTTCTCCTTACTTCACAGTTTTCCTCCGGGCTCCACCTTAGCCATCAGCTTAGGCTTCACATTGGTAGTTAACACTCTCTTCACTACTACTGTAGGAAGTTTACAAAGTTGAGCACTATATGATTATTTATACATATTTATATGGGTATATGACTAATACTTTATACTTTTCACACACACACACACACACACACACACACACACACACACACTTCTACTCTATAATCTTCACACATAGCAATTCACACTTATAAACACAGTTTCTA
The DNA here is from genome assembly GCF_018350195.1 of Panthera tigris. Taxonomy (NCBI): domain Eukaryota; kingdom Metazoa; phylum Chordata; class Mammalia; order Carnivora; family Felidae; genus Panthera; species Panthera tigris. Next base: position 24,718,179 of record NC_056664.1, read on the forward strand.
GGACATTCAGGAAATGTAACTGGAGTCATTTCAAAATGTTTTCAGTAATAAAGGGTGAGGCTTCTGAGGAAAGGATTTTCCTCAAAACTCCTCCCCAAGACACTATATGTCACCAAACAAGTATTTACTGAACACCTACTATGTACTAGCCACCATTCTGCATGCTGGCAATACTGTGGTGAACAGACATTGTCCACAGTTTCATAGAACACGACATTATTCCAAATTAAGTGGCATTTTCCAGATTACGTGACCTGGTATTACACTTTTTTCTTGCATCTGCTCTCAGCACTGTTGGTTTTTGTTTAATGCCTGTATTGATAAATATCAGTGATTAATATTCACAATTTAAAATAGATCTTTCTCATTTCCTGTTGCATCTAGTTCTCGCCCATTTCCAGAGTAAGACCTGACTTGTGTTTGAGCAACCTTCCATTTTCATGATAATGACTCAGATGTCAGTCTTGGGGTTGAGGCCAAAATGATATCCCGTGGGAGATGTGATGGATTGAATCATGTGCTCTATAAGGAATGTTGAAATTCTAACCTATAGGGGAGGATTGGTTTAGATCAGGATTTTCCAGCATTGGTACTATTGACATTCTGGACCACACGTGGTTGATGGGGGCTGTTGTGTGACCAGTGGGATGTTTGGCAGTACCCCTGACCTCCACCTGCCAGATGCCAGTAGCATCCTTCCACAGTCATGACAACCAAAAATGTCTCCAGATATCGCTAACTGGCTCTGAAGGGAGTAATTGCCCCCAGTTGAGAACTAATGATTGTCTCATCAATCAGGATTTACAGAATCAATCAGGAGGCTGATACTTGATGTGCATTTATAATAAAAATTTCACAGAAATTGTTAAAAATTGGCTTAACTGGGACAAAGAAAGCAGAGTCATTGTGGGTTCAATTGTGTCCTCCCAAAAGATAGATTACAGTCCTAATCTGGGTACCTGTGAGCGTGAATTTGTTTGGATATAGGGTCTTTGCAGGGGAAATTAAGATGAGGTCGTACTGACATAGGGTGGGCCTCTAAACCAATATGACTGATGTCCTTACAAACTAATACACGCATCTGGGAGGAGACAGCCCTGTGCTGAGTGTCAGCTTCCCTGAGGGCTGACACTCACCCATGTAAAACTCCCAGGTGACTCATACCTGGCAGTGACAGCCCAACGATTCATGCCCAAGATGAGCAGCTCCTGCAGGCATGGGTTCTATGCCTTGGCACTGAGTTGTAATGAGAGTGTGGTAGTGAATCCAGAAAATTCTTCCCTTCCTTCCCCTCTATGCCAAGTCATTGTAGTAGCTATGTAAATAAGTATCCCATATGCATAGAAAGAAATCAGCCTTATACAGTATATAGAGACACACATAGCCAAGATGTTAAGTTATGAAGCTTTAATACTGATATATTAGCAAAGGAGCAACTGTATGGAATTTCTCTATTTGCATGAGAAATGTTCTTTATTTTTTTTTAATGTTCATTTATTTTGAGAGAGAGAGAGCACGAGTGGGGGAAGGGCAGAGAGAGGGAGAGAGAATCCCAAGCAGGCTCCACAGTGTCAGCACAGAGCCCTATATGGGGTTTGAACCCATGAACTGTGAGATCATGACCTGAGTCAAAATCAAAAGTCAGATGCTTAACCAACTGAGCCAACCAGGGACCTCAAGAACTCTTCTTTAAAGAGGTTGCCTTACACATATGCTGTTGATTGTTCAGAGCAACGCTGGAGTTTCCTTATTCTGAAACTGCTTTTAGAAGCAGTTCATGGAACTTTCAGGAAGTTTGGTCATAATACTCACATAGCATTCCACAGCTTGCTTGTCTCTTCATTCCTAAGACATGTCTCCTTATTCTTGAGATGTAGCTCCACATGAGTTTCAATTACTTAAAAATAAAATCTACCTTTCCAAGGTGATGATTTGTCATCCTTGAGGACAATCAAAAGAATATGCCACTCAGTACATGTCAAGAGTGCTAAATTTGTTCATGCCCTTTCACCAGATATACCAGTTAGGGAATATTATGGGTCTATGCTTCCATACTTCCCATGAGATAACGAAACATCTTTAACCCTTAAACTGCTGTCAGTTGGATTTTCTATTCCTTGCAATTACAACACTCTTAACTGATATAATAATGGATGTCACTTTTGAAATTCTACTCATTCTTCTAGATCCTCCTTAAAACAATTTCCTTTCGAGTGCCTTTCAAGATAGTCTGCCCCCACACAATTAAGATTTTTTTTTTTGAATTCTTGTGATATATTTGGCTCCAATAAGTAACTCAGATACTTCTTTCCAATATAGTTCATTACATCCTGGTCTAATCATCCTAATACACCCAATCAATTAAATATTAGGCTTCATAAAGCCAAGCACTATCTTAGTCCCCTATAGCACTTCACTGTATATATACATCATTATTTACCGGTCTGATTTGTGTTCCTATTACATTTTCAGGGTGTTTTCTTCTATGGTCCAGCCATTCTGTCCCCCACCCTGTCCTATACATGTGCCCTACTCACTCCCACTCATGTCCGTAGAGGGTAGAGTGGGCCACAGGGTTTCCAGGCCTCCCAGGTGGTGTGTGGGCAATAGGTAAGATGCTAGGTGTCTGAATCTATGGATGGTCTCTGCCTGGCAGGACAGACTGGCTTAAAACATACTTCTCAGCAGGGCCAGCTAAGAGCCCTTCTGAATTCTGATGTCCACCCATGGCCTCTCCAAACTTTCTTTTTGGTCTAGACCCCCTTAAGGAAACAGACAATTCAACCCATGTCATATGTATCTATTATATGTGAAATTAGGTCTATGTCACCCCCAGCTTCCAAATGAATATTGTTATTTTGCTGCAGGACTTCTCAGAACCTTTGGAAAACCATGTGCTTTTAAAAATCTCCACCATAAGGACACGATGCTTAGCATTTCCCCAATGTATTTAACCACAGACCCTGTTCCATTAAAAAAAAAAATTTATTTTGAAATGATTATAGTCTCTCAGGGATTACAAAAATAGTACAAAGAGGTCCTGTGTTTGCTCCCATTTTCATTTTTTATTGCAGTATTTTGTAGGACTCTGGAACTTAGGAGCTGCCTTCAAGAATTAAGCACTACCTTTTACTTAAGATCTGCTTCAACAAAGATAATCAACTCATGCGAGAAACTGAGATGCCTTCACATTTAGTGAAGGGCTACGATCATTTGAGAACAGCACATACAACCACACTTTGCAAGTTTAGCTTCTATGCCAGACTCATGCTGTTTTCTTTTTTTTTTTAATCTCCAGCTGCAGCCACAGGCAAATTAAAACCCAACCAAAACACCATATTTCAGAGTAGAGTGCATGTTAAATGGCTTATTTCTCCCAAACAGCTTGTCATTGACACTGGTAATCACGCACAGGTAAGCAAGCCCTGATTACAGAGGGACCAAGAAATGGGAGGTCTGTAATGAGAGAAAAACCAGCCCAATGTGGCATTCAGCTCTCTGATGCTGGCCTACAGATTGCCACTTGCTTGAGAGTAATTTCTACTTAAAAACAGGCTAAAAAGATGACACTCCTTACCTTGGATCTTAGGAACTCCTCACATTTAGGCATTCAAAGCTCATCACAAATATTCTGGCCCCACTCTGCCTTTTAGTTGTTTCTCTTTCTCTGCAGCCAACTCCCCCCCTCTACTCGCATTCATCCAAACACATCAGACCTGGGCCTATTTCCTGAGCCAGCCACAGCCTGCTGTATTTTTGCATGTGTGGCACCTGCTGGCTGTTGTGCTGTTTCTTGCTTTTTCCTATAGAAATCTTACTCGGTCTTCAGGCCTCAGCTGGAGGTTCTCACCCCCAGTACCCCAGCTAGAATCAACCACTCCCTCTCCTCGGCTTCTGTGGTCACATTTTTATTAGTCAGAATTTTTTGCAGGGGCTAGAAACTCAACTCAGACTTACACAAAACTGGACTGGTTTCAAAGGCAAACTGTGGGCTGGGCAGAGATGCCAGGAAGCAGAGATTTGACTGAGGTCATAGCACTCCTGGCTTCTCTGTGAGCATCATCAGCGTCAGTGCCCAAAACTCCATCCACGGGAAAAGCACATGGTGGCCGTGTTCCGACTGTACCTCCAACTTTGCACCCAGGTTGAAAAGGCTGTGCCCTCCCACCAACAACTTAGCCAGCCTGGGTAAGGACTCTGGACCCCTCACAGTGGCCAGGAGACAGAGACACTTGGATTGGGGTGGGGGGCCAGAGCCAGGGTGCTCTGTTTGGCAGCAACACAGTAGGGCAGGGGCAGGAGGGAGGTGGTGCTGTTGGAGAATTAAGAAGTTGTGATGGGTAGACCAAGCACTAGCTATAAATGACAATATGGTTCTACCTCTACTAAGAATAGATCACATTTGACTTAGACACACACTGACCCTCCATCCTTTCCAGCTGGACTCACAGCTCATTCAGGGTAAACACCTGGTCTTCATGGTCTTTCTGCCACCCCAGAGCAGGACGCAGCCATGCCTTACACCCAGTAGGCCCTGATACTGTTGCTGAGTTGAACAGTCAATGATAAGTTTATTTTGCACTGATGGACTTAACGTGGCATGATCCGTGACGTTTTGTAAGGTTGATGTACTTTGCACATTCTCACAGATCCATGGGGGTAAGAGCGAGGCCTACAGTTAAGAGTTCCTCAAGGTGATCTTGCCCCCATAGCAGACTTCTTTATCTACCTTGAACCTATCATTAATTCTGTCATTAAGATAAAGAAATAAAGCAAAGATTTACTGTCAAGTCACTTAGCCACTACTTCATTAAATTTTTATCTATTAAAGATTAAATTATCTGATAGTGTTTTATTTTAGATTAGTATAGTCATGATAACAATTATGAAAAACACATTTATAGATTTTAACTTGCCAAGTTCAATATTGCTATATTTTATTTAAGTGGCTGGCCTCCTTTTGATTTCTATGGCAGCATTAGATAAAGTAGTGAACAATATATCAAGGAACTATTAAGTCAAAAAAAGAGGTGTTTGTTTCAAGCATATTGTCCCAGCCTCTCTAGAACAAAAGGTCATTCCCATTAATATAGGAGTTTGTTTGAAAAACATATAGACAGTTTGCCCTACTGGGCACCAGAAAATGCTGGGCATCTGCACTCAGGGCCTATGGGGTGGGAAAGAGATGGCTTGGAAGTGAAGGTTCCTCCCTCTAGGCCCCAGGGGTAAAGTGGACGCCTGGTCTGGCTCCCTTTCTCTGGCCCCCATTCCTCCCTATAGATGCTGCCTTCTAAAGTTCACCAGACTATAAGTCCTCATCTTTATTTCTGTTGTCGGGATCTTAGTGTAGGCCTGTAGTATCTCTTCCTAGACTAGGGATTGGCCCTTTTTCTGTAAAGAGCCAGATAGTAATGGTTTTAGGCTTTGTGGAAATATAGTCTGTGTCCTAACTACTCAACTCTGCTGTTATAGAAGAAGCTATAGATAGTATGTCAATAAATGATGTGACTGTTCTCCAGTAACCCCTAGGCTGTGGGCTGGGTTTGGCCCTCAGGATGCAGTTTGTCAGCCCGTGGAAAACTTCTTCAACAACCTCATTCCTGGGTCAGTGACCTGTGTGGTTTCTTCTTAAAATCCCCGGATCCTTACCGAGTATTTGGCACATAGAAAACATTCAATAAGAGTTTGTTGAAAGAATGAATCCCCCAGTCCAACCACACATACCTATGATGTCAGCCTATTGCTGAGCTGTGAAGTATTGTTTTCAATTTCACTAACTTAAAATAAAAGATTTAGAGCTCTTTTTATTTTTTGTTTTTTTTTATTATTATTTTTTTTTATTTATTTTTGGGACAGAGAGAGACAGAGCATGAACAGGGGAGGGGCAGAGAGAGAGGGAGACACAGAATCGGAAACAGGCTCCAGGCTCCGAGCCATCAGCCCAGAGCCTGACGCGGGGCTCGAACTCACCGCGAGATCGTGACCTGGCTGAAGTCGGACGCTTAACCGACTGCGCCACCCAGGCGCCCCTAGAGCTCTTTTTAGACGTGCTAAAACTCAGAAATCTGTTTCCCTTTTAACAACACATCTACATGTTTCTTTATTGTTCTATATACAATTATTTCAGAAACACAAAATCCATCACCTCTTATTGTAAGCATTTTAAAACACGTTCCTCCTGGTGGTAAGTTTGACAGGGGCTTAAACTAGAGGTTTATTGTTTTTTGTTTAAATAGGAGTTTCTCAGACATAGGTGATGACGAAAAAACCTGCTGACCGGCAGGAAGAATATCATATCATTAAACCTTGTGTTTGGTCAGACATTTTTTGCATTTCTTTGGAGTTAATCATTCTTGAAAGAAATTCTTCTCCTTGTTAGTCTAAGTCACAGCAAAAAGGCTTTGCTTTATTTGTTTGCTTTTATAAAGAAGGGTTACCATTGGTCACATGGCTTCTCTCTGTCTAAACATAACTCCACGTTACGTGGGTGTGTGTTCCGTTGGACTGGCACAAAGCTCCTGTGCCCTGTGTTAAGTTGGCACAGCCACACCCAGAATGAACCTCTGCGTCAGGGTACGATTTGGGTAAATTATCTACTAGCTCCAAACGCTTCTAAGGCACCATGCTTTTGAGAACCTGTTCGCAGATCACACAGCCAAAATGCCACCCAAACAGCCAAAGAACATTTGGGACTACATGCCCCATACACCCTCCAGAAGCCAGTGAGCTGCTGGAGCCAGCCTCTACTATCTCCTGAGAGCCAATGTGCATGTCTCCTCCTGAGCCTTCACACTAGCTTGAAACCAGCTGTAGTGGGCGTATCTGCTCAATAGAAATAGACAAACAATACAAATCAAGTCTTTGTCCCTGGAAGGGCCATTTTTTTTTTTAAACATTTCCCAGTGCACCATTGGCTAACTCCCTTCCAAAGTCAATTTTTCTCATGCCTCTATACTAGGATGTGTTAAAAGACAGAGCAACTTACCAAAGTGCATTACTTCTAACACCAAAGGTTCTAGAAAAATCAGTATGACTTGATTCCTGTCTTCAAGGAGTCTCTCTGGGAGATAAAATGTGAACATATGAAAAGATAACTAATAATGACCTCTGGAAGTGAACTTTGTGTGTTTTCTTCACCTCCCTGCAGCTTAGTTTTCTCATCCATAAAATGGGGATTAAAAATACTTTGCTGAGATCAGAGGATTACATTAAATAATGTATATAAAGCATCTCGCCTGTAGTAAGGCTGATATTATATGCTTAATAAAAAAGTGGCTATTATTATTACTATGATCACTGATAAACTGAAGAATAAAGAAGTTGGAGATGGGGAGAATAGCTGGAAATTAGGATTTGAGGCAAGTAAGCCCGTGGCAGGAGTTTCCATCTAGAGATCACTACCCTGACCAAAAGAGCCAGTGCCAGGCATCTGGTCTACCACTGAGGCCCAGTTAGCTTAAAATCCTGGTTTTGCCCTTGGATTTCATATCTTCTCCCTGTGTCTTCAAGCTTCACTCAGAGCCTTGCCTTTCAAGGAACTCAAAATAGGATCAGGGGAAAAAACAGCTGCTTCCAAAACCTCAGCTGGCCCTACACCAAGGGTTTAGGAGCCTCCATAGCATAAGGTCAGTATAAAGGAAGGAGGCAACAGTATGTACAGCTTACAATGAAACTGGTGTCTATGGGAGCAGGAAAGAATCACATGACTGTTGGAACACATTCTGAACTGGCTGCCTCTCCACTGTGCTTTGAAAAGGAAGCTCTCACTATGGTAACTGGGTCACTGTGGACATTCTGAGCAACCACAAAGGAGAGAGAAGCTAAGCTCTTGTTTCCTTCCAGGAAGTAGAAAATATTGTTTCATGTGTGTTTTGGGAGGGTGATCTTAATGATTAATTTAATTTTATAGCTCCCTCACCATGGAAATCCAAATATATAAAAGGAAACATGTTCTTGTTTTTTTTTTTTTTTAACACACTAAGACTTAGAGATCTATCTGTTTATATGCTCAAAAGAGATGGCAGGGAGTGGGCAGTTTGCTAACAATGGGCTCCTTTTACATAGTATCATCCATACTTACCACTGGATGGGCGTTGTTGTATCTGTCAGTATTTTAGTTGTAAGCAACAGAAACGAATTTTGCTATTTTAAGCAAAAGGGGAATTGATTAAAAAGATATTGAGAAGCTCAAAATCTCTTGGAAGGGTGGAGAGTCAAGCTTGGAGCTATGCAGCCAGGCACTCCCTTCCTGGACCTGCTCCAAACAATGCCACTGCTGCTGCACCTGAGGCACTCCTGAGTGACCTGGACATCACTGGACCTCAGATGCCACTGCAGCTGGAGCCACTGGCACTGCACCTGTGGACACTGGACTAGCTTCTGCCTCCTTCACTACCATGGACTCTTCACCATTGCTATTTCTTTATGCCACTAGCTTTCAACTCAAGGTTCGGCATGGGTGCATATTCATGGGTGGAGCCCAAATAATATGCCCATTCTGAACAGTGAAGGAAGCTGAGAGAATGAGCAACTGGCAGATTCAGCATTTTTATTGGGAGGTGTGCTCTACCATTTAAGGTAGGGGATGCTTTTGGCTACAGTAACGGCATAACCAAGGAAAAGTGGCTCAAACAAGGACTTATATTCTCATAACACAAGAAAGGCAGAAGTATGTGGTTCCCAAATTTGGCAAACTTAGCCATGAAAAATGCTATGAAAGACCCAGGTGCTTTGCATCTCTCTGTCCCGCCATCTACAGAACACTGGTTTTCATTTCTAGGTTTGGCCCCTTACGGTTACAAGACCATGTTGACAGCCTGTGATATTACATCTCCACACAAGCAAGGCTCAAGCATAAAGAGTGTTTCTCTCTGCATATCTCTTTTATTAGGGAGGAGAGCTTTCACTGGAAGTTATACAGGAGACATCCCCTAGTGTCCCTTTGTCCAGGATTAGAACAAATACGGATGTCTTCACCACAGAGGAGGCTAGGAAACTGATATTTTTCAACCTCCATAATGCAATATAGACTCTGCCAAGAAAGAGGAAAAATAGGGGAATAGCTGTTAGGTAGACAACCAGTGGGGTCTGCTATTGCCACCATCCACAGAAATGTTGGATACCTAGTAGGCTGATATTATCAAGTGGGATTACCATTGGATTTAACCCTGTATGAAAACCTTGGTCTTTCACCACCATATGCCTGGTGCTCTCTGCTGGGAAGGATCCTGAAGTCCTCAGGAAGGGAAGGGTGAGACCATCAGTGAGTGAGGTCTGCCATGGGAATAGGAGAAGGCAGTCTCTGCACACGTGTAGCACTTTGCCATACCAATTCTTGAAAGGCATCAGCCTGTTTTATTTCCTTGCAAAGTATTTCAGCCAACTTTGGGAGAGCTGGGTACACTGATGTAGTTCTAGTGGGGACAGCTGTGGACGTGGAGCTTCTGTGTGTCTCACACATGTATCACCTCTCTGAGTTGTTCTCTTCTAGATGTCCAGTTTGTTCTTTGGCATGCTTTTCCAGCTGAAATGATTGGAATGAATCCTTGGTTTAGGAATGAATGCTGGGTGATGCCAGCACTGGCTGGGGAAGAAGATCAACTGTGTAATGGGTAAGATCCAATGTTTTCTTCTTCAATGTTCATTTCACCTGTTATGGCCACTCCCGGTAAATTGACTCTTACCTTGTATGGTGTTAGTTTTGCTCCTGGTACCCACATATACTTGGTTGACATCTCTATCTTCCACGGCAAGTAGTAGCTGACTCATTTGGTCTTTCTCAGAGCATAACTACGAAGAAAAAGTATTAATAGTAAGCACACTACAACCACAACTATTACTACCTCTAATGGTAACATGAGAGAGAAAACTTCACAGTTTACAAAACACCTTCCCATACATGTTATTGCTCTAAGTTTCAAGAGTGACAATATCCTTGTGTGGGTAATCACGGTGGCTAACTTTTATTGAATCCTTACAACCTTCTAATCACTGTGCTCACTGTTTACCTGCATACATTTATTCATGACTTTAATCCTTGCAACACTACTCCGAGGGAGGAACTATTGTTTTTGCCAGATGTCAGATAAGGAAACTGAAGCCCAAAGAATTTAAGTAACTTCCCTAACGTCACCTAACTTGTAAGTGGTCAACCTTGGATTACAAATACCTACCTCACTCTAAAACCTAAGCTTTTATCCCTCTTTCTCTGGTGCTTTTCATTGTTACTATTTTTATCTTAGCATTGTGGTTATTCCCATTTTGGGTCTGAGGAAGCTGATGGCTCATGATGACTGGGAGTGTTTCATTTGAGGCCGCCCAGCTGGAAAAGGGCAGAGCTCCCCAAAGCTTCTTATTCCATTACCCCAGGGCAGAAGATGGATGGCTGCAGGGTTCCTGCTTCTTGAGAAGTTAAAGATTGGGAAACCATTGTTTAATTGCCTCATTCATCAGATGTCACCGCCTTATCTGAGCTCCCATGCAGAGTTCCACATAGCACAGCAGAAAAGACGACAGGCTGGAAGGCAGATAGATCTTGATTAAATCTTGGTCGATTACTTAACCTCTCTGAGCCTCAACTCTCTATTTGGGAAATACAAACTCTTTTATAGGATTTCGGGGAAGATTAAATGTGATAGTTGCATGAAATGTGCCCAAAGTGCCTAACTTACATATGCCAACCATCCTTTGCCAGTTCCACACACCTGCTTTCTTTTTCCAGTTTCCAGAGATCTGTCGTTCCTACATTTTAATCAGAGAATTCTTCAGAAAAGCATGCCCTAGTCATGAATTTTTTCACAGGTACTGATCAGAAGCCTTGGCACTTGCACTGTTTTGCACCAAATGTATTCATAAAGGCATTGGGTCTTATAAAACAAGGATGAATTATATTAGATGTCCATGTCTTCAAGTCAGACAGTAGAGCAAGTGGGAGCCAATGATTTCAGCTGTTTAGAAGCAAAGATGGTTTTGTATGTGTCAGAGGGTCTCAAACCTGGGACTGTCTGGTGGATACGGACAAAAAGGCTAAGTGTCCACAAGTGGTTAACAGGTACTTAATATTTATTCATTTATTCCCTCGAAAGTGTATCCTAAAACATTCAAATTACAGCTAAAATTTAGTCACGGCTTATGCCAGAATGCTGGTGACCTAGGAAAGTGACCCTGGTGGTCACCTACACGTTGCTATGTGTGTGCCCTCCATCAAGTGTCTTAGGTCCTAACATCATCCCCTTCTGGTCGCTACATTCCATGAGGGCAGGGAGCTCATTTACTGGTGCGCTGCGGGTACTTGTAAATGTAGATGTTGGATGTTGCTGATGGAGGGATAGATCATCCCAACTTCTTCAAAGAGGAGATGCTATAGAAAGGAGACTCCCAGGGTGTAAGACACCAGGGGTGTAAAAATAAGTGCCACTTCCCTTTGGATTTTTGGCAGAAACTTTCCCTCTCAAATTACTTAAGCACACACGTAAAAAGAAAAACTGGGTAAAGGAAGTGAGCTTCTTGGGTGACATCAGTCCTGGCCATAGTCTACCACATTTAGAGGAGGGACTATCCCCAGTGGCCACAGCCACAGTGACAAAAGTGCCACTTCAGCTTTCTGTGATGAATTCATCCTCATACCCACAGTCTCCTGTCCTGAGGTTAAGGAAGTGGCACCATAATTCAAGAAATCTATTTTAAGGTTTTCTTTTGTGACTGTACAAGATGAATAAGCATGAAACAAATTTTTCTTCAATTCTATAATAGCCTTGGGCAGTTAGTACTAGCTACATTTCAAAACATATGGACTTCATATAGAGCTGCAGTAGGTGTTTTTAGTAATAGTTTGTAGGGCAGAGGAGAACAACCATTTACAAAGTATCCACTGTGCACCAAGCACAATAATGCAATTATTTCCCCTGCTCTCAACAGCCCTGTTGGCTAGGTTTTATCTTCATTCCTGGTAAATGAGAGGTCACGTGACTTACCCAAATTTGTAAAAGTAACAGAGTCAAGATTCAAATATAGATCTAAAATAAAATAGTAAGTTTAAATGAGAAATACTCAGGTAAGGGGCGCCTGGGTCTTTCAGTCAGTTAAGCGTCCGACTTTGACTCAGGTCATGATCTCTGGTCCATGAGTTTGAGTCCCGCGTCGGGCTCTGTGCTGACAGCTCAGAGCCTGGAGCCTGCTTCAGATTCTATGTCTCCCTCTCTCTCTGCTCCTCCCCTGCTTGTGTGTGCATGCTCTCTCTCAAAAATAAATAAATAAACATTAAAAAAAGAAATATTTGGGTGAGTTAATAAGGTAAAATTCTTGATGAATTGGTACATTTGCATCCCTGCATTAACCGTACATAATAGTACAAATAAACACAAACATTAGTGTTTTGATTTGCTGATTCAGTCCACACGTCATATGTTTGGGGTAATTTTTGTTTTCTACCGCTGGAAATAGATTTGCGCCAAGGCACCTGTAGTCTTTCATGTGGTTCTTCTTGTAATTACCTATGATGCTTATCACACCTTTGCCACTCAGCTTTTCCCAAACTGGTGCCTTGTCAACCAGATTTTATAAAATGAGACCCTAAAAAGTCTTACATACCAAAACTTAAATTAAACAAAAAATTAACAGATTTATTTAATGCAAAACTTTTCAGGTTTTTGATCTACTAGCAGATACTATGCATTGTTAAGGGACATGTAGTATGCAACATTTCGCAAACTTACTTGAGCCCACCCACAATATTTTTTTTCCCCACCATACATATTAACATCTCCAAAATGACTATGGAACACTGTTTGGGAAAACTGTGACTAAATGGATTTGTTTTTTGTGAGGTCAGTCCTTAGAAGCCATTTCTACCTCGGCACTTCATCTACAATTTCAGAAACTACCATCAGATGAACTGTGAGCTTGCTCTTGGTGCCTAGTGCAAATGTTTTCTACTAGGACTGATAACCTGGACTAACTCAGCTTCTAAGATTCCCAGACCAGCACTGCCTCCCAGGCTATGGTCACTCCACAAATGCTAAACAGTAAATAACTTTTCATACAAAGCATGGGGCACCTGGGTAGCTCAGTTGGTTTCACCTCCAACTTCAGCTCAGGTCATGATCTCACAGCTCGTGGGTTCAAGCCCTGCATTGGGCTCTGTGCTGACCATTCAGAGCCTGGAGCCTGCTTTTGATTCTGTGTCTCCTTCTCTCTCTGCCCTTCCCTGTCTCTCAAAAGTAAATAAAACCAAAAACAAAACAAAGCATTGCAAAGTGTCAGAGTTCTCTCACACACACGCCAGAGTTTGTCATTTACCTGTTGGTTTTCCATTGACAGGAGGGACCATGTCTCACTCACCTTCCTATCTCCACTAACACTCTCACATCTGTTGGAATTACTGTTGGAATAATCCTTGGTTCAATGCCTACACCACTCTCCAAGTAGGCAAGTCTTCTGTCTCCACTGACCATCAGTGAAATGAGACATACAAAGTTTGAATGTCCATGTCAAATTTCGGAAGCAGCACAACCAGGACTAGAACTCACAATTCAGGATGCTGAATAATAAGGTCATTCTCCTAAAGGCATGGGGGCAGAGAGCTCCAAACTGCCACTGAATGGTAGTCTAGGGAGGAAAGAAAATGGAGACTGGGACATAGAATATGACCCAATCGGTCTGTAGGTCATGAACACAGTCACAAAATACCCATGTAGGAGGAACACGCAGCCCTTCCCATCCCACAAGGCTCTCTGAAAAAACCCAGAGGGCAGTTGCCATAGGGAGCCTGATGCTAAGGAGCACAGAGAATGAAACAAACTCTTTGCCACTGGGTAAGTGAGAACAATCAAACACAGAAGAACCGTCCTGCCCCTGCCCATGGGGAGAACCATGTGCTTGTCAAAATCACTCCCACTTGGGCAATTACATAGAATTTCCTTCTGTTTTCGCATTTTCCACAACTGTGCCAGGGAGTTATCAGACTGGCCAAAATTCTACATATGTTGTTCTTATTCCTTTGCCTGTTAACTCAGTCCAAGGGGGAGTAATATGGGAGAAATGAATTATTTAATAGATTTAATTTAGGGGAAATATTCATCCCATGCGGCAGTGAAGGTACCACTGAGAACACTGCCAAGGGATCGAGGGCATGGGGGCTTGCATTTTCCCAAGGTCCTTCATCAAAACTCCCAACCAAGCTAGCCTGCATGGAGGGGGTAGTGAAAGATTGTCTCACGATCCAGTCATTGTTCCAAAACCCACGATGCAGGAATGAGATTAGACACAAGACCACAGCCCTGGCCAAAACATTATCCACAGAGCCAAGATGGTGAAACTCAGAAAAAAGCTTCTACGGTCTAAATATTGTTTTGATAAAATACTTTTATTTTGGAAAAGCCTAGACTTAGGAGCATTTTCAAGGGAATGCATTTCCTCTACACTGTGATTTGCAAGAAGCAGGAGAGAATCACATAATTTCCACAATGATAAGAGAGAGGTCCAACTAGAAGGAACCATTTCAACATTCCCACTTATGGAGATAATCCTGAGAAAATTTGGAGAAGAAACTATAGCTTATTTTCATAAATGGTCAACATAGTCCAGATTCAAAGTATTTAGTAATAGAACTTACCTCTTGAGACTGTCTATGGGGGGTGAGGGGGTTTGAAATTATGGGGTTATGGGATATTAGACATAGCTCCTTAGAGCTCTCTGGGTCTTCCTCTCAGACAAAGCTGGCCAGACTGGGAGCTGCCCTCTTTGCACAGCTGAATCACATCACTGGGAAGGAAGTGGGTTTCGAGATAATCTAATCCAGAGCTTCCCATCCTTTTATGAGAAGCGGTAAACTACTGCAGTCAAGAGTGTGGATTCTGGGGGCGCCTGGGTGGCTCAGTCAGTTAAGCTTCTGACTTCAGCTCAGGTCATGATCTGGTGGTTTCATGAGGTCAAGCTCTGACCACATGGAACCTGCTTAGTATTCTCTCTCTCCCTCTCTTTCTGCCCCTTCTCCCCTCGCACTCTGTCTCTCTCAAAATAAATAGATAAAAATAATGATTAAAAAAAGAGCATGGATTCTGGAGTCAGACTGATGGGATTGAATCCTGGCTGGGCCGTTACCGTCTGTGAGTTGAGAAAGCACCTAGACCACTCTGTGATTTGGAAGTAACGATGCACAGAAATCATGGAGAATGGGGTCTGGCATAGAATTACAGCTCAATAGATGGTCACTGTTGGCAGTACACCTTAGACCCAGACAAAAGGAGTCACTCTCTTGTCCCAGCCTTTAGTCCCAGTCTAGGTCCCCACTCACGTTGGGGTGAGGATGAACCCCCCTGGAGCCCATGTCTCTTTCTGTAGAGTGTGTTCCGGGTAACTGGGAGCCCAAACATCCTACCCAAACTGTTTTTCCCACTTGAGGGCCTATATGGATCTATTCCCCAGGGTCTGTCCTCCTGAGATCACACCTGGGATCCCAGACCCTGTGGGTAAAGTGGGGCAGCTGTCAGTGGGGTATGGATGAAGTGTAGTGGAGTCTCAGGTGTTGGAGGTGAGAAGAAAAGGGGGGCAAGTCACAGGCCTAGAGGGGGCTTATCCTGCACTGCTACATATAAGCTCAAAAAGCCCAGAAATTCTGAATTTGAACTTGGTCTTCAGGTTGTTATGAAGGTCAATCTGCAAAGGCAGGAGAGTAAGGATGTATTTTGTTTAACAGTTCGATGAATAACTTTTCAATATTTAGACCTATGGTATGTGGGCCTCCATTTGTACACTTGCCCAAGGCCCTACACATATCAGGGGCAGAACTGATGACTATAATTATTTATAGTTTCTTCTCATCAACCCCTCTAACCAAAGATTCCAGATGCTATCCCGTTGGACACTAAAGTCCACTATTGCCCTAAAAGCACATGCATGTATGTGGGTTGCTTATTATATTTATGTTTTTTTGTTTTGTTTTTTCATTTTTAAAATTTACATCCAAGTTAGTTAGCATATAGTACAATAATGATTTCAAGAGTAGAATCCAGTGATTCATCCCCTGTATATAACACCCAGTGCTCATCCCAACAAGTGTCTTCCTTAATGCCCCTTGCTCATTTAGCCCCTCCTCCCACCCACAGACCATCCAGGAACCCTCAGTTTGCTCTCTATATTTAAGGGTCTCTTATGTTTTGTCCCCCTCCCTGTTTTTATATTGCTTTTGCTTCCCTTCCTATATGTTCATCTGCTTTGTATCTTAAATTGCACATATGAGTGAAGTCATACGATATTTGTCTTTCTCTGACTGACTAATTTCGCTTAGCATAATACTCTCTGGTTCCATCCATGTTGTTGCAAATAGCAAGATTTCATTCTTTTTGATTGCCAAGTAATACTCCATTGTACATATATACCACATCTTCTGTATCCATTCATCTGTCGGTGGACATTTGGGCTCTTTCTATACTTTGGCTATTGTGGATAGCACTATTCTATTTATGTTTTAAGGGAAGTTTGAACCAAACCTTAAATGATCCACAGCCTGCTACAGATGCAGACCACTGGACTTCAGTTGGCTCATGAGAAGCTTGTCCAGAGTCAGTGCAGCCCCCAGGGACAGTTTTGTCACACACACCCCCAGAAGCAGGAGCATGAGATCCCTGCTTCTCCCTTCACAGGCTCAGCTACTTGCTCCAGCTAAGCTCCGTCTCTGACACAAGAAACTCCACTTCTAGAAACTCTTGCTGAAAAAGCAAACAGGGAAACAGTGAGCCCCAGGATGAGAGTGATGACGGCTGCTTTTTAGCTGATGGCTTCCTAGCCCTAGCACAGTGCCTGGCATGTCATGAGCGCTTCATGTGCACTTACCGCATGTGTGCAGTAATGGTCCAGGGTTTGTGCGGAAGGACATTTACTGAGACATTATTTGTAATAGTGAAGATATTGGAAGCAATCTAAATGCCTAAAATTAGAAAGACTATGAAATAAAATATCAAACATCTGTATGATAGAATATTAAGCAATCATTACAAGTTATGGGTTTTTAGGGGTGCCTGGGTGGCTCAGTCAGTTAAGCGTCCAACTCTGACTCAGGTCATGACCTCATGGTTTGTGAGTTCAAGCCCTGCATTGGGCTCTGTACTGACAGCTCAGAGCCTGGAGCCTGTTTCAGATTCTGTGTCTCCCTCTGTCTGCCCCTACCCAGCTCATGCTGTCTCTCTCTCAAAAATAAACATTAAAAAAAATTAAAAGAAATTATGGGCTTTTAATTTTTTTTAAGTTTATTCATTTATTTTGAGAGGGAGAGAGAGAGAACAAGTTGGGGAGGAGCAGAGAGAGAGGGACAGAGGATCCAAAGTGTGCTCCATGCTGAGCACAGAGCCCCACATGAGACTCAAACTCACGAACTGTGACATTATGACCTAAGCCGAATTCGAACGCTCAACTGACTGAGCCACCCAGGCTTCCCTTAATAAAAGTTGTTTTTAAAGAGAAAATTCCATAAACAAAGTGAAAAATGAAAAAGGATGCCAAAGAAAACTTTGCAATATATATACATATATGAGTCAAAATGTTACTATCATTAATTTATAAACTACTCACACATATCAAAAAGCAAAAGCTGAAAAGTCCCACAGAAAAATGAGCACAACCTATTGTGGCAGAGATTAACTTTCTACAAAATTCCATCCCCCCACCTCTGCAGTCCTGGCTTTGTGCTGGGTTGACCAGCCCAGCCATTCTGCACTTCTCAGCATCCCTACCGGAGTACACCTCAGGTAGGTGTGGTCTTGGGGCCCACTTCTCTCCGGCAGAGAGTGATGTGGAAATGAAGTTTGCCAACTGTATGGCCCCCGCCCCGCCCCCAGCTTAGTTTATACATCAGTAGAATCCATTTCCAAAATGTAACCTATAGTGAGCTATTAACATGAGCTCAGCACGTTATAGACATGATCTCATTTAATCCTACCAACAACCCCGTGAGGCAGGTTTTAAGAAAAACCTGTTTTTTTCCTTCTTGTGTAGGGAAAAATCCAGTTCCTCCTATGGTGTCTTTTCTGTTCTGTGTTTCTCCTGGGTGTTCCCTCTACTTTTACACCACAGAACACTCACACCTCTAACACTTCTGGTGGG
This sequence comes from Panthera tigris, assembly GCF_018350195.1. Lineage (NCBI taxonomy): Eukaryota > Metazoa > Chordata > Mammalia > Carnivora > Felidae > Panthera > Panthera tigris. The sequence goes on from NC_056664.1 coordinate 24,736,275, forward strand.
GGGTTAGCAGAAGCAATTCTGTGACACCAGCTGACTGTCCCACACGTTAATTCAATTCTGATACTACCCACCCAGAAAGTGTCAGATCCCACAGGTGAAGGATTCAGGACCTGAGGACAGAGACCAGTAAATACATTCAATGATCTCACACAGGTATTATTATTTTCCCCACATTAGAGATGAGAAAACCGATGTTATAGCCTCAGTTTACCCTATGGCATGTGGTATATGTATCTATAGAAAAGACCTGAAAAGTTATACACTAAAACATCATAGTGATTATTTCTGGATTTTCAGACTATATTTCAGAATACATATATATACATATGTGTATATATATATATATATATATCTCAACAAACATGTATTACTTGTATAATTTTCAAATTAAAAAAAAATGGCAGTAATCCATTAGAATTTTATGGACAGCTTAAGACATTAGCCAGGGGCACCTGGGTGGCTCAGTCAGTTGAGTGTGTCTGACTTCAGCTCAGGTCATGATCTCACGGTTCATGAGTTTGAGCCCCATATGGGGCTCTCTGCTGTCAGTGTGGAGCCTGCTTCAGATCCTCTGCCCTGCCCCTGCATCTCCCTCACTCGTGCTCTCTCTCTCTCAAAAATAAAATAAACATTAAAAAAAGATATTAGCCAAAGAATGTTCAAAGGAGTACAAATTATCCTTCCTTTTTTGCAATAGGTGTTACATACAAAAAAACAATTTTCATTACCAAAATTGTAAACCAAATCTGAAAGCTTCAAAAGGAGGTCAGAAGAGCTAATAATTGCTGGGACTTCAAAATTCACCATGGCCCTCTTGTGAGACCCTCTGATTCACCACCATCTGATAATGAGAATGGCCTACAGGCCAAGGTCATCCCATTCATGACATATATGCTGGCATTAACCTGTTATAAACCAGATGTCAGAACATTTTTTCTATAAAGAATCAGATGGCAAATGTTTTAGGCTTTCTTTTGTGTCATATAGTCTGTTAGAACTACCCTTGGCATGAGTGTCCCCCAGTAAAACTCTAATTACAAAAATAGGCATCTGGCCTGGGAGCCATGCTTTACCAAACCCTATTATAGACCCTTGTTAAGTGTGCTCTCCAGACCAGCAGCATCCAGATCATCTGAGAGCATGTCAGAAATGCAGAATCCCAGGTCCCTCCCCAGACCTACTAATTCAGAACCTGCATTTTAATCAGATGCCCTGATGATCTGATACACATTCAAGTTTGAGAAGTGCTATTATAGAGGTTATCAAGCATGGCTGCCCACTGGTGTCACCTGGGGAATTTTTAAGTATTGGTGCCCAGAGATTCTGATTTATTTGGTATGGGATAGAGTCTGGGCACAGGGATTTTTAAAATTTCCCAGGTGATTTTAATGTGAGGCTATAACTGCAAACCTATAGACATGGTCATCTGAGTGTTTCTTTTTTTTTTTTTTTTAATGTTTATTCATTTTTAAAAGAGAAAGAGAGACACAGTGAGAGCGGAGGAGAAGCAGAAAGAGGGGGAGATACAGAAACCAAAGCAGGCTCCAGGCTCTGAGCTGTCAGCAGAGAGCCCGATGCGGGGCTTAAATTCAGAGCCATGAAATCATGACCTGAGCTGAAGTCAGACGCTCAACCAACTGAACCACCCCAGTGCCCCTAAATTGTGACTCAGTAAGAAAGAATGCTGCCCATCAGAAAGATGAATAAAACATTCAGCAGCCCTGGCTCAGCTACTTGCAGAGAAATGCTCATGTATTTCCACCTTGTCGGGGAGCAGGCCCTCACCCCTAACCCTGGGGATACACCTGTGAGGACCCCCACCCAAGAGGGAAGCTGCCACCTGCTGATTCATGTTCCCGTGTGTCTTTCACAGACTGGCCATGGAGCATGGTGAGTGCTGGGAGCTGGGTGCAGCCACACACAGACTGAGAATCCAGGCACCACGATGTAGTTGCAGGAAAACATGGAAATACTTACATGCATTAATCCAGAAAGGATGGAGGACTGTGGAAGTCAGGAAGACCACGTGATCAGGAAGCCTACCCCTTCATTTCATCATAGAACACACTTATACAAAGAACAAACAAAAAGATGCTGAATACCAGATGGAATCCTTTTGAAATATCCAGGGAGGGCAGGAGGAGAGAAGGCATTGTAGCACATGCTGGGGCACTCACATCTGTTGGTGAGGGACCACCAAAGGCAAGGCACCTAATTTATCAGAAAATAGGATGTTAATTGTGCAGAAAGTCTGACTGGAACTGAGCACATGCTACTGTGCTACGTGGTAGTGACATTCAAACCTGCTTCTGTGGAACCTGAGAGTGAGTTTTTGGGAAGCTGAGGTGGGGCTGGAATCAGGCATCTCTGTTCCTTCCCTCAAAACCCCGAATCTGCACCCTGATTTGCAAAAAGTACCACACAAGTGTACAAATGGAATGCATGGTCCACTGAAAGGTGGGGGGCAGGGTTTGGTGAGAAGAGGTGGGATGTCGTGTAGCTGGCAGGCACACACCTGTCACTTTTGATGGGGCAGCTATTGTTCTTGCCTTGTCCTCCAAAGATGGTCAGGCCCTCTGGGGTGGCTCAGGCGGCCAGCACACCACAGGAGGGCATTTCCTGCAGGCAGGGCTGCACAGCAGGAAAACCCGGGATTGGAAGGTCACCATTCTCTTGCTGATGGCAGACAGCACCCCCATCCGGGCCTCATTTGAAGACGGTCTGATCACTGAGGTCTTCTCCAGTGCAGGTGTGTATTTGGGGCCCCGCCATCAGGTGATTAAGTCTCTACTAAGCCTCCTGGACCACAAAGTCACATCCACAAACTTGTCCCTATTTATTCTGGGGAATTGACTTCGTTCTTTTACATAGCCACAGACTGACAATCTGTGGCCACAGTCTCATAGTTAGCCCAAAGTGAGGGCTATGGGTGTTCTTACCTTGGGAGACTGATCTGGCCCGCTATTTTCCAAGTCTGGGAAGAGGGTGGCTTGGAGGCTTTGGACAGGAAATCCGTCCCTCCTCTGAAATCACTTAGGATGGGAAAACTTATTAGAGCAAAAAGAGAAAAATATACTGTTACTTTCCAAGTTGGGACCACGGCATAGACTGGAGCTGACCTGGACAGACCAGATGTACGGTCACTCCCTGCTGCCACATGGCCCTGTGTCCTTGGGGAGAATAACAAGATTAGAACATGCCTTTGTTTGGTCAGGACAAAGTGCACACGGCACCCACGAGACCTTCATGATGCGCACGTTTCTTTTACTGGCCACCGAGGTCTTGTCCGACACATCTGTTGCTCGAGACAAAGGCTACCTCAGCTTGCTTCCAGACGACTCGTTTATAAAGGGCTCACAGCAGTGTCAAGCTGCTGCCTCCTGGGAGGATGAGCGAGCACTTCTTCCTGAATCATTCAGGAAATGATTTACAATACAAGACCCTGGCTGCAGGCTTCCCAGTGTGTATTTGTGGTGACACAGTTGTACCACAGAGCCGTTTAGATGTGCGAGAATGCCCTTTCTCAGAGTTGACAAGATATTGAGGCCCAGATGTCCTCATACTGTGAAAGTATTGGGGGAAATGCCCTTGTGCAGGACTTTTTGTATAAAAAGCTGTGGCAGGGGGCGGGGGCGGGGGAAGGGGTGTCTGGGTGGCTCAGTGGTTTAAGCGTCAGACTTGGGCTCAAGTCATGAGTGAGTTTAAGCCCCGTGTGTCGGGCTCTGTGCTGACAGTCAGAGCCAGGAGCCTGCTTTGGATTCTGTGTCTCCCTCTCTCTCTGCCCCTCCCCTGCTTGCACTCTGTCTGTCTCTCTCTCAAAAATAAATAAACATAAAAAAAATTTTTTTAATAAAAGTAAAAGCTGTAGGGAGGCTAGCTCAGCTCTAGCGACATTTGCAAAGAGTGACCAGCATTAAAAAGCCAGGGGTACAACAAGGCAGCTGGAGAAATGCCCAGGTAACTATAGGAACACTTCCTCGAAGAAAGGTTTTGGGCGATCGTTAATTAAACCAGGGAATTAAAGCTTAAGTTTTATCCACATATTTGCCTTATGACCTTGGTCGCAATGCCAGATCTCACTAAGCCTCAGTTTCCTCATCTATAGAGTTAGAATCATAAGAGTAGTACATGCATGTCTCGGAGAGGAAACACGATAATGTGCAGGGTTCTATTAGCACGGTGCAGAGCACAGTGGAAGGGCTTGGTACCTGCCAGCTGTTACTGCTGTATCATTTACTTCCTCTTGAGAAATCCTCCCTAATGCACAAGACCTGCCTCCTGTCATCCAGCTGTCTGTTCACTGACCGTCTAACTGCTGCCTGTCCAGAGGAGTAAGAATCCACAGGCATCCTATCCAATGCACCTCTGTGTCTGATCATGCAGGACTTAAGGCTTTATGTCCCTCAGTTATGGACTGGCATCCAGATCCTTGCATCTAACCTTCTCCCAAATGTCCTCAGATACCTCGAAATCAACATATGCCAACCTGCAATCATCATTTTTCCTCCCCAACCTGCTTCTTCTCCCTTTGGCCTCTGTCAGAGAATTGTACCCTGGCTTCCCATCACCCTGGCAGGAAACCTGAGTGTTACTCCACCTCTCCCCTTTCCCACCTGACTTTGAGCAGCCCTCAGCAGCACCTCTGGTCTGGATCATCCCAATGGCCTCTTTGCTGCTCTCCCGATTGCAAATATCTCTCTGCTGCATAAATTTTCTCCCCACTGTCTGCAATAGTGAAGGACATTAGACAATTACCCCTCTACAAATGAAACAAGGTTCAAATTCTCTAGAACGATGCATGCTGAAGTGTTCAGGGGCGAGGTGTCACAGAGGCTGTAGCTTATACTCAATAGATCAATAATCACTGAATCTAGATATTCATGCTACTCTTCCAACTCTCCTGTGGATTTGTAATGAATAAAATGGGGAGGAGCTAAAAGGTGTCTACACTAATCACTAAGGAAATGTAAATCAAAACCGAAATGAGATACCACCTCATACCCTTTAGGCTGGCCACTACCAAAACACAGAAAACAAGTGTTGGCGAGGATGTGGAGAAATTGGAGCTCTTGTGCGCTGTTGATGGGAATGCAAAATGGCGCAGCCACTGTGGGAAATGGTTTGATGGTTCCTCAAAAAATTAAGCGTGGAATTATCATCCGATCCGGCAATTCCACATCCAAGGGTATATCCAGAAGCACTGGAAGCAGGGTCTCGAGCAGATGTTTGTAGCCCCATGTTCACAGCAGCATTATTCACAAAGCTAAAATGTGGAAACAGCCCAAGTGTCTACTGACAGAAGGATAGGAAACAAAATGTGGTCTATAGATACCATGGAATATTCTTCAGCCTTAAAAAGGAAGGAAACTCTGATACATGCTACAACACAGATGAACCTTAAGGACATTATGCTGAATTAAATAAACCAGACACAAAAGGATCGATACTGTAGGAATCCACTTCCATGAGATTCTCCAGAGTCATCAGATTCATAGAGACAGACAATTGAAGGGTGGGTACCTGGGGTTAGTATCTAACGGGGTCAGAGTTTCAGTTTTACAAGATGAGAAGGGTTCTGGAGGTAGATATGGTAGTGGTTGCACAACAACATGAATGTATTTAATACTACTGAACTGTACACTTAAAAATGGTGAAGATAGTAAATTTTATGTTATGTGAATTTTACCACAATAAAAAAAATTGGAAAAGGTCTCTAAAAAGCTACACAAACCCTTCCTGGGTTGTCTCCGGCACAAGTCCTCAGCCTTGTTCTCACCCTACCCATCTACCTCACACTCCAAGTGTATGGGTTTCTAAGCTGTTCCACAATGTGACCTTTACTTCTTCCGCTCTGGGAAAATTCACCCTCTCTGCAACGTTCTGCCTTCCATTTCCCACCGGCTGGTCCACCCAGGGCCTCTTCAAATGATCTACTCCAGGAAGCTTCTGATCTCATCACGCAGCCCTGGGCTTTGTCTGTAGGGAGCCGTGCCGTCTCTTTCTACCATCTGCCATCACTTCAGGGTGTGGCCACGACCTAAGGAGCTTGGTCTCTACTCGGCACTCAGTGCCTGCTGTGTGAGCGAGGAGTGCCTTCCACCCTGGCTTGGTGTGGGTGCAGGTAAGGGAATGTCCATTCATCTTCAAACACTGTGCAGAACCCCTGGATCATTTCAGTCGCTCAGGAAACACCTTTTCTAATGCAAGTGGGTCAGGAGTAAAGGGAACTGCTAGATTAGCAATCGGGGCTGAAATGTCCCACCATGTTCCAGTAAGGCCATAGAGATTTTTTTACAACACTGCATGCTTTTAGGGCACCTGGGTGGCTCAATTGGTTGGGTTTCTGGCTCTTGATTTCAACTCTCAGGTCATGATCTGGCAATTCATGGGCTCCAGCGCCTTATCCGGCTCTGCACTGATGGCATGCAGCCTGCTTGGGATTCTCTCTCTCTCTCTGTCCCTCTGCCACTCTCTCGCTCTTTCTCTCTCTCCCTCTCTTTGCCACCCCCCAACTCTCTCTCATCTCAAAATAAATAAATAAACAAACACTTAAAAAAAAAACACTGCAGTGCTTTCAGACTGGTTGGTAATCAGCTCTAGTCCCCGTGCCTCCCTAAGTCTGCTTCAGAGCCCTGGCCTCACTGGTCTCTCCTCCAGCACCCCCAGCACCCCCAGATCTCCCCATGAGCCAACATGTATTGGGT